>NC_079425.1:19990460-20055460 GCF_026213295.1 Gadus chalcogrammus | reverse complement strand
AGAGCTCTCGTAAGAGAGAGAGCGCATGAGGAAGAGAGAGAGAGGGAGAGAGAGAGAGGCCGGGACAGAGAAAGAGAGTGAGCGAGTGAGAGAGAGAAAGAGAGAGAGGCCGGGACAGAGAAAGAGAGCGAGCGAGTGAGAGAGACATCGAACTACGGAGTTTGGGGAACGAGGGAGCAGCCGGCGGAGGAGAGAGCGAGTGAGCCGAGTGGTGAGAGGGTAAACAGTGGAGTGTAAATCCTCTTTCCTGTAGGTTTTAATCTCCTCAGTGGGCGGGGCCTGTAGACCGGGCCTTCCGGCGGCCATTAATAACGCTGAGTGACAAGAAGCGCTGCCCTTGGTGGGGGCTGGGCACGGGTCACATGACTGCCTCTATGATGTACCACACGCCACGCAGCAGTGCTGTGTGCTACTGAATCTCTCTCTCTCTTTTGCTCTCTCTCTCTCGCTGTCTCTCTCTCTCTTTCTCTTTATCTCGTCTTATCTTTTGCTCTGTCTATAGAAATGGGTTTATATAAATAGATATCATCTTAATATATTCTCTTTTTCTTTTCTTTTTTCTGTTCCTCCTTATCTCTATATTTGTATTCTCTTTCTCTCTTTCTTTTATTATTTCCCTTTCGGGGCCTTTCTTCTCTTTCTTCTTATCTCTTTTCTATATATATATATATATATATATATATATATATATATATATATATATATATATAAATAGATATGTAGGCTCAACAAATTATTGAAACAGTGATAGAGAGAGAAAGACATGGGTGAGAGAGAGGGAGGGAGAGAGAGAAAGGAAGAGAGAGAGTATTTGTTGACAATAAGAGAAGGGCGAGAGAGACCGGGAGGGAAAGAAAGAGAGAGAGAGAGAGTGATGACAAAAGGGAGAGAGAGACAGGGATAGAGAGAAAGAGAGAGAGGCTGTTGACAATAAGAGAAGGGAGAGAGAGCGAGGGCCCGCATGGCATCCAATAATAAAGTGAAAGGAAATGAGATTTGGTAGAAAGAAAGTGTCGCCTCTCAAGTTAGCGGGAAGCCGATGGCACTGAGGGGGGGAGAAAGGGGGGGGGAGAGATGAGCCAGTGACTGATCGATAACAGGGGAGAAAATTACACCGCAGAGATGAATACGGGCTGCGGGGGAGGGGGTGGCGGGCGGAGGAAGACGCAGCAGAACAGCAGCTGATAAGAAGGCAGGCAGGCCGGAGAAGAGACAGAGTTTAGTTCTGAGGATGCGTTACACTATAATAATATACTGTTTTATAGAAGTTAGCTCTGTGTCCCTGCTTGCATGAGCATGGGTTGTGATCATTATTAGTGTTATTGTATTGTTATTATTCACCATCACCTTTCACTGTCTAGTTAACTAGAAAATGTGACCAGAGTGTACCGTGTTCAGCAAGAGTACGCTTCCATTATCTGGACCCCATTTTGCTGTTAACATTATTGTGTTTTATGGTAGGTTTGATATTCCACGTAGAATGAATCATCGCGTACTCTGCGCGTCGACTCATTCTACGTTGCCGAGCACTGCAGCGTCAGGGAAAACAGCCAACATGCCAAATGCAGACCTCAATAATGCAAAGCTCTGTTCGTTGATGAGGCATAAAAGAAAAGAGAGGCAAAATGAACGCAATGATAGAGCGAGTGATGGATGAAGAGAAGGGCTTTTAAGAGGCCATATTTCCACCAAACCTCTTTTCCCCCTGCATGTATGCTTAATTATTCAACACTGACGAGGAAGGGGGAGACGGGGGGGGAGGGGTGGGAGAGGGGGAGGGTGAGCTTGGGCAGAGGGGTCTTTGGAGAGAGACTGTCCTGCAAAAGCCCAAAATTATAAGAAACACATGCAGCATTTTTGATACAGTAGGCGGAAATTCACTGGCAACGAAAAAATTGTCCGTCCTTTGTCTCATGTGTGACTATAGGATATTTCCCAGCATGCTTCAGCCCTGTTATAAAACTGTAGCGACTCACTAAATATAAATCTGTTTCTCTGCTGGTGGTTGTGGTGGAGAGGGGGGGGGGGGGGGGGGGGGGGGGGCGCCATGTCATTTATTTTTCAACGTCAAATCCTAGAGGATTTCTTTGTGGAAAAGGCTTTGTTTTCTGCACGTTCTGTGCATGTTTATTTACAGATTTTATTTTGTCCCTTGGACAAGATCAGAAGTTTCTTTGATTTGATGGAAACAAATTCATATTTAACTGCAGTGGAGCAGTATAATTTGCATTGGGGAAAAACACAACGTAACACAAAGAGAGAAAATGTAGCATGGAGGAGGGAGATGAGGGAAAAAGACAGAAGACAAACCAATAATGTTGGTTGGAGAGCAGTCATCTCGTCTGAGCGAGTTGGAATTGTCAGGTGACTGAGATAAGCCCTCAGCCTTCTTCCCATCATCCTCGTTTTTTCCCATCATGCCTCAGCTGAGCCGCTTCCAGTTCCGTCCGCTTCACCACGGACTAAAAAACTCCATTCATTTTTCATGGGATATATTTCAGGCTCCTCCAGTGTGCACTCCTATCAAACACTGAGTGTCTGGCAACCCTTCCAGAGAGCAGAAACACATCATTGTCTCTATCCTGTTTGACTTCTTTCAAAGATACCCAAACCCTGCTGAAACAACTTACTTCAGATGAAAAGTGATGTAGCAGGTTAAAATAGGAATAGTACGGATTCATTTGTGGGTGTTTGAGTTTTGGATGTAAAGGACTCAAGTTGCGCTCTATAGGTTGAACACATGTTTTTTCATGAGTTATCTTATACCGGCTTTTTGGCTTACCGGGTTGTGTCAACTAGCCAGGGAACCAGATCTGGGAGCTCCTATTTGATTTTCTCTGGTAGATGCGTGTAGCCCCCTCCCATTTAGACAGATTTCCAGCAGACCTGGCCCTGGTCAGGCCAATCACACCCATTGATCTGAGACTGTGCAGAGGAGTGCGCTATGGGAGCGCTGGTGAGGCATTTTAATCAACAACCATGTGTCACACATTTCGTTGCTCTTTATTGGTTGTAGTTCGATTGTCAAGTGAGTCCAGAGGCATCTTGGTCTGCGCTTGGGAAAATCGCCCCCTTGGAAATCGAAAATGCACTGAGAAGATTGATCTGGAGGTGTCAGGCTAAACGTCAATCAAATGGGCCCCAACCCTGATTGTAGAGGGTGGACAAAATCAAACCAGCAATAACACCCACCCCGGTGAGAAGACATTTTAAACAAGCAACACAGCTTAAACAAGGGGTTTGGTTTTTCTTCAACATTGTCTAATTAATTTGCTCAAATCTATGAAAGAAAGGTTACTGCTATGACTGTTCACAATACACGCATTATCCTTTTGTTTTATTCTTTATGTTTTTTTTATTCTTTTTATTCTTAATATATTTCTACGTCCTTATCTTAAGTCATGGTCCCCTAGCTACAGTTGTGACATGATGCGATGACAGAAAAAGGAGGATGTTATGTGCAAGGATACAAGGTAGGCAACAGTGGGAATGGATCAAATAACCTAAATGGTCTTTTCAGCTTAAAACAGGGCGGGACTAAACTTTTAACTTGACTGTTCATACTACAGGCAGTCGCGGTTCAATGCAGGCATAGAGGCACTTACAAGGGTAGTCTCCTGTGTATGGGTTGATCCGTTCAGTCTGCACAGTGGTTGGAACTGTTTCCTCTCAGCAAGAAGGCCACGGGTTCAAACCCAGCTGGGACTATTCTGGTAGGAGTCTGTTTGTTCTCCTGTGTTCTCGAGGTGTTCCTCAGGGTGCTCCAGTTTCCTCCCACACCTTAAGTCATCTGTAGCCATCGGTTAAGGTGAATTGGTGAACTGCCAGTGTATTCAGGGATACTTCTGGAGTTGGTCTCTGGTAGTGCTGAAGGATTAACCAAATTCAATCAGACATCACGTTGTAATAGAACGTGATTCGCAAATCGCAAGGGTTGCGATAATTTTTTTAAAGAAATTAAAAAAAATAAAAAAGCTCATACTATAGAATGAATTATTGCTTGTTTGGAGAATAATACAGAGCATAAGTAACTTTAGAAAGAAAAATCTCAATCGCAATACTGGTCGAAATTAGATTATTTCCCCAAATCGTTCAGCCCTAGTCCCCGGCTAGTGCACTGTGGCGGTACCATAGGTCCTAGTGATGGGTTGGATGCAGAAGACCCATTCAGTTGAACTCTGTGTGAATGGTTGATTCTTTTTCTGGGTCCCTGACCTGTACGTTCTTCTCTCTTCCAGGTCCCGCCCCCTGAGGTCCACATTCCAGAGCCAAGATGGCCGATGAAGCTGACATGCGCAATGAGCTGGCTGACCTGCAGACACGGGCAGACCAAGTCGCTGATGATGTAAGGAGAACACACACGCACATACAACTTCAGAGACGCACCCACATACACACATTCACACACGCTATAGGCCAAGTAGCGGATGATATAAGACAAACACACGCTCACGCACAATGTTGCACAATCACTGACGCACACACATAAACACATTCACACACGTTATAGACTGAGTAGCTGATGATCTAAGAAGAACACACACACGCGCACAATGACGCACACTCACTGACACACACACATACATACATTCACACACGTTATAGACCGAGTAGCTGATGATATAAGAAGAACACACACACACACGCACAATGACGCACACTCACTGACACACACACAAACACACATTCACACACGTTATAGACCGAGTAGCTGATGATATAAGAAGAACACACACGCACGCACAATGACACACTCACTGACACAAATACACACACACCTGGACACACACATTATAGACCAACTAGCCAATGATTTACACAAGCAAGACGCACCCAAACCCTGACGCACACAAACGCACGCATTCACACACTCTGATGTACGCTTACTCCCTGACACACCTACAAATACACACACATTATAAACCAAGCAGCTGCGGATGTAAGAACACACATGCACGAAAACTGACCCACACACGCACACAGACACGCACACACACTCTCACACATTCTGACACACAAATACACCCTTTATTTTACATAAATATATACTACATCTATGGACCCGGCTGAAAATGACATAGCAGCATGTCCCATATTTTGAATAATGCAGTGTATTGAGTGACAGACATGGTGAAAAGGCCTTTCTTGCTAAAATTCTTGCTAAAATTAAGTCTGAATAATCAATGACAGGTACTATGTAACGCGATTCATAAAGATTTCATTACAGTTAGTCGATTCTATTTTCTCCTGTGAAGGTGTATACATCCCTGCAGAAACACTCTTAAACAGATATCACCCTTGAAAGAGGGACAAACGACAGAGGCCCCTTCGTATTTTACATTTGGCCCTCACCCTTTCATCAGCTCCTCAGGAAGCCTCCGCTTCACCCTAATGAGTTGGAGAGGAGCTCAGGAAGGAGCAGGTCATTTTTCTGGAGGGAATAATAGACCAGCCCTGATGGCTCCCATTAGAAATTCATGAGGAGATAATGCAAAGCCGAGAGTCTTCTCCGATACCGGCAGAGACAAGATGGGAGCCACGGGAAAGATAGACAGAGATGGAAAAGAGTGAGCTAGAAAGAGTGAGACAGATCGGGCGAGAAGAACGACAGAGTCAATCAGGGTCACACACCAAACGAGCCACGGAGCACAGCGTCCTGCGTGGCAGAAAGAACAACAATGTTGATTTCAGGACTGCTTGTGTTTAACATAATGGCCGGCGCTGAAAGCTGGTACCGGCGGGAGGGCTCCCGCTGAGAATAACGGTCTGGGGTTTATTGAACATTGTATGTCGCCAGAAGGCACGTCCAGTGTGTGATGGGGATAGAGACAGGATGAGAATGGTTGCGTGGATGGATGGACAGACACTGTCTGTGTATTTGTAAAGGAGAAATGCATGAAGATCAGATACTAAAGTCAGGGATTTGATCTGACATTGGAGGAAAGGACTGAAAATGAGAGCAAAGGACAGGGTGGAGGGGGACGTAATGCCGTAGGAGCTATGATGCACAAGAGGGTGATGAAGAAGATGAATAACAGACAAGGAGGGCAAAAAGGTAGGATTGCATCGAGATTAGGAGAACAAGTAAGCAGCGAGATGGGAAGAGAGGAGCAAGGCATGTCAAAGTTAATCCCCTGTATCTCCACACATACAGGCCGATGAACTAATATGAGATATCAACTGTATGTGCTAACAGCTTAAATGGCCCCATAACCAATAACTCATGTCTATTACCAGCGAGCGTTTTTACTGCGTCAATGGCTCGCTGCTGAAAATAACATCTTAGCTGTTCATATCTCTGTCCTTCACTCAGAGTAAAGACCCTTTTGTCCCTCTCTCTCTCTCTCTCTCTCTCTCTCTCTCTCTCTCTCTCTCTCTCTCTCTCTCTCTCTCTCTCTCTCTCTCTCCCCCTCTAGTCCCTGGAGAGCACTCGGCGTATGCTGGCCCTGGTTGAGGAGGTGAGTTCATTGATCCCCCCCCCCCCCCCAACACACACACACACACACGCATACACACACACACGCATACACACACACACACACACACACACACACACACACACACACACACACACACACACACACACACACACACACACACACTTATGACTGGACACTGTTACGTCGACAATGATAACAGCACTTTTGCCTTCTGCTTTGTCTTGGTTGACTTTCAAAGCCCTGACTGACCTGACATCTGGTCTTTATCAAAGTCAAAAGTGAAGTCAAGTGTTTTTCAGCCTCACCTTTCCTGTCACTCACCTGTCAACACCCCCACTTTCTCCCTGGTGACCTTGAACTGACTGCCTGCCATTAAGACAAGCTAGGGGATACACAAAATCTGCAGTAATTGTGATCACGCTTGCTACTACTACCAAACTTCTATGACATGACACAGCTTTATATTAAGGCACAAGAAAGTGTGGACCTACCATGTGACCTCAGCTTTCACACGTAAAGCATGCACCTCTTGTTAGGAAGATGGAATGGATTTCCGTGCGATTTCATGGCAGTTTTTATGTCAGCATCTAAGGCAACCTGAGTACACATCAATACATCCCAAAATGTTTTTCCTGTCTCAAGGTGCCGGCTGGTTGACAGCCTGTATCTATGTCCACTGCTAGCTCTGGTTGTACAGCACAGGATAGTTGTGTGGTTATTCAGGAGGTCCTTCGAACTGAAGCCTCCCGGATTCAATTTCCCTGTTCAGACTCCTTCCTGTTGCAGCATCCACAAGCTGTATCCTTTATCTGCTAATGCAGAAGCTGAATATGAAACTGTGGAACATGTTCAGCTCCTCTGGAACCATCTCAGAATCAACATCACAGGAATTCATAGAAGGTTTTCGGTTGGAATTCAACCCCATGGCATCATAAGCACACATGGCTATGGGATATGATACTGTTAATGCCTTCTTGGAATATGTAGTGACTCTAGCTGGGCCAAAAATCTGAACAGGAATAATGGTAATGAGGGAATCATACTTCCTCATTACATAATATTTTTATGTAATGAGGATTGTTTGATTTAAAAATAAAAAAAATGCTTCAAATAAGAAATTGAGGATTTGTGCCGTCCGCCTGCCCTGATCCAGCCTGTTCTAGTCTGATGAAGCACGGTGTGAAGAGAGAGAGACCTTGGATGGCTGTGTGACATTGTCCAGTCCCACCATTGCAAAAACTAACTATGAAATGTGACCCAGTTATGTGAAGGCCAGCTTTGCATCACTTACAGCAGGTGCCCGCTATTCCTCAGAACAGATTAATCTTTCCCCCAACACGGTGATCTAGGACAACAGTTCCACATGAGAAACCTCGGTTTCCATCACCTACAAGTATGAGCAGACGCCAGCTGAACACCAAGCCTTCACAGTATCCCAGACATTGGGAGCATGGTGGCAATTATATTTGACACATTTCACCAGGATGGACAGTATGGCCATCACTAGAAGAAGAAAGAAATACACAACACCAGAGCCTAAGAAAAATACTTGAAACCTCCCTTCTTCCTTTGTAAATGGAATCCATCATGATAACGGACACGTTGATCTGAAGAAAGAAACAGAAAGATCGGACACAGACTATATTGACGCTCCATAAAGCTAATTTATGACCTTTCTCAGGGTAAATAGTTCACCTTGAATGTCAAGCGTTGCTATCCTGTCACACTGGGTCGGTTCAGATGATCAGAGAGATGGTCTTTGAGGTGGATATCTACTGCTAGAGCCGGTCCTTTGTGATCCCTGTCTGAGTCCGGATTGGCTGTGTGAGTATAATACCACATCAAAGAGACAGCAGATGCAAAAAAAACAATGTTGGATGCAATGTGGCAAGCCATAACAACGAAAATCCCAAAAGTTGTGTAGCGTATACTCTCTGTATATAACCAAAGGGCTTGGACTAGAGCCCCAGGGGTTCTGCCTCCAGACGTGTAATATGTTTGAAAGTGCTGACAAATAACGATGTTTGGCTGCATTAGGCTCCTCTCTGTCTGGCTGACAATGCGTTTATATTACTGAACATAAGGGTGTCTCTAGGGGGACTATAGGCTGGGTATGGAACGGAAAAGAGCACCAGTGTGGAATAATGGTCCAACTGTGAATTGTCAAGCATTGAGTTTTGCTGTTTGTCTACAAAGGGTAGTGGACAGGTGTGTTTGTGTCAACTGTTTTTCTGGATAGGGATTTATTCGAATTTGGCACTTAACTTTATTTTTAACTGGTAATGAAGGGCAAAGCTACCCCTGGGACACAGGTCAATGTTAGATGTTAATTTGATGCAAATATCAGCAGAATGCCACAGTGTTTCAAGTGGTCAACCGTGGTGGACCGTTATATATTTTGGCACAGTGGGCTTGTTTTAATTGGTGTCTGAGGGGTTATTTAAAAGGAAACAGATGAATGTAGAAAAGCTTATTTTGATGCTCAAAACCCAAACCAACATCCCCTGCAACCATGATAACCCTCCTGCTGAAAACCTATGACAGACCCAAACATTAATTTCCTCACAAACAAAGGAAATAACCCCATAAAGCTTGCAGTGTGATATGAAAACCGAATGCCACAACAATGAACTCGGAGCATACAGACACACTATCTTTACCCGCGCGTTCTCTGCTCTAAGTGGGCTCTCATCTAATCTAGCCCTAACGTAATAAGTGAGGAACAGTTAACACAAGTGCCACATACATTGGCAGGCTACCAAGTGATCCACCATTAGATAGACCTGATTAGAAGCCCGGACCAGACAGCCAGAGCCCGTATCTCCCCTGCAGGAGGCATGCTCTAACTGCATCTCCTAAGTGCTTGTGTATTGTGCTTGTGCTTAGTTGGGTATTAAGAAAGCATTACAAGAAGTGGATGCTTTCTCTGATGTGAGGATTAGCTTCCCCCTTCCTCCTTCTTATGTTAAGTAGGGTGCAAACATTACATGTCCTTAGCGTCCAAGGGCTGGGCTTCTGCTGTGCAATACATCGTATTTGAAAGGTATAGCTCTTATTAATGTCTTGACATCCTGTGTTATATCATTATAATGTAAATTAAAGCTAAATGTAGATATGGCATGCTGATGAACAGATGAACTGAATATAGCTTCATGTAAAAATGTTATACACTTGCATATATTTATACTGAAACGTGTGTGTGTGTGTGTGTGTGTGTGTGTGTGTGTGTGTGTGTGTGTGTGTGTGTGTGTGTGTGTGTGTGTGTGTGTGTGTGTGTGTGTGTGTGTGTGTGTGTGTGTGTGTGTGTGTGTGTGTGAGTCTGTGTGTGTTTGTGTGTGTGTTTGTGTGTGTGTGCATGAAAAAAAAAACAAGAATAATGAAAAATTAAAAATAAGTATAAGCATAATAAGTATGAGTGTTTTTTATATTAGTCCCTGACCTAGGTCCTGGCAAATCACCAGTGTACCAGTGTAACCAGTGTAAGTGTTTATCTAAAGTGGGGCGAATTTGATACAATGACTAGGGGCTTCGTTACGGCTTTTTTATAAAAGAAACAAAGATGGCTACCGCAGATGTGTCACACGCTTCATTGCTGTGATTGGTTGTAGGTCCATCCTATTGCGTCCAGACAGAGGCATGTTGGTCTGTGCCTGTTGATAACACCACTAGGAATGTGAAAATTAACTGAGCGGTTCGAGACTAATACGCATATGCAAATGTATCTGTCGATGCCTGGCTAGTGAACAAATACTGAATACTAATACTTGAATCCATAACAAATATTACCTCAGCTCAGACCCATAATATTGAGATAGAGGGAGAGGGAGAGGGAGAGGAGAGGGAGAGGGAGAGAGGGAGAGAGGGAGAGAGGGAGAGGGTGAGACAGACATAGAGAGTGCATGTGAAGGACATCAGTACAGCTATCAGATGTCTCTGTCGACTAGATGGGCAACCTGATCGACAGTAGTGTAGCATCCTGCATAAGAAAGTATGTTTGATTATCTGTGCTGCCCAAGCCAATAGACATGCTGTAAAATGATTCTGGGACTGCAGGGTCATCAAGTGGTCAAGGAGAACGTGATGCATGGAGATAAGAAAAATGCACCAGCCAGTACAACAACCCACGCACAGTCTCTCTCGCTCAGCGACGTAATGAACCACCATTACATTAAGGCAATAAGAACCACCGTCCCTTCACTCCCACTGTGTCGATAATACTTTCAAGAAAACATAGATTACAGAATAAAATATCAATCAATATACTTCATGATCAGCTTTCTAAAACAAGAATGTGAGATTATTGTAATATTCAATACTCCGTAACACGGAAACTCCATAGCGCCAAAAAACAGGGCTTGACACAGATTAGTCTCTTAATAGGTAATTTTCTGCTCCCCAGGTGGTTTATTGATTATACGTTGGAAATGAGTACAACATAAATCAATGCATGGATTACATCACCCATTCTACAGGTGATGCCAACAGAATGTGTCTGCGGATCAGATGTCTCTCATGCTGAATATCTAGTGTCTTCTGATGGTCTAGATCTGGGGCTGCTCCATGGCCGATAGGTTGGATAGATTCCTGGAGAGGGAGCACAAGCAAAGATCTAGAGACCCATAGCACCTGTCTCCCCACCCACACGCATGACCTCGTTTCGTGCTACGTGTGTTCTTCTCTTTTGTTTCCTATTTCTCCTGGCTCTTTGTGGTGCTGTCAATGTGAATTCTCCTGGAGTCAGCACAATGCCCTGCTCAAAGGGAACGCGGCGATGATTCTTAAAGACATTAGCTCTTGAGCCTTGGAGAAAGAAAATTACATCTTTGTTTGGATTCTAAAATGGGGTTCTTTCAAATGTATGAACACAATGGGTTGTTCACACTCTTGCTGATAACTTGGCATGTGCAAGCACCACACTGTTTAAATATGCGATAAATAAAAGGTTTGAAATGTCTCCCACATGTGTGTGTACTTTGAACTTTTATGATCAAATAATTATTTCCTGCAGTCTTAAGGCCTGTGTCGGCTAAATTGTTGATTGAGCGGGCAGAAAATATTAAATCAATTGAAATAAACCCTCATTCTGGTTCTGTGTGTCATTCGAAATCATAAAAGTGTGTGAGTTTTGCTCGGGGGAGGAAGCAGAGCACTAAGCACTAATCACAGGTTAGTGTAGAGTGTTGATGACAGCAGGGTGTGGAAAAGGCCCGGCAGTTATTTCAGTGTAACAGGGTTTAACTAGTGTCACAGCTACCTCCCACGTCATTGTCTGTCAATGTTGTTTTTATATGGTGGGTGTATATGCACCTTATGTTGTTTCTGTATATTTGTGTGTGTGTGTGTGTGTGTGTGTGTGTGTGTGCGTGTGCGTGTGCGTGTGCGTGTGCGTGTGCGTGTGCGTGCGTGCGTGCGTGCGTGCGTGCGTGCGTGCGTGTGTATGGGTGTATATGTTTGTTTGTTTGTCTGTGTGTGTGTGTGTGTGTGTGTTTGTGTGTGTGTGTGTGTGTGTGTGTGTGTGTGTGTGTGTGTGTGTGTGTGTGTGTGTGTGTGTGTGTGTGTGTGTGTGTGTGTGTGTGTGTATGTGTTGTATCTGTTTACATGTGTGTGTGTGTGTGTGTGTGTGTGTGTGTGTGTGTTTGCTGTTTACCCATGCATGATTGTGAAAATTGTGTATGTGTGTGTATGTGTGTGTGTGTGTGTGTGTGTGTGTGTGTGTGTGTGTGTGTGTGTGCGTGTGCGTGTGCGTGTGCGTGTGTGTGTTTGTGTGTGTGTGCGTGTGTGCTTGGGTTCATATATGTGTGTGTCTGTTTGTGTGCATCCATGCGAGAGAGGAGGAGATGATATCAGCGGGTGATATTGTCCCAGTCGGCAAGGTCAGACATCCTGTCCTGTAGCTCTGTTGCCGTGGACAGCCTGTTCCCATGGTACCAAGTACATTTACGGGTGCGCTAGAGTAACTGAGTTGGATTTTATTCGGTTATATGGTGTCTACTCTGTGGATCCACCCACCACTCCCAACCCTCTCCGGGAGGTTAAGTTTAAGCGTCAGTTATGTGGGAGGGGCGCATAATCAGGGGAAGAGCGAATCAATCGGGAACACGGAGCGAGTGTGGCATTGGTCACGCCGTCAATATTGTATTTTTAAATATCACCGTCTGTTTGTCGCCGGGTGCATTGCCAGATCTTTGGCCTTTTGAAGAAAGTCAGTAGTGCAGAGTCGTTGGAGTAGTTCAGCCGTCTCTCCTCTGTGTCTAGGGGTCTAGAAGACCTCAGTGTTATTGGAGTAGTTCAGCCGTCTCTCCTCTGTGTCTAGAGGTCTAGAAGACCTCAGTGCTATTGGATTGTTCCCAGTCTCAGATGACTGTTTCTTATTGGGTTTGATGAGCTGTAGCCTCTTGTTCCACAGGGATCCAAACAGGGTCTGTCTGTTAACGAATGCTTGAGGACGATCAGAATAAGCAGTGCGTGAACACTGTGGCCTTTGACTGATTATAGTTCATGGGAGTGTAAATGGATCTTGTACACATCCTTTATTAGCAACAATAACTGTGTTGCTACAGATAGGTTGAAATCCTCATTTTACAGGGATTTGTCAGTAAAACATACGTGAAAAAAAACGTATACGTGAGGAGAATTCAGTGATGGAGGCGGAGCATGTGTGTGGCGGTGGTTTTCTGTGTTTTTGTTTGTGTGTGTGGGTAGGGGGGGTGTCTGTGTGTTTTGTGTGTTGTTTACAATCTAGCCTGTAGCTTGTCAACCTTATCCATGTGTGCTGTATGTTGAAGGGTCTTCCCGATTATCTGTAAATTCATATTATGGCTAGTGTATTCTCAGTTGGACTGTGCCAAATCTAAATGTTACATATTACGACCTTTGGCAGACATTTTGCAGTATTTTGTATAAGCCCTTGTATTTGTCCAAGGTCACTGCTGTAACCCCTGTAGGGCTGTAGTGAACGCAGTCCATGCATCTACCCCGACTGGATCGCCCACTCTAGCTGCGCAAGGACCATACTCTGACATATGCTATTAATCACAGCGGCTTACATTCCCACCCCTGCTGTTTGGGTATTGAGACTAGCATCAAGTCAATGCGACAATTATATCATGCATTCCTATGACAGCCTTACAGATAATGGAGCCTCCATCCAAACTGGCGCTGCTGTTGAAGTACTCTGCACATTGTGAGAACAGAAGCAGTTCATCCAGGGATGCTAAATGTGTTTCGGCAATGTTTGCAATCCTTTGAGGAGACATTCAGGGAACAACAAGCCCCGAAGATTTACACAGATTTACTGATTATCAATTGACAAAAAATAATGTTTGCTATTCGAACTCAAGAAATGGATGTATCCTGATTGTCTGTACAGCTGTTGCATACACTGTTTTGCATCAGTGTTCAATGAATGAATCAACACATTAGTTGATCGGTTCAGCCGACTCGTCTCTATGCTGACAGCTCACGCTTTTACCCTCATTTAGCGGCCCCTATAATAATCAGCTACGCCATCATTCAAACCTTAAAATATTGTGATTTTATTGGTTTAGCAGTTGATTTGGTAGGTAGAACTAATTGAATCAACTATGAAAACATGAATGTGTTAATGCTTAAATTTACTTTTTGATGCCATTTGCTAAGAAAAGACCTCAGAATTTTTTGAGATGAGAAATTGGTATGGGCAGCGGTCACTTGTCTAAGGAATGGAGCTATGGGCTGTCCACCTCAGCTTGATTCTTGATACTTGTTAACTGTGCTTATAATTCCCCTCTTTTCTCTTCTCTTTCCTACTTTGCTTCCTTCCACTTTGTCTCCATCCACCTCCAAACATCCCTCTGTCCTGCGTGCCTCTTGCCGTCTGTGTGTTAGAGTAAAGATGCTGGCATCAGGACTCTGGTCATGTTGGATGAACAGGGAGGTAAGTCAGTAGGGTCAGATCTCCTTTAATACACTGGTATTTCTCTTCCACCTGTCATATGTTCTTTGTTTTCTGTTCTATGTTATTCAGCTGCTCCCTTTAGTCTCAACTGCTTCTATTCAAAGTATGAAAATGCAGTAGCTGAATTCTGTGTTACATCTGGTATAATGTCAGATGGTGCCTGTTGTAGACAAATCCATTCACCAGAATGTATTATTGTATAGTTTAGTCCCACGCTTAGTCTTATGTTCACAAAGCCTACTTTGCATACTGGACGTAACCGACAAGCTTTGCTTCTGCTATGCTTCCTGATTGCTACTTCTTATAAAATGTCCCTGTGCTGGAAAATATATGACAGTAAATATTACAACCCTTTATATAACTCACCTTTAAACCAGAAGGTTTGCTCATTATATTTCAGCAAGAAAGAGTGCAATCTAATCCATACCTTAATATTCCTTCTGTATTAAGATTGTAAATCGTACGTACATTTGAAGTACATTTGAAATACATTTGAAATAGTTTTAACGCACAAATCATCCATACCTGATGGATTTGTCCAGGATGTAACATACCAAACAAAATGTGCAGGTTTTTATATGACTTGCTATAATTGCGGTAGCCTACAAGCATTCACCATCTCTGGCACTTTTGCATAATGCATGTTCCCTCAAGGATTAACAACGCGGTCCTCAGCTCCTGATTTGTGCATGGCCTGTGCAGAGCACAGCTGTACGTTCTCCGGCATGTCCCCAAAGCGCCACTCAGTCCCTCCACGCAATCTTCTCTTAAAGTGATGGACAACAGGAATCCAATTATTTACTTCTAATTATGTTTTTAACGATACCAAGGTGGGCATTAAGAATCCGAAAAGGATGCTTAATGCCCGTCAATCGATTTCCTTCTATTCATTCAAGCCGATTTAATGACTGGAGTCTGTTTTCACTCTTGGCTCCATAGCCAAGCGGCTGAGCAATTGCTAAGTTTATGAGATGGCTTTCAGATTTATTTGAATATACTCTTATACATTTTCCTGACAAGATGTTATGTGGGTGTGTGGTCTGAGGTAGTTTTAGATGTTATGGTTACTCAACGTTTTTAGATCCTGAAGTCCATCACTTTAAGTTCACAGCAAGGCCGTAACTTTCCAACGTTAATACGTGTTAGGGGAGGTAGTTAGGCTCTGTCTGTCACAAAATCAGGCTCCTTCCTTCCAACTCGAATAGAAACCTGATGGAGGCTTTAACCGCCTTCTTTATTCAATCAGTTAGATACTAAATCTCAAGCAAAATCAACGTTTTTTAACTTCTTCAGCGAGGCCGTCAGTGAGATGCCAGTGAGCATGGTTCCCCAAGGCCAGGTAGGACAGACTGAGCCAGGACGAAAATAAAGAGTGTACGCTAGTGTAGCCTCGCCCTCTTTCGCTGTGATTGCAGTTTGACTGGTTAAGACAAAACATTCATCATCTCACTCATTCACCCTCCAATCCACTCGTAGTAGGCTGAGGTTTCCGAAGAAGGAGGCAGAGTGATATCCCGGAAAGGTATACGTAACACAAGCGCAAGCGATTATGTGTTGTGGTTTCAGATGCAGAGCTGTAAGTATGCCCACAATGCGACGGCTAATGTTGAACTGGAGGTGAAAACATAAAAAACTTCATACACAACCCTGAAGTCCCTTAGGGGTGTATTTATTACAAAGTAAACATCAACGCTGGGCCACAGTAATTCAAATAAATCTAACATAATCCTATAGATATTAAATCCATAAAATATTCATTTTAAATCGATGATGTCGTTTGCGGTTATGGTGACCGCTGAAGAAACCGTGAAGAAACAATATATAGTAATATCATTACCAACCATTGGAAGTACATCAGTCAATTAGGTATTCTTTACATATTTGACCGTGTTTCCCATTGCAATCATTAAATAGCTTTGTAATGCTGACAGCCTGGGATTAACAAAGAGACGGCTCCATTGGTCCTTTGTATATACAGTGAAAAAGAAACAACCTCGGTGTGCCACTGCCTGCCTGGGTATCAAATCTTTGCCATCACTCCCCACATTTGGTACAGTTCCAGCGCTAAAAGAGCTGGATGTTGCAAGGATAGCTGGTAAAGTCTGAAAAAAAGGAAGGCGTGTGTGTGCATAAACTGTATCACTTCCTCAGGGGTTGTGCGCTGTTCCATGCATGAACGAGCAGCCTAATTAGCCTGTCAAATGGAACATATAGCCTTTTTGTCTCCTTTATTCTCTCTCTCTCTCTCTCTCTCTCTCTCTCTCTCTCTCTCTCTCTCTCTCTCTCTCTCTCTCTCTCTCTCTCTCTCTCTCTCTCTCTCTCTCTCTCTCCCTCTCTCTCCCTCTCCCTCTCTCTCCCTCTCCCTCTCCCTCTCCCTCTCCCTCTCCCTCTCTCTCTCCCCCCCCTCCCTCCCATTTACCAGTCTCCCGAGTGATGGCCAGTCCAGTCTGGTGCTTATAACACAGCACTGCAATCAATTCACAGATTCAAATTACCTCAGCCCCTGAACAAACCCTAACCTGATGCCGCTCCTTCCTTCTCTCTCTCTGCCTCTCGCCCTCTCTTCCTGTTCTATGCTTTCTTACTCTACCTCTCTCTCTCTCTTCCTTGCCCTACACAGCTAACACCATCACATATATTATATTTTTTTCTTGGATTTCGTTCAATCGTCTTCAGTAATAAAAGGACAGGTTATTTGCATACAGACAGTTTTATAGACACATTTCACATAAGTATTAATGTAAATTAATACAAGTGGATGGTACACACCGATTGTGCTCAAACCTCAACCTATTCTACCTTCTCTTACAGCTGCAATGACTAGAGCCACAAACGCATCCGTAAATACATTGCAATGCTTCTGGAGGGTTCCTATAAAAAATCCAGGAAGCAGCCCGTAATCAGACAAGTACCTGATTATTAAAATACCACTAATTGATCTGAGATATATATATACATCTTTGTGTGTGTGTGTGTGTGTGTGTGTGTGTGTGTGTGTGTGTGTGTGTGTGTGTGTGTGTGTGTGTGTGTGTGTGTGTGTGTGTGTGTGTGTGTGTGTGTGTGTGTGTGTGTGTGTGTGTGTGTGTGTGTGTGTGTGTGTTTGTGTGTGTGTTTGTGTGTGTGTTTAGAATACACAGTATTCATGCATGGTTATGCCCACACACACGGGTGTGTGCGTGTGCATGTCTGTGGCAAGGCAGGAGGATTTATCATTGGGTGCTTTGATGCATTGCCCTCTTTGCAGACCGAGCTAAGTGCTAATGAGCCCTTCACCGACCACCGGATGCCTTCTACACCTCACACAGGGCTGGGGGGGGGGGGGGGGGGTTGATAGATCACCCCTACGCCCCCATGTCTCTATGGGACCACAAAGCATATGCTCACAGCCTGGGAGAGAGCTGCTCATATCTTCTGCTGTTACACAGTTAAGGAGAGGAAGGGATTGGCAGTGCACATCTCCAGTCCCTGCATTGATTTATCATTGAAATTTACTTTCCAATGCTCTCTCGCCTCCCCAAAGGCTGATACTGTTTTACGCCATAAGCACCAGATCTAAATCTGGTGCTCCAGTGAGACTGTGAGGCTGTGATTGGTTGGTATACTAAGATTGACAGACGAGACACTCCTTAGAATACTCCCACCTGACGGGGTGGGGGAGGAGGTTTTTAAAACGAGCCTTGAATACAGCAAGGAGATAAGTGTCTTTTATCTCTCTCTCTCTCTCTCTCTCTCTCTCTCTCTCTCTCTCTCTCTCTCTCTCTCTCTCTCTCTCTCTCTCTCTCTCTCTCTCTCTCTCTCTCTCTCTCTCTCTCTCTCTCTCTCTCTCTCTCTCTCTCTTCCAATCCCTTGTGTTTTCCTGGGATTAGTGGGGGAGGCTAATTACCGGCTCTACGTAGTTTTTTAGACTGGGGAACTCCGAGGTATAACCCTCCTTAAATCCACAACACTCAAACACACAACACAAATACACACACAAACACAACGCACACAAACACACACCCACACACATATCCTCACCATGTGAAAGATCTAGAAAACATTTAGAAACTCCTGACAATGTGTCTTGTAGCCCTTACTAGGATGTTGGATGGTAAACCAGTATCTAAAGCTATTTTAGCCCTATGTTATGCAGGTAGGGCTACTAACACCTCCAATGAGCAGTCCGATAGCGAACGAGCTATACTCTTTGTACGCCTGTTACCTTTAAGAAAGTTAAAGGGAAAAGCAAGAGAACGTTGAAGCCAACCACAATAAGTAGTGCGTTAATGCTCATATATTCATAACTTTTATGAGTGATTGAATCCGAGTATCTTCACTCCAGTTCTACCATGTTGAACTGAATCCTAAAGTTGAAACTAAATACTAAAACATGTGCCTACATATCAAACATAGACCTTGATGCAACCATTAAAGTGTTCAGTGATCTGCTAGATACATTTTACGAGAAACAAATCAATAAAACATTATGTATCTCCTGTATGGCCGGGATTGATTACATGTCATTGGCATGCTGTTGAAGAAAGACCGAACAATCCTAACTGGATTAGGTCTCTCTCCTGCTCACGGAGAACCAAACACGAGTGCCCCTTGCCCCATATTCACAGGATTGGAAGTGTGTGTGGGTATGTGTGGGTGTGGTGTTTGCATGAAGCCATTTCTACCAGGGCAACAGCACAGTCATCCAGTTCTATGTGTCACTCTCCCATCATGCCTTTCACCTCAACCAAAGGCATAGAGCCTTACCTCTGCTCCTCATAATCATGCATACATTCATCCACTGCTATGAGTCATGTCTAATTTCGATTTTCCAGTATTCAAAATGTTCGCTTTTATGTTAAGTCGAGATCTGTGTACTCCTCGGGCCATTACTCCTCGAAATCTTTCTTCTCTTTCCTTCTCCATCACTCTATTCTTTCTTCCTTTCATCCGTACTTGCCTGTATGGCAGCTCTGAGAGGTTCTTAAACCAGACTGTACTCATTCTGTTCTGTATGAAATATAGTCTCAGTGCTGCGCTTCACAGTCAGCAGGGGAACACTCAACCAGTCAGACACAAAGCTGTCATTTGATATCTGCAATGAAAACACTCTATCCACAGCAATGGCCACCGTGCATCCAGACAGGTAAACAGGTATCGCTTCCGCAAATAAAAAGGCAAGCGTGCACTCGTTTGTTTGGCGCAGGGCACGCACACGCGCGCACTTAGCGCTTATTAGTAGCGCCGCCCGATACATATCTCCAGCACTCTCTGCCTCGTAGCCTCGTAGCCTCGTAGCCTCGTAGCCTCGTAGCCTAGCGCGCTTACTCAACTCGAATTCAAACCAGTCCAACTCATTTCACACTACTCTCATGCCTTTGTCCTCACCAGAGCAACTTGAACGCCACGAAGAGGGCATGAACAAGGTCCACGCAGACCTGAAGGAGGCCGAGAAAGATTTAAAGGGTTTTGGCCAATGCTGTGGTCTGATATGCCCATGTGTTGCGAAGTAGGTACCGGCAGGGGAACATGCCCCCCTCCCCCCCTAGCCTGTCCAGTGCTGGTGATGGTGGTGATGGTGTTGATGGTGGTGGTGATGTCTCTCTTGTCACAGTCAATGTCTTTTTTTTGTCCCCTCTTCCTTTGTCTGACCACTCTCCCCCCCCCCAACCCCCTGACTTCCTCCCCACAACCCTCTTCTTCTTTCTCTTCCACTCACGCGCTCGCGTTCTCGCGCTGGGATGTTTGACAATGTGTCGGTAATCAGAGCAACTGGAGCGCATCGAGGAAGGGATGGACCAAATCAATAAGGACATGAAGGATGCGGAAAAGAATTTGAACAATCTAGGACAGTTCTGTGGTCTGTGTTCATGTCCCTGTAACAAGTAGGTGCAGCCTGCCCGGTCCGACTGCATGTGTATGTCCACCGCCTGCCTGTGCCTCTCTCTCTCTCTCTGTGCGCCCCGCTTCACCCCACGGGGGGTCCTTTGGTGTGGGCAGTCAAGCCAGACGCACCACACTGCTGGAAGACCCAAACCATACACAACACCCTGTGCTTGTGTGCGTGCATGCGTGTGTGTATGTGTGTGTATGTGCGTGTGTGTGTGTGTGTGTATGTGCCTGTGCTGGTGTGTCTGTGTGTGTGCGTGTGTGTGTGTGTGTGTGTGTGTGTGTGTGTGTGTGTGTGTGTGTGTGTGTGTGTGTGTGTGTGTGTGTGTGTGCGTGTGAGCGTGTGCGTGTGCGTGTGCGTGCGTGTGTTTGTGCATGTCGGTGGATAAGAGAGCTAGAGAGGGAGAGAGACCGAGAGAGATGAAAGTTGGATGGACAAATGGATATGTGTGCCCCTCCACAGGGCACGTATCCGCACACACGTGGATATAGATGCACGTGCGCGCCAAAGCCACGAAGGACCACTCCGCTGTCTTGACTGTCACACACGCATGACAGGGCACATCACAACGACAACGCCACTCTGATCACGCCCCCCTACGGCCCGCCTGGAAAAAAGCCCTTCATTCATCAGCCGATAAGAGATTGTCTGTTAGCCAGAGATGAACATCCAAGCCACTGTGTTTCTCTTTCCAATATCCCCTGCCATCCCCCCCCCCCCGCCCTTCATGACCTCTGCGCAATCCCACCCCTCACCCCAGCACACCCCCATGTACCCCCTCCTCTAGGCAGAACCTCGACCCCAGGGCTACAGCTGCCCAATATGCTCTCATTACCTTGTGGGGATTATAATGTTATCGGATTATCAATTCCCGCCACCAATTAAGGCTAACGAGATTTATGTCTCCAACGGGACCGCTTCCACATCCACCACACTACATCATATTGCAGAGTAGTCTCGCTAAGCATTCACCGTGTGTGGGATAACACCCCTGTGGATTTTGCCCCTCCACATTCCTTCAGAGGCTAATTGTGTCACTTCATCCATAATTCCTCTGGAGGAAGGAGCCCAACGTCAGCCTGCTCAGCAGCCATGAGGCAGAGAGTTATTACAGTGATTAGATCCCACGTAAACCTGGGATGTGGGGGTGTCCCCGTTAGACCATTCGTATGTTCTTAACTTGAATGGCAGTAATTCAGTCGCCCTGGTTTTACACAAAACGATGTACGTCTAGGTATATACGATTTTGTACAATGTAAACACCGGTTTAGAAATAACAAATGTATGTAGCGCACAAACAAATGCCTTCAATGAGACTGGGACAAAATATAACCATTATTAGTTTCTCTAGTTACCATTAGCAAAGTTAGCATTCCGACATATTTCACAGCCAAACCAAAGTCAGGAATCTGTATTTGGCTAACATGAACATCCAAAAGAACACTAAATCACACCTAAACATGCTACTTTATAAAAAAAGTTTTCAAGTCCTTACGTCTGCTTGCCTTCCCAAAGTAGCCCCTCCAGCCCCCAGCCCAAAACCAACCATACAAGATGGAGGCAAACGTGTGAATATATCATTATATATTCCTGGAATCATAAAACATCGGAGCAAACACAACCGCTTCCAAATTCCGGATCAGTTGACCATTTTGCTCAGCTCTTGTATGACTGTCAACTGACAACTGTCTGCCACACTATGGCCTATGAGGGCCATGTCTGTGCACAGCTTTACTCTACATGTCCTTATCAGAGCTATAAAATATACAGGGTCTCAACATGACCAAAGGCTATTCCAACAGCAGCCTTGGTCAGAGCTGACCGGCTGTGTTTTGAGGCTTGGTTGAGAGGCATGTTTTGCCGAGCCACCTGTAAATTCGATAGCTCTGATGTAACCACAGCCCAGCTCTCTTTAATCATCCTCTATCTGCGCTTATTCAATTTTTTCTTTTGTTAATCTAGATATTATATATATACAGTCAACTGGGAGAAGGACCGTTACAGTTGTCCGGTTATAATCTACTCCGGGCACAAGAGAGTTGGGTTTCACCACACAATGCCTGATTCGGATTGGCTTACACCGTGAAGGTTTTAATGTCTAAAATGCTGTTTGGGAAACCCCAACGCTCCTATCTCCTGAGGGGTTTAATTGAATGTTTTTCAAACTGCTGCTTGACTGTGTATACCGAATGTATCGTCATCCAAACCAATCCTTACAGATGCAATGAGGGGCTAAGCACAGCTAATACTACGACTACAACTACTATTGGGCTCTTTGGATGAGAAAGAGTTGATCCACAGTGGATCTCAGGGGGACATTGCTTTCAGCAGACTGGGGGAGTTATGATATGATGTGCTCTGGTCCTATCCCCCATGTTGTATAACATGTCCCCGACCCTTACACACCCAACACACCCCCCCCCCCATGTCTCTGTATGTGTAACTATATGTTCCCCTGTGGGAATTGATGGGCCATTAAGGCTTGGGGTTAGGGATGGGTGTGTGTGTGTGTGTGTGTGTGCGTGTGCGTGCGTGTGCGTGCGTGTGTGTGTGTGTGTGTGTGTGCATTTGAGTGTGAATTTATGAATTCACGTTGTGTTGTGTCTATGTTGTGACCTTGTGTCCTCTAGTGTCATGTGATGATCTATGGTGTGGTTTTGTGTTGTTGCGTATTTTTGGTTTATATGTGCTTGTGCAAGAAGGGAATTGGCCAACCATTCCTCTCTCCCACAAGCCACATGCATGCTTTTACTGTGCTTCCGAAAACACGGTTAATCTATTCACTGGATAGATGGCACACCCGTAGAACTAACTTGCATTACGTCCACTCTAACAACTCATTGTCATTGTTGATTCAGAGGGAGAGAATCGGCTTGTCATTAGGATGCCTTGCATTGTATAATGCAAGTGTTCAAAGTCTATAGAAGCATTATAAATCCCACTTACAATCAGTGATACAGACACACAAGTGGTTCTCATTAACTTTAAACACAAACCCACGGACACACCCACACGCACACACTTAGAGTAGCACATTTACACACACACACGCGTTAAGTAGCACATTGACACACACACACACGCACACATGCGTCGCCCCGGGCCTGACTGATGTATGTGTGTGTGGTAGGATTAAGGGTGGGGGCCAGGCGTGGGGGGCCAACCAGGACGGAGTGGTGAACGCCCAGCCCGGGGCCCGCGTGGTGGACGAGCGTGAACAGATGGCCATCAGTGGGGGCTTCATCCGCAGGTGAGTGTGTGTGCGTGATTATCTGCCTGTGTGTGTGTGTGTGTGCATGTTTTTTTATGTGATTATATGCCTGTGTGTTTGTGTGATTATCTGCCTGTGTGTGTGTGTGTGTGTGTGTGTGTATTTGTGTGCGTCTGCACGTGTGTGTGAGTGAGGGAGACAAACGGAAACAAAGAGCCAGAGAGTGAGACTTACATGCACATATTGCCGCATTACGCACATCAAATGTACTTTGGGTTACGCAAGTGTGAGACACATACAACGCACAGAGCTTTACATCAGTGAACAAACACAAGGATTCATCCGAAATCCAACACGCCAGAACCTAAACCCTGGCACAGAATCACACTCCCTCTCTCAGTCCTCTCTCGCTGGATGTGTTTCCAGGGTAACGGAGGATGCCCGGGAGAACGAGATGGACGAGAACCTGGAGCAGGTGGGCGGCATCATCGGGAACCTGCGTCACATGGCCCTGGACATGGGCCAGGAGATCGACACCCAGAACCGGCAGATCGACAGGATCATGGACAAGGTACAGTGTTGGAGAAGAGAGAACAGCATAGTTAGAGATAGTGGATCATGGACAAGACACAGTGTTGGGGAAGAGAGACCAGCATAGTTAGAGATAGTGGATCATGGACAAGGTACAGTGTTGGAGAAGAGAGACCAGCATAGTTAGAGATAGTGGATCATGGACAAGGTACAGTGTTGGAGAAGAGAGACCAGCATAGTTAGAGATAGTGGATCATGGACAAGGTACAGTGTTGGAGAAGAGAGACCAGCATAGTTAGAGATAGTGGATCATGGACAAGGTACGATGTTGGAGAAGAGAAACCAGCATAGTAAGAGATAGTGGATCATGGACAAGGTACGGTGTTGGGGAAGAGAGACCAGCATAGTTAGAGATGGTCGATCATGGACAAGGTACGGTGTTGGTGAACAGAGACCCACATAGTTAGAGATGGTCGATCATGGATAAGGTTGGTGTAACAAGACCAAAGTAATGAGAGATAGTAATACATTAGAGATATAGTTATATCCATCGGCAGCAGCAGCTTCTGTCAGAACCAGTTGGTTGTATTAGAAGAACAGGAGGCAGGTAGATCACATGACAAAAGTTCAGTGATTGAAAATATCAAAACAAAATGTATTTTGCAGTCATTCTTTCTTCCAATCTTTAAATGAGGTGGAATCTTGGTCCGAGAATCAAGCACAAATAAGCCCAAAAGGGAGAAGTGTTTTCTCCTTTTCGAGTGCTAGTTGTCAAAAGTGTCAATTGTATGCAGCGTTTGAAATAAGCGCCGCTTGGACAGAGACAGCCAACCCCCTATTGATACACCGGCTCTTCCTCCCATGTCTCCAGGCTGATTCCAACAAGACCAGGATTGATGAGGCCAACCAGCGGGCTACAAAGATGTTGGGAAGTGGCTAGACGGAGGATAAAACCGTGCTTCCGTCCCCTCCCCCTTCCTACCACCCAACCCCACCCCCACAACAAGCCCCGCCCCCAACACCTGCGCTACCTGGCCCCGCTCCTGATGTGGGTCGGCGCACAACATGCTTTTATCGTGATACTTACTCGGTAGAGATTCACACACATGCACATATCTGCCCCCCCCCCCCCCCCCCCCCCCCCCCCCCCCCCAAATGCCTCTCCGACCACCCTATTCGTCGTCAATGTTGTGATGTGTCGTCTCTCTAAGGCTTTTGTTAACATATGATAGTCCTGATACCAATTGTCCATGTGTCCCCCCCTACCATCCCCCCCCCCCAAACCCCCCAAACCCCAACCTGCTGTATATAGGGGCGTCTTTGATGGCTTCACAGATTTAGCTCCCCCCGTCTAACTTTCTGTGTCTCACTCTCTCTGTATGTCCTGCTGTCGTTTTTTTTTAAGTATGTATAATATAAAGTGTATGTACACCTTGTTATAATCCCCCCCCCCCCCCCCCCCCTCTTGTGTGTCAGTATTCTGATGTTGTCCATGTAAAACACACTGCTCTGCTACGTTTGTGACGCTAAGAACCACAGTGACTCCCCGTACTCCTCCGGCCTGCTTGTTATACCAACCCTAGGCTAAACCTCGCAACTGCGAAGATGAATGTCTAATTGACACAAAGAACTAGATGTATGGCACAGAGACACTGAGAGCAAACCCCAAGACAAGTCTCTATTGACACTTTAATTGAAACTAAAACCATTTAATCAAATTGAAGACGGTTTGCCCAGTGTTCACCCTTACCTCTGGTGCATTGATCTCATACAGTTGGTCTGGTCTTAAAAGTGACAACCTACAGTATATATAAGGACATTCTTAAACGTAGTTTGTGCTAGTGCACCACCAAACATCAGAGGTGTGTGGGGCGTGAGGCAAACCTGTTTTTGACTGCAGTGCTGCAGCCGTCAGACTGGATTGTTCATCATCACCTGCCGCTTGGTGTGAAAGGCAGAAGGATGTGGGGTCCGAGGTATATAACAAGATAACAGAAAACTGATTACAAGTCGTCTGAATGACAGACAGGGCTCAGATACGTGCAGGCAACCGCACTGGGGTTATGCCTCCATAATTCAACGTTATGACATTGCTCTATAAGTGTGTTGTGCATGTTCAACTGCTGTCAAACAATTGATTCAGGCAGATGATAATATCAGGGCAATCGCATGCTTTGCATGTAGGCCACACACGGACGACAGGCCTATGTCTACTGCCCCCTGCGCCACAAGAGTGCCACTCTTTTTGTTTCACTCATATAATGTACGTATATATCTTTCCAGACTGTGACCATCATTGTAAAATATTACCATGGAACATGCCAATAAAATCGTATAACTAGAAAAAACAAAAACACATTGTGTCCTTTGTATTTTGTTTTGTGCAAGAGTAGTGTCTGGCGCGTGTATTTCTGGTCTTAGCTTAATGACATACTAAATGACTATAGGTATGGAATACCAAGTAGTGTTTTCTACGCAGTACAGTGGAGAGAGCATGATGATGGGACCGTCAAGGTTCAAGGGATCCGTTATTCGCCTGCTAAATAATCATGCAGCCATCAACAGCCCTCCTGCTCTGTTGGCTGCTCTCTCTCTCTCTTTTTGTCTCTTTGTCTGTCTCCCCCAGCTTCCTTCTCTGTCATTACAACACCTAGTGGGCAAAGCAACTGCATCAGGGCAATTGGAAGCACCTGGCTGAGCTCCTTCTAAGGGGCTATAATACGTGTTTAAAGGGGTTTGGTGGTTGGTCCAAAGGAGCCATTTACACCTGGCCTCTGTATCTGGATATGGAAACTAAAGTCATAAATGGGGCCTATATAATGTGTACACAGAACTCAGAAAGAAGAAGAAATATGAATTACAGCTCAGCTTAGTAAGAAAAATAATCATTGTCCCTGTGTTCCTACTGGGGGAGGACCAAGTTGTTCCAGGAGAAGATGAGCAGTTGTGTGTCTGTACAGTGCTGCCCATTAGAGTGCAGGGTCTCACGGCAGAGAACCCCTGGAGCAAGAAGGGCTTCAATGTGTTCTTGGGCTGATGCATGTAGGAGCCAAAAGCCATTGGTGCTTTGGTAGAAGGATGGTTCTCTTGCTCACTACAAGCCTCTGCCTCAAGCCAAAGCTAAACATAACACATGACCCAAAGAGGAACATGGTAGGCCAGTGAGGCCGTCAAGACCAGTACCGACATAGAACTTGTTTGTGATGCGCGCGAGAGAGGGAGAGACGTGTTTATGCTAACCAAGATTAACGTTTGCAAAGGTCATTAAGAATACACCCACCATCATGAACATAATTGCATGCAAACCTATTTATATATTATGTATACATTAATAAATTGTATAACTAGTCGTATTCTTATTTCATAGTATTTTAGACCTAAATAAAAATATATAGATCATAAAACCGCTTTCTTTGTATCTCAAAGTTAGGTGGTCAGGTTATTATTTACAGGACAATTATTGAAGGCTCCCCAAATACCATTCAAGTGTACATTTCCAAACTGGTGCATGTCTCTTTACCAGGATGGTCAAACACTGCCAAATGCATATTCTTTAAATGTTCTTTCTTGCTGGGATATTTACAGAAGAACGACAGGCAAGCATGCTGATGTGGCACAGTGGCACACGTCTGCCACCTAGTGGACGATGTTTTGTGCTCTGATATCCCCACATCGAAAACATTAAAAGAGAAGGTGAAACTGGACATTGGTTCATCTATTCTTTATTAACCACATCGCCAACGTAAAGAACAATGTACAGTAGACACATTCGCACATGAATGCATGTGCACACACACAATTAAAAAATAAACGTATAATACAAAATGTGGCAGTCTGACGCCTCACATGAATGAATCACTGATAATACAGTGGAATGCTTAAAAAAGAATGCTGCTTATTCGTCGTCATCTTCGTCATCGTCTTCGTCGCTGATCACATATTTCTTGGCCTTCTTTGCGGGGGCCTCCTCGTCCTCCTCATCATCCTCATCCTCTGCCTTCCTCTTCGTCGAAGCCTCGCCCTCCTGAAAGAAGCGCATTTTTACCATATTAGTAAATCCAACTTTGTCTAATACAGTTTAAAAAAAAAGTCTAATGAGTATATGCAACGATAAATAATTAAAATGCAAGCCAAGGGCCTTGATGTGTGCATCCTACAAAAAAAAAGAACATCTTGAACACATCGGGAAGGGGAGGTGGGGAGGGGGGGACACGCACCTCGTCACTGTCCAGTTTCTTGGCCTTCATCAGCCTCTGGGCCTTGTCATCGTCCGAGCCTTCTTCGCTGGAAGAGTAGATCCTCGCTCGCTCCTCTGGAAGGGGAGACAATCGAGTGAGTGAGTGAGTGATCGAGTGATCGAGTGATCCAGTGAGTGAGTGATCGAGTGATCGAGTGAGGGAGAAAGCAGGGAGAAAGCAGGGAGAACGCTAGGATCCTTCGTCCATCGCCCAGTAGTCATCATCCTCATCCTAGTTTAGTTTAGTTTCTCCAGGCCGGAATTATTCCTCTCCCGAGGGAGGCACCTGTCTGACTCGTCATAATTGTCAAACAAATTTCTCCTGCCGGGGATTAATAAAGTTTTATCTAATCTTAAACGCCCTCTTCAGACAGAGCCGTTCTGGGCCGTCAGTGGAATCTAAGCCTCCTCCCGCGTCTTCTGCGGTCTTCCTGGTCTCCTCTCAGAGGGCAGCTCCGGTTTTCTCTCAAGCGTGATCGAGCCAGCGCTGCGCTCAATGAGGCCCGAACCAACCCGGCCTATTTGTTCGCAGCGCACTAGGGCTGAACCATTTGGGGAGATAATCGAATTGTGATTATTTCGACTAATATTGCGATTGCGATTTAGCCTGCGATTTTTCTTTTTGAAGTTCCTTATGTTCTGTATTATTATTTTAAAAAAATAATAATCGCAGCCTGTGCGATTCACATATCACGTTCTTTTGCATGCCACTGTCGGTTTGAATTCGATTAACCGTTCCGCCCTACACACCACGCAGCGCTACGTCCTCCTACGTCACTCACACTACGCAGCGCTACGTCCTCCTACGTCACTCACACTACGCAGCGCTACGTCCTCCTACGTCCTCCTACGCCACCCACCTCGCAGGGCTCCGCCGCCCTTGTACTTGCTCTTGATGGCGGCCAGGCTCACGGCCTCCTCGCCGTCGTCGTCGTCGTCGTAGCGGTCGGGCTCAAGGTAGCTGCTGCTCAGCCCGCGCTGGTGCTGCTTCTCCCGCATGCGGCGCTGCTGGGACTCGCGGCGGATGGAGGCGCGCAGACGCTCCTCCTCTTTCTGCGCCCGCCCAACCGAGACAGCAGGCGTTAATGCACATATGTATACATGTGTATCAGTAGGTATGCTATACATTATGTACTGTTTATACTTCAGCTTTCAAAAATATGTTTGGTGCTTCCAAGTGGACAACTTTAATAAGATATAATTATTTTCAGGTAATAATTGCATTAATTGGATGTTTAATTTAACTAAAGGATACAGGTTGTCGTTTCTAATAGTTGTATGATTTAAAGAAGGGGGTGGGATTAAACTGTATTAAAGTGTATGCTTCTTCCCACTCCTTTTCAAATGTGTAGACGAGCGATGGAAAAAGATTCTTGTTTTTGTTTCTGCCAATGTGTTTCTGTCATATTTTAAAAAAATTACAATCAATCAGTGAGCACAGGCGCCTTCTTTTCAACGCTGCACGGTGTGTGTGATTGACCACGAGCAGCCCCTATGGGCTCGGGTTGTGTCAGTTATAGCGTTCACAGTTCCAAAAGAGTTCTGGTGATGTGGCGTTTTTCAGATATTATTGTTTGTAGTCTATAGCTCTAGTAGAGAAGTTATATGATGCAGGTTGTACGCTATGTTAAAAGTTCACACAGGTTGACTTAGATTAAACAGTTTCATTAAAAATAAACGTTTCTCAAAGAAATTGATGACAGCATTTTATCCTTTTTTAACTGAAATGACCCACTGACATAAATAGGTTGCAGTCACTATGGTCATAATAAATCAATTTTAGAATACTGTAAATTCAGCGTAAAACAGGTTTTCTAGAAGCTCCAGTCGTTGCGGGTGGCAGGGTTTGCGTTGACCTATGACCCCTACCTTGATCATCTCGCTGCGCTGGGACTCAGGGTCGCGACCCGCCATGGGCAGGATCCGGATCTTCTGGGTCTTGGAGCAGCGGTCAGCCAGAGAGAGGGTCATCTTCCTGTGGGTGGCGCTGTCTGTGGAGTGGGGCCTGGTAGGAGAGAGAGAGAGACAGGAGTAAAGACACGCATTAAAGTCAAAGCTTTAGTGTCAATTCCAACAAATGTGCAAGACAAAGAGGAATCGAAAATGCGTTTTTCTCTAACCCAATGTGTATAAAAGCATCAAGTTAGGTCAAACTAAATAAATTAGTAATATTTACAATAAATAAATTCTAAATAGTGCAAAATAGTTCTGACTAGTGCAAAGGTAGGCCAAATAAAACGGTATGCATAAATAAAGTTAAATAAAGTAAATGGTCCGATATGTCTTTCTTTGTTTGCGTTTCCAAAGAGCAAATGTATTCCTGAAACCACGGTAACCGCGTGGCTCCAGGCTCCCAGTGTGGGAGGCGGAGCGGGGGAAGGAGGCACCTGAACGTGAGCTTGGTCTTGAACACCGCTTGCCCCTGCAGCCCGGTGCCCTGCCGAATGAACAGGTGGTTGTGGTCTCCCTGGAGGGGCGCTTTGTAGACGTCAAACACCTCGTTGCCAAGATGCAGGGACATGCTGCGAAAGGGGAACACAAACCCTGCTGTAAGCACGACGGACCGTGCTCCATTCACCCGCCTCGATAAGCAACACGCACGCACGCACAAAGTCACTCACCTGCCATCGGACCATTTGACAATGCGAGCGTTGCTCTCTTTAATCTCGTTCCCCTCCTCGTCGCGCTTCACCCTCCACCGAATGGTGTTCTCCACCTGCGGCGGAGGGACAGAGCGACAAAAATGGTTAATGCAAAAATGTTCGAAATTGTTATAGAAAAAATAATAATAACATCCAACTGATATGCAAATCATATTCTACTTTCAAAAATGTGTGTACAATAATCATACTATCCCACCCTCCTCGAACCCCTCCAACTCACGGAACCCAGGCGGCCGAGCAATGCTAGTTATCGTCACAGTTACGTGGCCAGTTAGATTGGACAGCGGTATGTTATTTTCAATTGAGAAAGGCTCCTGCCTGCTAACTGGGAGGGGCCTAATCTGACACATGGCTACATTAAATGGATGTTTTGGGGGTTTTCGAATCGTATTCTCACACGACGCAAGAGTCCTTCCCTCAGGCCCACTGCATACCTTAAGCTTGAGCCTGGTGCGACCCTCTTCATCCAACATCTCCTCGTCCTCAAACTCGTCTTCATAGTACTGTGGATCAAAGGGTCTGCAAGAGAAAAGGCGACAGGACCGCTGCAGTGACATTGTCTAACAGCAAAGCAAGCAAAGAGGGTTTAACGACTTTCTACTTTCTTGCCAAAAATCGATTCTGACCTGGGCTCCACAGACAGGAAGTTGGGCAGCTTGACGAAGTAGAGGTCTGAGCCCAGGTCTGTGCTGACTTTGGGGATCTCCACCTCGATGCGGGTCTCCGGGACGGTCTCTTCCTCGTGGCGGTCGCCCTCCATCCCCTCCTCGTTGTCCTGGGACACACAGAAGAGAACAAAGACGGATGAAAAACTGAAAACTGGCACGACGGCCAACGGAGTCAACCGGAATCATCCATTCAGGCGTTTTTACACTGCCGATCCGGTACGGTCGCGGATTGGTACACCCTGCAAGTTCACTCTCTTGCCTGTGTAAAACCGAGGGGGGTATAATACACCTTCGTCACGGAGCCGGCTTACTCGGTTCATTAGAGTAGGCCGCGAAGCCGCCTAATCGCATGTACATGAAAATGAAACCCCCATATATGTAGGGTCTGAGAGGGTAAATTGGGGTGCGAAATCCAGCCGGTGTATTGTATAGCTCGGTCAGTGTAAACGAGTGGACCATGCCGGGAAAAAGGCAGGCATAAGACGGGCATATTTGTTTAAAAACGTTTAGTGAGGAAAGAGTCCTTCAAATACATGACACGTGATCCTGTTCTTGAAGAAGGGAAATCACAGTACCATGGGCTGGCCTGGAGTCGGAGGCTTCTCTGCGTCGCTGTCTGAGGAGATGTCATCCGCCTCCCCGAACAGGTCGTCTGCTGCAGGCTTCTTAGCTGGAGAAGGAGGGTGAACGAGACAATGTTGAAAAATATGAGTGATACGACCAGAACGAAAATATGTTCATTGCGGTAACAACCAGTTTCAAGTTGGATAGATTGATAATTTGATGCATATTGATATAGATAGATAGATAGATAGATATACACACTGACTTTTACTTTTACTTTTTCTTGCACCAACATCACTGTCTGAATCTGAATCGGAGGCCGGCTTTTTCTTGGCTTTCTGTCTGAGGAAGTCATCTTCGCTATCACTGCCCTTTGCTGATTCTGGGGGAACAAATCAAAAGTAATTATGTATAATGTGTAAAAAACTTGCATAAATAAGTATAATATAGTAGCTAATTCAGTATCAACAACATTACATGGACTTCGTCAACATGTCAGAATATACCTGACTTCCTGTGTCTGGGTGCCTCATCGTCAGAGTTCTCCCGCTCTTCATCAGAACGTGGACGTTTCTCCTCCTCATCCTCTGATTGATCACTTTTTGCCCCGCCTTCCCACTTCTCGTCATCCGAATGGTTCTCTCTGCCGGAACCTTCCACGGAATGAGGGGTGCCAGGCCCTGATTGGGGCGTTCCTGGATCACTGTGAATGCTAGAATGACAAAGAGATTCGAAAATAACGTTAAACTTTGAGCTATAAATGCTATAAATTTGAGACGAAATGGCAGTCAACCACTGGTTGTTTGGTTATTGTGCGTTACTAATCAAATGACCATACTGTGGAATGTCTGTCTGTCCCCTCACAGAATCCACATGTCTAGAAACTATGGCAGCAATTGGACCTACCTCCTATCAGAGTGGGCACTCCCCCTTCCTGACCGCGGACTCCCTGAGCGGGGGGTCACTGAGCGGGGAGACCCTGAACGAGCACTCCCTGCCCCGGACACTGCGCTACCAGCAGGACTTCCTGGGGGGCTCCCAGCAGGACTTCCAGCGGGACTGCCAGGGGCACTTCCAGCCGGACTCCCAGCCGCACTCCCAGCGGCACTTCCAGCGGCACTTCCAGCGGGACTTCCGGCAGGACTCCCGGCAGGACTCCCGGCAGGACTCCCGGCATCTGATCGATGCCCAGCATCTTCGTCATCATCCTCTTCGTCCCGGTGGCCAACGTCCGAGCCGCTGTGCCTTTCAGCATCAGAATGCTCGTTGTCCTCCGCGCCGGAGTGCATCGAGGCGTCGGAACGGTTCCCCGAGTGCTCCGACGGGTTGCCACTGCCACTGTGTACGCTGGGTCGCTCGTCTTCACTGTCATCTCCAAAGAGCTCCTAGCATGGCAGAAGATTTGTTAAGGCAAAGGCGATGTTGTATCCACGGATGGGGTTGTAAAAATCAAAACAAGTGCACGTTACCAACCTGGTTCATATTAGCTTTCCCCCCTTCTTCTTCGTCTGGCCGTCCCCTGTCACTATCGCTGCCGCTGCCAGAGGCGTTGCTGGCGGACCGAGGTCTTTCGTTGTCAGAGTCCGAACCGGAGCCCGACCCAGACTCTAAAAGACGCAACAGTAAACGATTAGAGACCATTCGCATAACGTTGCCACAACATAGGAAACTCTACGGCACACGGACAAAATGTTGTCGGCGCAGGGGAAATTTTGGCCATTTCGTATACACAATCAGTCATGTGCATGAACAATTCCAAATCATACGTTAATATTCGAAAAATGTATTACCTCGTTGTTCATTGTCACTATCTCCATCACTCCCGAATAATTCGTCCATGTCCGCCATTTCTCCCAATAGAAAGAAATCGCTGTAAACCGGAAGCAGAAAGACTTATTTACAAGTTTTGTTTCCTAGTTCAAGCATCTGTGTAATAATGTTTTCAGCCACAGGGGGGCAACACCATTCAAACTACCGTATTAACTACCAAATTCAATAATCTTTGCTATTTTTAAAATAACCAGCAAACAAAAAGGAAAATATTGGACCTGAAGAGCCTCATAAACACTCAATATACACACAGGCAGGGCTATACATACATATATGCATATAAATGTATATTTATTTTTCTGAGCTGAATACAATCAAGTCCGAAATGTTATAAATACAAAGCATTATGATACAATTTGTTGACCTATGAACACTTAAATAATTTACGTAATTACTTAAATCTAGCCATATATCGAGGCATAAAATCAAAACTACTGGCATACATAAAATCCTACATTTAAAAAATTCAACTTGGTTGGCCCACCAATTCATTTACGGAAGGGGTCAATAAGCCTCATAAATATCTTATCGTTTAATGATTATCGAAAGCAAATTATAAACTTAGAGTTCATGAGAAGTGAGAAAATAAATCGAAATATGTGCCCAGATCAGGCTCTGCCAAAAGCCCCTCCCAGAGACCAGAGACTTTCAGCCTATTGGTCATTCAACCAAAAGAGGCGGGACAACTTTTAATATCTAACGATTGGTTAACTTCACCGTCATTCAGCGAAAAACGGTGGTTCTGTCTTCCTGTGTTACCGCCCTTGGTACGAGTGAGAAAGTAAGCGTTCATTGGTGAGATTGGGATTATTTGGCACTATTTGTCGGCTCCCATTATCTATAGGTAAGCAAATAAGTTATCTTGGTTTTTGGTTATTTTTTTATTTCCGCAATTATTGTAATTTACATCACGCTACTTTGTCAATAAACTAGCAAGCTGTCACTTGCAGACACTTGCGCTTTCTAGCTAGTTGGCGGAGCTAAACTGCTAACGATAACCTCGAATTGAGTCCCTGGGAACACTGGGATACATCAGTGTATTTCACATCAATCGATGGGACTACGAATAGCATGTGAATCCCCTTGAACCGCCGTAAGATAACACCTCTAGCCAAACCAAGCTAAGATATTTCTCAGTGTGTGATGAAGGTATAGTTAAGGTTGGCTCAATCCTACAGACATCGGAGCTGGTCTATGGGCTAAAATTAAATTAATGTAAGTAGTTTCCCCAATTCCCATCTTCTTATACTAGATCCATGTTACAAGTCAAAAATCACACTAGGAAGACTAATGTGTTTTTCTCCGACCCCTTGCGTGTGCATGCGTCCCCACCCAAACATGTATATGTAATTGTCTATGTGTACAGATGTGTTGATGTTTATCTATATTTCGATTAGTCACGTTACTTACTTTTTGAAGCGTATTAACACGATAAGTCAGAATATTAATGTTTCAGACCATGTCCTTATTACTCTTGTTTGTTCGTTTTGGATTTGGTTGAATGATATTGACTAACTTACGTCTTCAGCTACAATGAGGTGGACATTCTTACAGGGTGAGGGTTTCTGTGATATTCTCTTAACTCATCGTCATTTGGGCATTGTTCATGTGTACTACTTCCAGTGACTCAACAAGGTTCTTGTGAATTACAGTGTGTGGAAATCGGTAACGTTACGTTAACGATAAGGATAGTTTACACAGCAGTGCGCAATAGTGAATGAAGGGTGTGGTCCGTGGCTCAAAGAATAGAATGTGGCCACGATTGTTTAGGGACGGGTGATTTTCTTCCCCCCCCCCCCCCCCTTGGCCAACAGCCAGGTATCCTATACTACTCTTGAACTGCATGATATTATCTATGTATTTGCTGACTGGACATCTGTGCAGAGATCATTGTTTGAGTGTCAACTATGCCATGCTGGTGTACAGTGTCACTGTACACAACAGGTTCCACTGACATATGTTGCTGCGTTTTGCTCTCATGTAACAAGAACCAACAATGTTGGTGATAATGACGTCTTTGCAGCAGTTTATATCGTTAGTAGTCCAGGGAGGTGCGAGTGACCTACTGCACACCAACCGAGTTTCGACCGAGAACTGCGACCGCATTACTCATTGTAGAAGGGGTTCTGAGGAAGGGTTTGGAGAAGGATGCCAAAAATAACATTAAGGAGCCGTTTGTTTGTTTGACAAAACACACTGCGCCTCGTCTTACCTCATCTGACCATTCCTCCCGCTTGTAACCACGGAGATTAGGCTACGAAATAAATAGAATAAGAAAGTTAAAGTTAGGGTAACTATACTTACATTTACTATTGGTGGATCCAAAATATCACAACTAGACATGTCAATGCAAGGAAGATGGCATATCCACGATGTTATAATCAGGAATGTACATTATGGAGTAAAAATAGTGTTATTTCTGCATGTGACAATGGCTTTGTGGTTTTGTATTGCATTAGAGTTGTTTGTGCGCTGCATAGAGCTGAATCCCCCACTAATAGTGTTGATGCCTTCCACTCCCTTCTTCCATCTGTTTCCAATCACCGTCTTGCCTGCAGTCTTTCCCAAGTCACCTCTGGAGAGGAGGGTAGGAGGGGAGTTCAGAGAGGAGGGGAGTAGAGTAGGGGCGCGCTGGACATGCGATGGAAGGTGAATTAAAAGTCCAACTATGAATTGGACTTTTGCCTTGTTTATCTTAATAAGATTTAAGTGAAGGGACTCATCGTATTCATATTCATCGTCACTGGTGTAGACTTATGTTTTACGTTTTATTTTCAACACAAAATCTGTATGGCTAGGCAAGCCACCTCATGTATTATTCATAGATCAGCAAGGGTGGTGGATATGTGATCCATGATGTGCTCAATGCCATATGCCAACAACCTGCCGTCACCCACCTTCATGGGCGGACAATGATGCCAGCCCTCGCTGTAGGCCAGCCTCAGTGGGAGTCGGAGGCGAAACACCCGATCTGGCCTAGGATGACCATGCTGCGTTGCAGAGCCATGTCCCGCTTTAATACGATGAGGATGATGGGTCAGCTGAGAGATGGGAGATGGGAGCCAGGGGAACATCAAGGGGAGGAGACTAGGAGGGATGGAGATGGGATGGTGTCCCAATGGGCCACCAAGCTGGGTCACTCTGAATAGATTCCTATCCTGTCGTAACTGTACACGCTCTACTGTTTCCTGTTCCTACCACAGCCTCTCCCATGGCCTCCGAGTAGTACAGCTGTATGATAACACGATTTGGAAATGCAACAATAATTACTGCTACGAGGGAAGTGGGGTTGGTCATGAATTACTCATTGTGACTGTGAAGCCACGATATATTCTTGAAGTGGTTAGTCAATGGGGAGGGAACTCGACCAGTGCAGTGTATAAGTCTACTATGGGTCAGCTGAAGACTGGAAAGAGAGAGAGTCAAGCTACTTAATATTTCTGGCAATCCTTTGGTTGTCCAGAAAGGATTAGGAGAGGAAGGGATTGTGTTGGTGACTTTATCCTTTTACGCGCTTAACTTTATGTGTATTAACTTTTAATCCCCTTATGGACCTTTTTGACCTTTTTGCTGTGACTTTAAATAATAAACAAAGAAGATGTAACACATATAAAAATGCTTACCAGTGTCTGAAATGTCCCAGGTTGAACACGTGCAGTATGTCATGATTTGTGTGACAACGTGCAACCCTCTGGAGTAACTTCAGAGATGTTTAGACGAGTCACTGAGCTACTGTGTTGGATGCTCTCTCGTTCAGCTGAAAATACTTTGCTACTCTGCTTTTCTATAACAGGAATCTTCAAATGTTCTACTCACAAGCTTATTTGATCGTAGGGATCAATAAGACCAGGCTAATGCATCCTGCTACGGTCTAGTTGTTTTTTTGTTTTTTTCATTACCATCAACATGATTGTCTACTATTACAGCCTGAATAGTGAAGAGTCATCCCTGTCCCATGGAGAAGTTACTTTGTCGAGATGACAGCACACACTAGCCTGTATATATTTAAAAAAAATAGGGTTTCATAAGAGCGTTTAGTTATTTATGTATGCCTGTAGTATAGCATGGCTTTAAGGTTCTTCCTCAGTACCAGACTAGACAAATGGCTGCTGAGATAGTAGTTCTTAAAGGAAGTCATCTCTTGCTAGCCAGTGATGTAAATGTTTTATGTTTAAAGCAATGGCGGGGTAGCACACTCTTGGATGTGTTGGATGATTCCTATTAGTATTTCATCATAACAATCCAGCAAGACCTTCCACAAACTAGAGAAGACCCTCGCATAAACGCATACCCTCATAAACACAAGGCCCTCATGACCCTCATGACCCTCATGACCCTAACACCCTACCATCCCATGAACACAAGACCCCAACACAAAATGAATGGATGCTCTATAATCAAATAAATACATTTATGTCTGTGCTTTGGCATGTCTTCGCAGTGTCACTGGCCTCCATCCAGTCCTCTTTGAATACAGAGCACTTTTGAACTCAACCATCCCGGGGTTTGCTGATTCTTGCGGTGTGCTGTGTGCACAGAGACCTCCAGGAGGATAAGGCTTATTGGTTTCACCATCACGATCATATGCTTTGATGAGTACATCAGCACTGACATTTGAGTCTACCGGTGCCCAGACACCAGCCACCGCTGATGACAGAGCCATGGTCGTCATGGCACCACGCAGCAATAACGTCAATACTGGCACACTGGTGAAGAAACGACCCTGTGTGACACAGACGGGAGGGGGGAGGGGGGGGGAGAGGTGCACTGCTGCTGCCTGAACAGTACATAACGGACTCAGATAATACCAGGAAAGCCACTGAGCTTGCAGGGAACTCCCTCTGGACGGACCCAGCTACTGCACTTGATACTGCGCTATTGTGTGTGTGTGTGTGTGTGTGTGTGTGTGTGTGTGTGTGTGTGTGTGTGTGTGTGTGTGTGTGTGTGTGTGTGTGTGTGTGTGTGTGTGTGTGTGTGTGTGTGTGTGTGTGTGTGTGTGTGTGTGTGTGTGTGTGTGTGTGTGTGTGTGTGTGTGTGTGATCTGAAAGGTGATAATAATAATAATAATAAATTCAATTTATATAGCGCCTTTCAAGGTACCCAAGGTCGCTAAACAAGAGGTGTACACAGGGGGGGGGGGGGCAGGTTAAAGGCCATAGGCCTCTGAGAAGAGGTGTGCCTTCAGGAGCTTTTTGAATGACTCCACTGAAGTGGCACAGCGGATGTGGATGGGGAGCAGATTTCACAGAGTGGGGGCAGAGGCGCAGAAGGCCCTGTCCCCAAAGGTCTTGAGTCTGGTGCGGGGGGTTGGTCCTTAGCAGAGGACCTGAGGGACCGCAGGGGGGTGTAGGGATGGAGGAGGTCAGAGAGGTAACGGGGGGCCAGAGCATGCAGGGACTTGTAGGTGAGTAGGAGGATTTTAAACTTGATCCGGGACTTAACAGGTAACCAGTGGAGTTGCATCAGGATGGGGGTGATGTGCTGCCAGGGCTTAGTGCCAGTTAAAACCCTGGCAGCTGAGTTCTGAACATATTGCAGTCGGTCCAAGGTTTTGGAGGGGAGACCTGTGAGGATGGAATTACAATAGTCCAGACGGGTGGAGATGAAGCAGTGGATGAGTGTTTCAGTGACTGAGTCTGAGAGTGAGGGTCGGAGTCTTGCGATGTTTCTCAGATGGAAGAATGCAGATTTTGTGGTGTTGTTGATATGAGGCTGAAATGACAGGGTGGGGTCAAGGATGACACCCAGGTTGCGGACTACGGGGGATGGGGTGATAGGGCAGCCATCCACTTCCAGCAGAAGATCCCCAACCTTCCTGAGCAGTGACTTGGGGGCCACGACCAGGAGCTCCGTTTTATTGCTGTTCAATTTTAGTAGATTTGAGGTCATCCAGATTTTTAGGTCTTGCAGACAGTTGATTAGTGGGGCCGGTGGAAACTGAGTTGAGGGTTTGGTGCTAATGTATAGTTGGGTATCATCAGCGTAACGAGCGTGATGAGATCATGTTCCTGCTATGATGTGGCGGAGTCTTCCATTAGTTTATCAATAACCCCCCCTCCCTTCAGGGCAGGTTAATACGTTTCATATACATGCACAGATCTCATGTGCAGTTTGTGGGGGATCAACATGATGAGTGTGAGTGTTTGTCAGTGTGAGAAAGCTGCTGCTCTCTTGTCGTATGTGTGTGAGACTTTTCAGTGTTTTGCGATTGGAGCTGAATCAAACCTTGTATTGTTTTTCCTTTTCGGTGGGCTGCAACAGAACGTTGTTTAATTCTAATTGGTTACTTCAAAGTCCAACATCGTGTTTATCTCTCCTGATGCCTCTTCATCACTCTGCTGTGGGTTCTCTCCAGGTTCCGGCTAGCACCTCCACTCTACTCAGCGCTGAGCCTTGAGGAGCTGTTCCCCTTCTGCCGTGCATCAGGAGCGCGTAGCTCGCCGTCCACACAGCCATGGCGTTGTACAAGAAGGACCTGGGCAAATACAAGGACCTCGACGAGGATGAGATCCTCAACAACCTGTCGGCTGAGGAGCTGAAGCAGCTGGAGACGGCCCTGGAAGATATGGATCCAGAGGTAAGGGGCTGGAGCACACTGTAGGGCTGCTCCTTGATGACCATAGCGACATGGTAATCGTACTGTCAGGTCATTCAGGACCAACATGATGGTCATACTGTCGGGTCATTAGGATCAACATGATCATCGTACTGTAGGCCTGTGAGTGCCTGACCTGTGAGTGCCTTTCCCGAGGCACTCAGACGTTCTCACCAAGGGGCGCAGGTGGCGTTGTTTGTGTGGACGCGTGGAGATCTGTCTGGGCAGCGGATGACTGCGGCGTCCGAGAGAAAGTTTTGCTTTTGGAAACCTATTGTAAACCGCTGGTGTGTGTTTGGATGGTTCATCTCTGTTATGATTCCCAAGCACCTATAGAATATCGCTACGGTGTGTCCCATTTAAAATAAATCGCTCATTATATTGCTCATGCACAAGGAATGTACTAAAAAAAGTATCACAAAGTTGCCATGGGCCGTAACCATGTCGACAACACGCCCCTTTCTTTCCTTAAACTCAGATTTTTTTAAGATCTCCAAAGTGTTACCCGCTCAATACCCGCTGAAACAGTGGGTTCACTAGCTCTTTAAACTGGTATTATTAAGTACTCGTATTGGTATTCGGTATCGGAGAGTACCCAATTGTTAATACCTGTACTTGTTCTGAGAAAAAGTGTCATTGGTGCACCCCATGTACATCACATAAACACTGTTTCAAATTTACTTTTAGGGTTAATACACATTCACACACAGTGGAGTCATTCATGCAAAGCAACAGCCAGCACGATTCTTTTATCTAAAATTACAGATGAGAATATTGATTGAATCAAATTTATATAAGAAACAATAATAATTTAGCAATCACTGAGATGTAACGGTTTGTACTTTGATTTTAATGTAACTGCCTAATTGCAGAGGCCTAAATGACGTTTTCTATATAAGGAAGCTCATCATACAGCCCTATCATACTGACTGCAATGTCTGTCTCAAAAGAGTAATAGTTTAACCTCACTGCCTCACTCAAGACTTGTATAACATCGCCGGGCGATCCAAGCACATCGAGATAAAACAAACCTTTTAAACTACACAACAATAATTTGGCAATTAAACGTGTTGGGACAGCGTTCGCTCAGACTGTACAGCCACACGGCGTATCATTAGAGCCGTCCATGACAACACACCCAGGGACTGCAGGCCTCGGGGGGGGGGGGGGGAGAGGCACCCTATCGCAGACGACGTGGGATCATAGACATGTGGATGAATAAAGAAAGGAAGGACAAAAGAGTGTTGTTGAAGATTGACTCATAGTCTGTCCTGTTCACAGGGTGAGTGCTGATATAAGCAACGTGTTGTTTGTTTGTGAATGGAACAGGGTGGTTGGTCATCCTGTTCCATTCCAACAGCCAGTGAGACAACATGCCTTATTTTGGTCTCTCTCAATTGTACCCCCTGGCATAGAACTCATTCCTTGCTTTATAAAACACACTGCGCATTGTATAAACGTTATAGGCAGAACGTTGTCTTGTCTTAAAATGTCTGTTATTCAGTGTTCCAGCAGAGCACGTTTTATGTTTTTTTATTTACAGAATATAAATTCTAATTTTTACACCTGTACACGGTTATGTAGCAGCCTATATTCATATACCACAGTGCAGGTAAACATGGGCTTTTAGCCCACCGACTGCTGAATGTTGAATGCATACAAGATGGGTTGTTTACCACTATGGATGATGGTTGAGAAACCTTATGTTACATCAGCCATGTCCTAAACATGTACAGGAACGATGGGGAATGGTGGCTAGGACAAAGATGCATGATTGTGATTGGTTTATACTGATTGATTCGCTGACTACAGCTGTAAAAAAACATCGACCTTGGTGCGAACACAACTAATGTTGTTGTCTCGCATCAAGTGTACCGTCTCATTTAGCACCATCATATGTAATTATTTTGATTTATTAAGATCCCAACCATCAATTTGGTGTTCAATGTATAAAGACCCTTGGCCTTCATGTCGGCGCACTTAATGTATGCACTTATTGTATGTCGTATTTAGTTATAGTACTAGTTATGTAGCATCTTATCTTATCTTTGTTGTATATGGGGAACCTGCACTTGGTTCTATGAACATCGTCATTGTACTGAGTGCAATATATTGTTTCACTTTCTTATGACAAATGTACTTATGGTAAGTCACTTTGGATGAAAGCGTCTGCAAAATGCCCTGAATGTAATGTTTGCAATGAACTACTGTGCTTCAGAACGCACTGCTGCCAGCCAGCATGCGGCAAAAGGACCAGACCGGGAAGAAGGCCACGGGGAACTTTGACCGCGACGGGCTCCTCACCTACCTGGAGAAGGAGGCCATGGAGTACAAGGACCGGGACGACGTGGTGCCCTTCACCGGCGAGAGGAAAGGTGTGTGTGTGTGTGTCAGAGTGTGTGTGTGTGTGTGTCAGTGTGTGCGTCTTGCTTATGTGTTCTTCTTAAATCATTGGCCACTTGGTGTGTGTGTGCCTATTTACTGTTGCGTGTCTGTGTGTGAGAGAATACCTTCAGCGTGCCTCAGGGCTATCCAATTGCTTTCATTTCAGCCTTTGACCTACTCGCAACAGACTTGTCTCCAATGCTTTGCTGTGTGTTGCTCGCCAAGACCTGCAATCCAAGGAGAACCGGGTTGTTCATCCAGGGAGCAGGAGTGTAGGAGAGACAGCAAAGCAAGGGACATCATGGTTCCAAAATCCTTGTCAACATAGTGGTGCTGGTGTGGGAACCTGTGTTTTACCACTCTGGGAGCAGGGCTGACCCCTGCTCCAGATCTTCTTATCTGTTTACCAAGGATCCTCAGCGGCCCAGTAGCAGCCCAGCATCCTCCCGGCAGATTAAGGCTTACCATTTACAGAGAGACCCAAAGCATTTGAATAGAAGCTCAAAGGCAGTCGATCATGAGAGCCGCATGGAAATTTCGATTTTACGTACCCAAATCCCATGTAGACACCTGGTTGGCGGAAACACTTTTGTTGTTTTCCGGTTCCCTACCATTGCACACGAGGACGCAGGCTGTATGGACCCTGGAGGTCTCTGAGTGCGTCCTTGTGGATGAATTTCGGGAGACTAAATCTAAACGGACTGAACATTTAGGACCGCACCTAATTAGCTGCTGTGGTTCTGTTAATGATTTGCTTGCAGCAGGAAGGTCCTTCAATAGGGTGCATGCGACATGTGTCATGCATTTCCATGCAGATTAGTTTAGTGCTGTTCTGACTGTACTAAGTTGTTGGACTCTATTCAGCCTGACTTCAGTGGTCCAGTGAAAGGGCAGGAGTGAGTGAGTGTGTGTGTGTGTGTGTGTGTCGTAGCCCTAAATGAATGTGCTTTCCCTGAGGAATGTGGTGGATTCTTTCTTCCTCCTCTTGTTTCGCTTACCTCCTGCTGACGATGAGTTATGTGTCAGGAGAAACACACACACTCTTGTAGAGATTACAGCCGTGCAGATATTGCATGTTTGTTGGGTGGTTGTTGAGCCCAAACTGTAAAGAATCAAAGTTTCCAGTGAAGTGTCCATAAATGGGAAATAGAAAAGATTTGTTTTCTTTTAAGTCCAATTAGGACTGAACAGTCATTTCTTACTTGCATACAATTATACGCTGAAGACATAACATAAAGGAACTAGCTACTAAATGATCTCTTTATACACCTTCATTATACGTGCAAATGTATTTGTGTGTTGTCAAACCTCCACACAAGTTTGTGTTCTTGACGGCAGCCCATTGAAATGAAGTGGCTGTAGTTTAATTATCCGGAGACACGCTATATTGACAGGTGGTTTCTGGTTAAGTCACTTTGGATTCCCCAACAACGAGTCGTCGTCTCCTGCAGCCCATACCTGTTTGGTCACATGTCACCAAGCCCTTTCTGTCTGGTTTCCACTGGCAGAGGTGAAGGTAATGCTGTGGTTGCTGAGCTCAGAGGAACGTGTCCAATACAACCCAGAGTTAAGTTCCAGTATACTTGCAGTTCAAACAAGGCCGATGAGACTGTCATGTTTCTTTAGCAAACAGGAGCGGGTGTGACTGCTGCCCCTATAATCACATACACACGCGCACACAGCCCCATCCACCCACCCACCCTTGGGTGAACTTGAGAGACGGTATTTGATCGATTCACACACAAATTCATTTCTCAGTCGCCTCGGCTTTCTTTTTTGTCTGGCTTTCCTTGAGACTTTGAACAGGGTGGGAAACATAGACTCTTCTCACTTGGTTTAAGGGTACGTTCTATTATATTTTTTACTTCTGACACTGCTGAGGGCAGCCATGACGGATCGCATTGTTGTTGTTCTACAAGCCACTCTCCTCTGAGAATAATGTAGCCCACTCCTTTAATGTTGTCCATAATTTACCCCGTGCCCTATTCTGGGGGCACCCCTAGACGACTACACCCAGTGGTCTTGGTCTTCTGGGGATTTGTCTTCCTTGCTGCTGGGGCGATGAATGTCTGTCCGGAGCGGCCCCGGATACGGCCTGATCACTGTATTTACTGTCTAATGGCTTCAGGAAATGCCAGGGCCGCCCCCCGGAGACTAGCATGATTACTCTGAGAGGGAGGGAGAGGGAGGGAGAGAGAGAGAGAGAGGGAGAGACAGACTGAGAGTGAGGGGGAGACAGACAGGGAGAGGGAGAGGGAGAGGGAGGGGGAGACATACGGAGACGGAGAGAGAAGGATAGACAGATGGGGAGAGCGGGAGTGAGAGAGTGGGGGAGACAGACGGAGAGAGAGAGTTTGCTTATACTTGCTTTATCAGCCCAAGCGCTGGTGGCCCCACCAGATACGTTTAGTTTCCAGCCATTGTCCCGTGACTTCCTTCACTCCTGCTTTCTCTGTCTTCGTTCCAAGAGGTACCAAGAGGTTACCATGGTGATGCCATGGTTGTTGGGGGGGGGGGGGGGGGGGGAGTCATGGCTTGTGCGTGTAGCTCGGCATGGTCGGCCGGGCCAGTCCTCCGGGACTGTTAAAAAGCTCTCCAGCTGGGTGAGATGTTGTTAAGGCCCAGCTGGAAAGTCGGAAGCCAGCAAACTCAAAACGGATAAGAGTCATTGTAGCCCTCATTTGTTTCCATGTGCTCCACCAATAGATGTGCTGGGGTGAAATGAGGAATAAGCATGTTAAAATGGTCCATTGTTGGATGTTCCCTGTATATATTCTGACTGGTGAAGTGAATGTTTGGCTACTATCCAATGGAAGGCACAATGATAAATCCCTTCATGTAAACCACGATGAGACCCAACACACAATGGATAAAAAGCTTTCATCCATTGGCTATGCAAAATGGTATTAAACAAACTAAGAGACTGGTTATCGACCGACGGGTTGATGGATACGTTCCCCTCCATTCTGAACCGTGTTGACGACAGCTGTAAGATGGCTAAGCTCCTTACCAGGGGCCTTTCTCCGTGACTGCCCTGAGCTCCGACTAACATGGGGGCATGGGCTCTAAAGTACCTGTCCTGACCTTGACTTAATGTGACCTTTAGCGACTGTATCTCCTGATGTCCAGGGTTTTCCCCGTCTCACACAGTAGTGGAAGAACTGCATCTTATCTTACTTCCTTACTGCCTTTAACATGGAGCTGTGGCCAACATTATAGTTAGGGAGTCTTATTGTAGACTTGATATGTGGGATGGGTGGACAAGCAGTTTCACAGCCAAAGCCCTATAATCTGTTAAAGAAAAGCATCACAATTCTATAAATACTATACAACTTGAGACGGGAACAGGAAGTACAGTACAGTGACTCCGAGTTGCGATGGCTCTTAGGACCTGCCGAACAAGGCAAACCAGGGACAAAGTTTTGTTCTCGGCCAGCGTCAAAACGATATCTCCGGTATCAGTTATGGGTTCATTCTGTCCCTGTGCAACATACAGACAAGCACACACACACATATGCTCACGCGCATAGTCATGTGATCCCATGACCTGGTAACCTCCCTTGAGTGTGGGAATGAAGACACTGCCAAAAAGCTAAGTGAAACCAGCCGGCAGATTCTGACACTAAAAATACTGACTGAGGCTGACAGAATCGCCGTTGCGTTTCGTCTATTCACGTTCTTATTTTGATTCCCCCTCGTCGGGGGTGGCAGTAGCTCAGGAGATAGGGCGGATTGGTTGATAACCGCAAGGTTGCTAGTTCGATCCCATGCTCCTCCTAGCTCGAGTGTCGAGGTGTCCCTGAGCAAGGCACCTAAACCTAAGCGCTCCCGACGAGCTGGCTCACCCTGGATCGCCTTGCATGGCTGACACCGCCGTCGGTGTGTGCAATGTGCATGAATCTGTGAATGTTAGGCAATATTGTAAAGCGCTTTGGATTAAAGCGCAATATAAACGCAGTCACTGCAGTGTACCGGGGTGACTCACGGCCCTCGTTTTGTCCTCCACAGGAAAGGTGTTTGTCCCCAAGCAGAGGCCCATCGAGTCCCTGCAGCAGGAAGTCACGACCCTTGACCCGGAGCTAGAAGAAGCTCTGTCCAGCGCCACGGACACAGAGCTGTGCGACCTCGCAGGTAAACACTAACGCTTAAACTTGGACTTGTTCCAATAGCTGGCCCCGTGGGTCTCATACACAAGCACACGCGCACACACACACACATATGCAAAAGTTCGTTTTTGTAATCAAAGCAGAGCACTGTTCCGGGAGAGAAAGGATCTTTTTATCTGGACAGTGTCTGTCAGGACAGTAAAACACAGGCTTCTTTCTCTTACCTCCAATCCGTTCGCCGGTGTAAGAGAGAGAGGGAGAGGGAATCAGCCAGCAGGAGAATGACTTTGCTATTAACAACCGGATTGAGTCATTTTTTTTTTTCTTCTTTTTTCCAGCAATTTTGGGGGTTCATACGTTGGTCACCAGCACTCAGACGTACGACGGGACCTGCAAGGAAGGCTTCAGTAGTAAGCATAACACACCCCCCCCCCCCCCAAAGATCCACTACACTAGAAACAGTCTTCAAACTGTCAGGGTGCCTTAACTGTGTGTGTGTGTGTGTGTGTGTCTGTGTGTGTGTGTGTGTGTGTTCGTTCTTCTAGATGTCATTAAAGGGGAGAAGATGGTCCCCGTCTTTGACGAGCCCCCCAACCCCACCAACGTGGAGGACACCCTGCAGCGGATAAAGAGCAACGACCCCTCCCTCACAGAGGTCAACCTCAACAACATCAAGGTACACACTCGCACCCTCACACCCTCTCCTTGGTGTCAGTCGTCACTCATCCCACTTCAACTCACTCATTATTTTTCTTCCTTCCCTTCTTCCAGAACGTTCCCATCCCTACTCTGAAAGAGTTCGCCAAAGCCATGGAGCACAACACCCATGTCAAGAAGTTCAGCCTAGCAGCCACACGGAGTAACGACCCCATAGCTGTGGTAAGAGAAAGAGCGTTGGTTTCTTGAGAAGTGACGTCAAACTGGGAGCCGACCTCACCCGCCTCAGAGGCCAGGGTGTAGAAAGTCTGGATTCCTTTCATTTGTGTGTTTCCAGTGTTGGGCGTCGTTAGTTTAAAAAAGGAATTAGTTAGTTATTAGTTACTTCTCCCAAAAAGTAACTAAATTAGTTACTCAGATACAAATTATTATTATTACTATTATTATTATTAAGTAACTAGTTACTGTGAAAAGTAACTATTGCGTTACTTTAAAGTACATTTTTAAATGCTCAAATGTGTCAAATAATTTGGACCCCACCACCACCCCTCTTTAACAGAACTTGAAATACATGTGCATGTACGTGCATGCACGGAAGCATGGAATGCATGCAACGTTGAAAGATGTTTGAATTACTTGACGTGGAGAGGCACTTTGTCAAGGGCATAATGTGCATTTCACGAATACACTCGTTCCTCTAATTCCTTGGAGGGAAAAAAGTAACGCCGTTAGTAACGCCGCTATTTATAACACCGTTATTCCCATCACTGGTGTTTTCCCACTTTTTGTTCTCTCTCTCTCTTTCTCTTTCTCTCTTTCTCTCTTTCTCCCTCCTGGTGGCAGGCCTTCGGAGAGATGCTGCGGGAAAACAAGGCGCTGGTCAGCTTGAACCTGGAGACTAACTTCATCACCGGCGTCGGAGTGCAGGCACTGGTGGACGCGTTGAGAGACAACGACACTCTCACAGAGATCAAGATCGACAACCAGGTAGCTCCTCGGCACTTTAATGCCCGCAGCATTGCATTATTGATCTGTTGTGAGGGCTTCTGCATAGTTCACAAGATGCATGGAAATCACAAACCATCCAATTCCCCCCAAGGCCTCCAGCCTTGGGGGGGGTTGACTTAAAAGGCTCAGTTATAGTTCCACGTCGATGAAACGCAATTCCCACGCAGACGCTTCGACTGCTTAGTAATTGCAAAACCAAACACTCACACAGAACCGAAACGGCTTCACTGTTTTGGTTCGGTGTCGGGTTTCAGTGAGCGGACCAATCACGACCCTTGCTGCTAAGTCTCCTAGACACAAGGTTACAATTTCTGTGAGGCGCACGTCAGGCCCTTGCGGTGGACGCAAGGAGGGTCCGCAAGGGAAGTGGAAACATAATCAGCCCTTTAGTGTTGCGATGGTACCTGGGGAAAAGGAGCCGGCTTCGCCAGAGACGAAGCGACCCTTGGTCGACCACGCAGTGAGCCATGTAAGGTGCTCGTCCTCACAGCAGTGTTTTCGCTTTGTGTCCTTCCAGAGGCAGCAGCTGGGCACTACGGTAGAGATGGAGATAGCCAAGATGTTGGAAGAGAACCACAACGTCATCAAGTTTGGCTACCACTTCTGCCAGCAGGGGCCACGGGCCAGAGCTGCCGCGGCCATCACCAAGAACAACGACTTGGGTACGTGACGTAGGGGTCGAGGTGGGCAGTGGTTCATGGTCCATCACTTTGATTGGTCCGCTTACGTCAGCAGTCAATAGCCAGTTTATATTATGGGTTCCAATGTTTCAAACGGTACTGACGGTGTTTTTCCATCTGACTAGTGTTTAATGATCCGTTGCTGTGTTGTTCAATTGTTAGATGGTCGATTTTAAGAGGTCAACAGTGAAGTACCCTTCGGAATATATTATGCATCATAAATGTGTATTTTAGACATTCAATGCATATGTTGAGGGCAAAAGAACCTCCAGCCTGACCCCCGCCCCCACCTCTTCTTCTCCTTCCTACTCTAGCCCCTTGTCCTCTCAGAGCTGCCGTAGCACAGGTCTGGTGGTTGGGCATGAGTGTGATCCGGCGTGTTTGCACCGATGCCTTCTGATTCACTCTGTCAGTGTGTTCACAGCGTTCAACAGGAGTGTGCACACTGCCTTGACTTTAACCACCAGGGTTCTGACACTGTGTGATCTTGAAGCTTAACTCCCGTGCACACTAACCATAGCCCCTTCATGACGGGTGATTGATCCGTCTCGTGGATGCTTGGTTTAATGACCCACGCGGAGATGTGATCGCGACCCAATGGGCCGTGTTCCTTAAAGGAGAAGCATGTGTTTTCGTATACCTCCTCTGGTGGTCTTTCTCCTCTGCTGCTATCTCTGCCATCCATCTCGTTGGGTTTTCATCCCACGTTGTGCTCTTCGTTTAAACCAACCTCTCTGCTTGTTCAGTCCGCAGGAGGCGAGTGGAAGGGGACCAGTAGGGGCGGACGGTCTCCCGGCCAATCCTAGCGTCTCATCTCACCATGTGGAATACTTTCAGCCAATTCCCTGGTCTCATCTCACTGTGTGGAATTGTAAGTCTTGTGCCAAACCATGGAGCAAGGCATCGACCAGAACCAACATCTGAGCAGAAGGGAAATAACTGGAATCGCCCTCTCCTGTAAACTTAAGCTCATTCTCATTTTTATTGTTATGTTACCGCTGTAGTTTTTAGTCATTCCCATTTTGGTTGCTAATTTGTCCCTTCGTGAGCCTATATCTGTACACTCATGTTCGAGTTGTTTTTTCCGGTTCAACCTTATGTTTAGTTTATTTTTATACTGTACCATGAGCGCGTTGAACTACACGGTCATAATAACCAAGTAAGGGCACGTGTAACTTGTAACCATGATCTAAATTATAATAGTAACTGTACCACCCAATGCTTCCATTGGGGGCGCCATAGATCTTCCACGTTTTGCAGACTTACTTTGTGTTAGCTGAGCTTTTTCTACCGCCAACGTCTCTGTGGTTCATATGTGCAAGCAAAGCAGAGGCAGGCCAAGTCAGGCCAGCATGTTGAACTACATACTGGTGACCCTTGGTTTTGACTTGGCTGTGGCAGCTAGCCTGCTCCCAATCCTCATGGTCATCCATTGACAAAATTGTCCATCATCCATGTAACACAGGCCTTGTTCTGTCCAAGGATTGCCCATTGGATGAGTGGTACTGGCTTTGTAGGTAACAAGGTTGATAGCAAGGTGAGTTGTTGCAGTGGATTTGGAAGGGACCTGAATGGCTAATGGACAATAATGGCTAATGGATACACCATTAGGTTTTGAGCTGGTATATGTGACTGTATGTGTTCCTTATATTGCTAAGCTGACGCTAATCCTTGACTTCATGTAAACCTACTGTATGATCATGGCAAAATTGGGTTCAACAACATGATTTGAAATGCATCGGAATTAACATGTTAGCTGTTTTACCACTACTGGAACAAAAAACTTGTTTTGATGCCGGTTGTACAATATTGGTCCTAATTTCTGCCGTATGGCAGTGAATAGTAAATAGCAACACCTTATGACCATCCTGGTCTGAAATCTAAAAGGAATCAAACGGTTAATCCTGGAAGGTGTAACACGTTCTATTCAGAAGAAACATCTACCTGATAGTGCTGTCTTCACCGTCTGTACTCATTTTACTGGCTTCTCTGCTGCTTCACAATGCCAAAGACTAACATATACAGCACTTAATGGAACCATACTGGACCTCTGATAGAACCTGTGTCTGCTTGGTGAGATTCAGTCAGCTGGTAGGGGAAGAATCCTTTTGGGTTGAAAGCAGTTGTATTCTGGATTTGTCGGTTATACCGGATCATTGTTAGCTAGTACACCACCGTCACCCAATTTGTTCGTTTGTTTGATCTGAACCATCTTTGTACATAGCAAAAATGTTTAAAAGGAGAGTTTAAATTGTGATGCGGCACAACACATTTATATTTGTGAGGTAATTGTCCTACATGAGTTTGAGCCTTGATCACACCTTATGCACACACACGCGCACACAGACACACACGCACATTCCCATACACCCACTCGGCAGGATTTGTGCAGTGTAGCGTCACTTTGGATTAACTAACTCACCTGCGACAAGCACAGCAGTCGCCGTAGGTATACTAACGCAGAGGTAACTTGAAACTGGTTATATCATGTAATCGTCTATAATAAGGAACAACACGTTGGCATGAAAACCTCCACTCGATGTGATCACATAATTCCATTGACCAATGTATCTTAATTTGTCTTTGCATTCCTCGAGGCACACGTGGCCCTGGCTGTGTTCAGTGCTTTGTTTTAGGTTTTTTTTATCGACTTGTTCTTTCCTCCATGAACTCCATGTTTTTTTGTTTTGTCCGATTTCTTTTTGTTTTCTTTTTGTTTTCACATCGCTGTGCTTTGCTGATGGATTAAATGGAATGCCTCTCCCCCCTACATTGTTAATATCCTGTGATCTCATGTATTACTATTGTATTATGCCATTTCAGATTTAAAACAATTTCAATAAATCCCTGCTGTTTTATTAATTTTCTTTTGTACCTTTTCAAAAACCCACATCAGACTATACTTGAGTGGATATGTACCATTGTGAAATATACAGGGACAAGGCACTGTCAAATACTCAAGACTTCCTCAACAATAAATGTTTTTACATATTCTTTGTGACAGACTATTTTCACTCACTACAGTATTCATATTTTGGAATCATAAAAAAACAATTATAAGCATGACTTCAGCCTGTTATCGTGACGGTATAACAAGACTATTTTAACAACTAGAAGCTCTGTCTCATGGAATGCTGGCAGGGGATGGTCGACTGAAACAAAAACGTTGGGATAGGTATGTGGTTATTACCTCAAATCCAGTTTCTGTGATGTTTCTTTTTTTGCAATTCATTTCCCTCCACATGCCAGGGTGATGAGGTAATGCATGACTCCATGCGAGTTCCCTGGTGCCGAGCACTGCTGTAAAACTAGCAGTAAAGAGGCGTGGTGTGTGTGTGATGTGGTGGGGGGGAATGAAGTATTTCCACTCAAGTACTGGGAACGGCAGACGTAAAACATCTGTGGATACAAGGCACAGGGTGGGGGGGTGACATTTCACCACATGGAAGCGGAACTTTTCTGGGCTGTGATTAGAGTAGCATAACGTGGAAGAGGATCTACATCCAGAGATACTTCGAGCCCGTTCCACTTATGCAGTCAAACAATAGATCGGAAAACGGACCCCTCAGCGGCTTTATACTTCACGTCAACATGAGTCAGATGATAAGAGTCTACAAGAGGTTAAAGGGGGAACTGCTTGATCGTAAAACAGGGTAAGGTAGGTAGTATTATAGGGAGAGATTTATGGCTCTGGTCCGCGAGTCTGCCATAAGTTACTAGCGTGTTTGATACAAGCATATGAACAGCATCATCAAATATGGCTGCAGGGCCTAAGTGACGCTCTGGCGTTGACCCATTTGAGCAAGGCATAAATCAAACTGTTCTTCTGTCTCCTGGCTTGTTAGGATATGAGAATAATCCATCCATCCAAGTGGTGACGCGGACCAGGATGAGATCACCGGCGATTGTTTCCAAAACAAACCTGCCTTCACATGAAGAGAGGTGGCGTCATGATGTTATTAATAGTAGCGGACAGGGGTTTACAGATGTGCGTGTCTCAGTGGGCATGCCCTGACGCGTTTTAGGGTAAATGATAAGAAAGAAAGAAAAACACTTTTTCCATAGGTAATTTCTGTTTGTGTCCATAGCGACGTCACTTTGCATGGCAGCATGGAGCTGTTGGCAGCAGCCCGCCCATTACTGCTCACACTGCTGCTTTGTTCCTGACCAGGTCTGCTACACTCCCCTCTCACAGTTGAACGAGAGTCGTCCAGTGAGTCATTAGTGTGCAATGTTAACCCTGATGCGTGACACACTATCAGCCCTCTGGGCTGGCAATCTCTGACCTCCTCGAAGTCAACAGATTGAGGTGGCAATAAGAGACAGAGAAGTACCTCGGCCACTATTGGCGTGAATTAAGATTCGTTAAGAAGATTCTCTTCAGGGGAATTTATCCAGAGGATAGTGGTTGGAGAGATAAACTGATTTGGACCTGATCAAGTCTCCATTATCCAACACTAGCTTGACAGTGCTAACCCTGACCCCCACCAGACACTGCGTTCTGCTTCCTCATGGGGCTCCTCTGGGATGTGATTGGCCCTACTGGTCATGAAGCTAATTGGAAATAATTGCTTAACACTTATCCTGGGCTCCTCCACATTGGCTCTCATACAATGCCTAGGAACTCACTGTTCCCCATCTCCAATCTGAATCTAAACTCTCAAATACGATAAGATGACATGATATTCAAAAATGTTTTCCATCAGGGGCTCCCTTCTCCTTTCATCAAAACAAGATCTGTGGCCCTTTGTGTTGTGGGTGAAGGTGGTCTAGTTGAGGGTGTAAAGCTAACACACACAGACACACACACACACACACACACACACACACACACGTACATCCCATAGAATACAGACTTTTGTCTCTTCCGGATGCAGATGTGTTCAGGTGGAGAGAGTGGAGCTCTTTTGGCACAGCATGGCGGGCGTTCTCCAGACACAGGCAGACAGCTAGTGGTGTTATGCAAGATCCCCCTAATGGAAATCAGCGCACCTCCTCTCAGAAGGCCTTCAAATATACACACAGGCTGAGCTACACCTCCGAGTGAGTGTTTGATTTAACTTGGCTCGGGATCTGAGCGCTCCAATGGGATTCCGGGGGGTGGGTCACGGGTTGCAGGTTACATCAGAGGAGATGCTGAGCGCCGCACACATGGAGGATACGGAAATAAACTACATCATTGCAGGTTCAATCACATTTTTTCCGGGGGTTGGTGTATTCGTGGCAAGTGAGGGTTAGCCGCAGAGGTACGATTCTAAAATCATCTTCATGAGTCAAACATATGTTCTGTCTAAATAGTAATGGCTAGCAGATGTAGGCCTACACTAGAAGCATACTAGAACGCCCTACAGCATGGTTTCTTCTAATTTGTCTTTTGCCTTTTTTTGCATTTGATGGAAAATATGAATTACTGTCTTGGTTACTTCATTTCAAATGCATTCATGACAAACTATGGAAAACTTAAGAGGTTATTGTTACAAAGAAATTAAACAATTATTCGTATACATAATATTTAATTACAGGGGTAATTATTCACATTACGTTTACACAAATTACCATGACAAAGAGGAACGGAATAAGAAAACGTCAGCATAGTGTGGAAGCGTGTTTTATGGTGAAACACTGCCGCGAAGTGGATATTGAGGGCCAGTGCAGGATCCCAATTGCTGGATGTACTTATATGTCCTGTCCTCATATGGCTTCATACGGTTTAGTCATTACGAGATATAAACCCACTTCGGCGAGAGCAGATGTTTTGTTCATATTCTAATGTTTCCTGTTGATGAAAACATCTCTTCAAACGATGCTGCTGAATTCATGCAATTTCCGAATAAAGACTAATGACCCACTTAATCATAGAAGCAGGTTAATACATTTCTCCATTGTAACTCAATATCTGTTTTGGCTAATTGCATCAATAATAGATATTCATCATTCATGAGCAGCAACTGCTTTCTATGCATCCACAAGCAAAGGACAGGCTTTCAGCAGCCCTCTCCGGTCTGTGAAGGACACGGTAAGGGGCCTTCAACAAGAGACCAGGGGAAACCAGAACAGGTCGGGTCTACAATGTCGAGGAGCACTGAGAAAGGAGATCTTCAACTGGCTAAACCAAAATGTTCAGTTGGTCCCAACTGTTGAAGCCCGACCCTACTCTTGTGTTGTATTTAGACTGCAGGGAAGCATTTGTAGTTGGTTTGGTTCAGATTTATTGAAAGTGTTATCCTCTGTATCCAGAAGATCAGAAAAACAAGTTTAATCAGAGAGGGGGAAGCGTTAAGTCCGACTTGGAAAGATGGCACAAATCAGTCCATGCTATAACAACAGATGTGCATTGGTGCATTTATATGTCAGGTCACAGGTGTTATGTGGATATGGATGTGGTTAGGATTATGAACTCCCTTTTAAAGGCCCTGTCTTTATTGAGGCTTCATCCACATTACACACAGAGTACGTTCCATGCATCTTGTGCTGTAGAATCTATAAAACGTAATACATGACTGGAGTCTAACGCATGTTGTCCTTTGGAAGTTACTCGAACGACATTACACAATCGCCACTAGGTAGCGCCAGATATACATTTTCTCGATTCCATTCTCTCATCGCTAGTGTTTCAGAATTGTGATGATGGCCATTGGATAAGCTTTGTAGGTCAGTCGCGTAGTTGCTTTATTGTGGAAATGTGACACGTTATCTTATGTATGGTAGCTGCAACATATGAGTATTATTAATTATATAGACTGATTCCAGTGTGGTCCTGTTTGGTCCTGAGCATGTTGAGCATACAATTGTTATCTGTATTTCCCCTATATGTTTGCTTTTCTCCAATTCAAACACATCACAATTTGCAGCTTCAGTGACATTGTTTGTAATTTCCAAGAAAAGCTTAATTTAATCTAAGACTTACTAATACCTACCACTGCTTTTCTCCTTTGTAACCCAATGCTTGTTCTATGGCTAATTAGATTACTCATTGAACATTAGCTCTCGCTCTCTCTCTCTCTCTCTCTCTCTCTCTCTCTCTCTCTCTCTCTCTCTCTCTCTCTCTCTCTCTCTCTCTCTCTCTCAACTCAGCCATACAGAAGCAGCAGCATCTGCCGTCTGTTTAAGGTTCAAATTACATATGGTCACCTTGCATAGGTTACACAATCAGTACTGGTGATAATAACATGTGGGATGTCCCCTACCCTTACCCAGATGCTTCCTGTACAAACAATGCGGAGGGCTCTCAGTTCCTTTTGTTAGTATGGAGCAAAGGGAACAGAAATACGTTTCATACTGAATTTTAAATGGTAGTGTACAAGATATCATTGTTGTCAAATGGTCTTACACAACGAAACATCAAGCCCCCCAAAGGAGAGGTAGATGTCTCACAGGCAAGTGCAACAAACTTTTCAACTTCTAGTCTCAGAGGCTAGGCAAGCATACATAAATTCCTACTTACAATTCAGAGAAATATCATTGTGTCTCTCCCTTTCTGTCTTATTTGCAGGGAGGGAATGAATAGATTCCGAAACGTGGGGGCCTCCAAGCATACAATTTATATTTAACTCTATAAAAAACGACAAACAGTGATAAACTCTCAGTTGTTAATGGGATTTCCAAGGGAGGGGTAATAGAATGATCAATCCTGCAGACACCATGTTTGGTATTGGAGCCCATGAGTCTTTGACTAAATGACTCCATAAAGGAACTGTGTGTGTGTGTGTGTGTGTGTGTGTGTGTGTGTGTGTGTTTGTCTGTGTCTGTGTCTGTGTGTGTGGGGGGGGGGGGTTGGGTTGTGTATGTGTGTGTGCGCGTGCGTGTGTGTGTGTGTGTGTGGGAGATGGAGGGCGGGGATGCACCTGTCGCCTGTGTGACGTATGGTCGCCTTGGCGGCATAAGAATTGAACAGTACTCATATTTCTCTGTGGTATCGTGTGCTCACAACAACCTGGGATTGCGTACCTGATGTCGTCACATGGCTCAACTTCATTTAAAAAGGGACGATATTATTGTTGCGATTTTTCGTGATTTCCCAGGGCTCTGCATAATCATGTTAAAAGTGCCCATGTGACCAGGACAGGGATTATAATGAGACCAGAATAATTGCAAATTGCAGACAGTGTACTTACAATGGGGAGACGCGAGGTCACGGCCATCCAATGGGCTATTAGTTGGCGTATCTCGGTAACCATATTCATTTATGGTTCCTGCCTCTATTCTTTTTGCAGATGGTTAATTATTGACTTCCTCTCTACCGCCGGCTTATGCTACTGCTGTTAGTGTGTTGCAGACCATACCCTATATCCAATCCTGACAAGGAACCCAGCGGTGAGGTTTACAATACAGCAGTTTCTTCTTTTGCAGACTCTCTGTAATGCTATTGTGAAGATAGGGTAGATTTCACTTATCGTGGCAACACACACACACACACACACACACACAGTCACACACACAATCTTTATCGCAGTCTTGCTCTGCTCAATAACAACATGATTGTGTGGGACTACAAAGAATATAGAATGGAAAAATATGAATCCTGAAGTGACAGATGGTAACCAATCAATAGGAAGGAAGAATTTGAGGGGAAACCTGGGCAAGATGGACCCCCGACATGTTGGTCTGCGGGGGATAATTCAATGAACTACAAGTGGGGGTCAGAGACAGGGAGCTGTGGAGGACTGTTTGTGGGTTGGAGACAGACGACTGGCAGGGAGGGTGAGAGCAGGATGAAGGTGAATACACATCGATGAACTAAATCAAACTAAAACAGGGACAGAGGTGGGCGACTGGCAGGAAGGGGCATGAGGACAGGGGTGAGGGGCGGCCATCAACTAGCAGTGGGGTGTGGCCCAGCCCAGGCCTTTTGGTTGTTGTTGGGCTGTCAGACAAGGGAACATTTGATGCTAATGAAAACTCCCCAGTTGCTCTGTTGATCAATAGTTTTAAGAACAAAGGGGTGTTAGAGATAGAGCAGGGTGAAGGGGAAAATTATTTATCAGCTAAAACTGGGGGTCAGATGAAGGGATCCGGCAGGGAGGGAAGTGAGGGCAGGGGAAAGTTGTCCTCAACTAACAGTGGGCTGCAGAGACAAGGATCTGTCAGGGAGGGGGAAAATGCATGAAACCACATCTAACTGTCTGATAATTAGTACAATCAACAACAGCAAGAGGGACCGGAAGTGCTTGGGGAGGGCAGACATTACGATGGACCAGAAGGAACATGGATGGCCACGAGGGGGGGCGGGGGGAATTTGGGCGGATGAACTGGACATGCTGAATTTTCCCTCCGATGTGAAGGCAGCCCACCTCACCGCTGACGTCCCTCTGTTTGGCTCTGAGCAACGGATGTATTGGGCATCATAACAATTCATAGATGATTTTGGACTTTTAGCAGACCATTATAATTATACAAACATTATAATGTTTTTTTAATATTGTATACAATTAGGGTTAGGGTTACTTTATTATATTATATCAGTTATTTTTAAGAGACATCGATGGGATGCTCAGTACCACTGTTAGGTGCCACAGGGCTTGTTTCTGCCTCTGGTACTCGATATGAGAGTGGGCGGGGCCTAAACCTAGCGGGTATCCAATGGCATGGCCCGATACTGAGACAAGTGGCGCACTACACGCCACTACGTCAACGTAGCGGATCTATGACAAAAAGGAAATCTGGGATGTAGCGGGCTCCAACATGCCCCAGTCCCTAAAGTTACCATACAATATCATACTTGGGATGACAAGCTTTCCTACGGCCTCGGTAACCGCAATTTACTATTGAGGCCAGTCGACCGCAGCGTTGAGCAACGCAATCACGCTCTTTATTTATTCAAGAGAAGATGGCGGAGTTCTCGCCTGTGTTGTCTTTGCGGGATGGAGGGGGACGATTCGGGCAGCCTATCTTTCCCAGATCCAGGTCGGGTTCCGAGTCAGATAGCGAACTGTCCCAGAGCCTGGCCCGAACAAAGATCCGCTCGTACGGGAGCACGGCCAGCGTCGCAGCGTCTCTGGGAGAGAAATTCATAGAGCATCGGGTTTCCGACAGTGATACACTGCAAGGGATTGCCCTCAAATACGGAGTAACGGTAAGATTGCAATATGAAACACGAAAAATCGTTTTGTGAGGTACATGAAACATGAAAGAAACAATGATGTGCCTTCCAGCCAGTCCAAGCCATCCCACATTGTTCTCTCTCCGCTTGTCACGTTTTCTAAGAATAGCATTCGTTCCAGAATGTTTACACATACATGCTTAAGATAATGGCTGAGCGCTATGATCATTGACTAGGCTATATTGAGTTATCTTGTGGGTACATTAGCAAACATTAACGGAAGAATCAAGTTAAACATCAGGCCGTGGGACTAGACTAGTCCACTTCTGTATGGATCCGTTTAGCATGGCTTGTTCTTTATTGAAGGGTGGGGAACCAGTTAACCAGAATAAAACCTGGCGCATACAGGACATTCCAGTTTAGACGGAAGAGATCAGTCTTGTCTTGCACAACGCTTTGTCCAACAAACACACACACACACAGACACACATCCTTATCAAACTTTTTTTTAAATTAAAATACCTTGTTATTTTGCATGTCCATGTTTTTTATGTTAGAATGAATGCATGTCAAAAGTTGAGGAAAACTCCCACATCCATCACCTTACACTGCAGAACCATAACCACAAATTCCTTTTTCGTCTAAGACCTTCTGCCAACTGGGCAAGGTCATAAACTGAAACGAAACTACAAACAGGAGCACTTCAATGTAGCCTCTGAGTGCGGGAGCTCAACTCTTTAAGTACACTTAGTTTTAACCTCAGGTACCAAATGCGCGAGTCCTGACAAGTCAAAGAAAGAACGCTTGGGTCCTACAAACAGGCAAGAAACGTCCATTAGCCTTATTGCACCACTTTTCGCATCACCTCGGCCATGACTAAAGACTTAGTTATGGTTCCACGTCGACACAACTCAAGGGGGTTTAATGAGCCCTTACGTCCTTGCGGACCCTCGTTGCGTCCACCGCAAGGGCCTGACGTGCGCCTCCCAAAAATTGTAACCTTGCATCGAGGCGACGCAGCAGCAAGGGCTGTGATTGGTCCGCTCGCTAAAACCTGACGCAGGTTCATGTCTGAACGTTGAAGCGTCGGCGTGGTCGTTGCGTTGCGTTGACGTGGAAACGTAAGCCTCTACACCTCTCCGACGTGTGTTTCAGACGGAGCAGATCAAACGGGCCAACAAGCTGTTCGGCAACGACTGCATCTTCCTGCGGGCCAGCCTCAGCATCCCCGTCCTGTCGGAGAGGCGCTACCAGTTCAACGGCCTGTACCCGGAGTCCCCCGACGGCGAGCCCGGGTCGCTGCCCCGCGGCGGGGACGCGCCCCGCGGGACGGAGAGCGTGGGGGAGGGGGGCCCCTCGCCGGCCCCGTCGCCGCCGCCGTCGGCGGACCCCGGCCCCCCGCCCCGGCCCCAGCCTGAGGAGCTGTCGGCCAAAGACTTCTTACACAGACTGGACTTGCAGATCAAACAGTCGAAGCAGGCGGCGCGCAGGCTGAAGGAGGAGGAGCACAGGTAGAGACACTCGGCCGGCGGCTGCCATCGGCCGGCGGCTGCCATCGGCCGCCACCGCCGCTCTGGGAGGTGCAGGCCCACACGGAGAGGGAAACACGGGCGGAACCAGGGAGGAACCAGGGCAGAACCAGGGAAGAACCAGGGAGGAACCAGGGCAGAACCAGGGCAGAACCAGGGAACAACCAGGGAGGAACCAGGGCAGAACCAGGGAAGAACCAGGGAGGGACCAGGGAGGAACCAGGGAGGAACCAGGGAAGAACCAGGGAAGAACCAGGGAGGAACCAGGGCAGAGTCAGGGCAGAACCAGGGAAGAACCAGGGTTAAACCAGGGAAGAACCAGGGCGAGAACTCTGGTTCATAAGTTGCCTTTGTATACTAGATCTGTGTGTGAAAGAGCGGCAGCAGACCTTTTGGCTTAGCAGTTGGGAGTGTATGTCTTCAGATGTGGCTGCTTGTTCAAGCCCTCTGCGCAAAGGCAAACGGCCTCGGTCATTTGGCTGAACGATTGGAGTGTTGGTCTTCCCAAGGGGTTGCCGTTTCCCCGCTGTGTGTGTGTGTGTTGCAAGATAGTCCCCACTGCGTCAGAGAACCGCCGTGAATATTTTGATTCTTTATTGAAGGTTCATGCAATCGAGGTTAGGGTTATCTGCTAACACTGTTGTGGCTGACGGTGGGTCTACAGTGTGTATACGTGACGAATTTGTGACCCTGGTACAGCTGCTCCCCATCTAGCTGTAGGCTCCCGGTTAGGGTCATGGAGATAAGACTGCGGTGTGCAGCGTGCCGCTGGGTCACCCGCGTTGTGTCTGTGTAGGGGGTTGCGGAGAGCTGTGTTTCTGCGACCAAACAGTCCGGCTGTTTATCATTCTGCCCTGCCCTGTGACTTTGTGACATCAGCAGTGGGAGGGTCCACCTAGATGGATGCCGGCTAGATCAGTCCACCAACCAGCCTGACCAGCGGGCTGTAGCCACTGGTAGGCTTATCTATCCCAGCATACGGAAGTCAGGATATTGTGATGTCAGAGGTCACACGCACACCTGGTGGTAAAATAGTCCCCCTTTAAGCTTTTAGAGGGTATGACATGCCACCGACTCAAAATAGGTGTTGAAATGTCGCGGCCGCCGGGAGAATAGGATACCACTCCTTCCCTGTGGCAAAAAAATCAGATGACGAAAGAGGATCATGGGAATGGAAGATAGTTTCAGTGAATCCATCCTGGCGGTTGTCCACGTGCTGAGTGGTGCATGCGTCGAGGTATGTGGAGGGAGGCGTGGAGGAAGGTGCATGTGCAGACAAGCGTGGTCCTTCTCTCGATCCTTTCCTACGCTGAGATCCCGGCAGCCTGTCTGGAATGCGCAGACTCAGTGGGACAGCCGGTCGGCCAGGCCCAGGGAGGGACAGAGGAGCACTCATTGGTTGGAGCTCATGCTGCTGCCGCTGCAGTCACGGGCCCTTGACAAGCTTGTTCGTTGTGTGTGTCAAAAACGAGGGACTGTTGTTTATTTTTGGCGCGTTAAGAAGATTGTTAATGTTATGGTGAATGCTTTAAGTTTAGAAAATGAACGTCCCTATTAGAATGCTCAATGGAATACGGCGTTTCACAACATTGTGTTTTTCGCCCATTGATCAACACCCATAACAATGCATATGGCTTCCCACACATCTATATTATTCCATTATGTGCCCTGCAGTGTAATAATACACTGCAGGGATTACCGCAGAAAATGTGTTGGTTAGGGTAAATGGTCCACCCTTTTACAGGTGGACTATTTAATCCTATTTTGCCATGTAGCCTGATCTATACACAGAGAGTGATTATTTTTATATAATATTTGCAATAAAAAAAGGGGGGGGGGGGGTGTAGTTAAGGCGACTGGCGTGAGGAAGCCTTCTAAGCGGTAAAGTGCTGGGGGAAACACTGCACTGTAATAAATGGCATAACCAGGGCTACAGTGTGTTTTCCGAAAGGCCGTACACAGAAACTCTGCTTGTTGTCGACCTCAGAGTAAAATGACCTTTGAAAAACCGGCTAATGATTGTATTCATCATGATGGCTATATGTGGAGCGGAAACCACTTCAGAATACTTGAAAACCGCTTCCCCTCTTCCTCCCTCTCTCTCTTCTAGACATGCCGAGCCACATTTATCTCACTTCCCTCATTGCCTTCTTAAATACAAGAAGCTGCTGTTGTATTCACTACGCAGGATGAAGTGTACAATTGAATGTATTGTATCATTCATTGAATAGTTGCATCATGTTAATTATGCATTACAGCAGTCGGTATGTAAAAGAAATGCTGTCCTTAGTAGGCAAAAAAAGAAAGTATTAGTGTTTATGTTCTGTAGTTTTAATGAGAAGACAAATGTGATCATATGCTTGTTCCGTTAACTGTTTATTTATATATAAACAACAAAGGCCCCGTGGCCTCTGAAAGGCCTACTCTTACCTTTTTACATTTATTTGTCAGAGTTAAAGCTTTAAAGCTAATTCCATCATCTCCCTGAGCACATCATGATCATGGATCATCGAAGCGTGTCTGTGACTCGCACATGAATCACAGTATTACAGCGCACACTTCAGCCTGTTCTGTCTCTAGGATTTAATGAAGCATGAGAACCGAAAAAACAAATTGAAGACCTGATTTGGCCTGTGTGTCTCATAGATTGTGTGAGGTTTATGTTTGAGCATATGAGCATATGGACGAGGGAAGACGCATTCCCCAACTGGATGTTGAACGTTGGCACATTGGTGCTCTGTTTACTGGTTTAATTAGTTTGCACCAATTCAAGAGAAAGCTAAACTAGATAGAAACTCGATGAGCAGGAGTGAAAGTATAACGTGTTTGTGCTTGCAGCCTTGACGTTAGCACCATGGGTTCCTTTGGTTTCATATCTGGTAGGGCTGAACGATTCGGGGAAATACTCTAAGATTATTTAGACCAATATGCGATTTAGTATGCGATTTTTCTGTTTAAAGTTCCATATGTTCTGTATTATTCTCTATAGTTTGACAAACACAATATTGGAACTAGTCAACATATAAACGGCTCTTTCCTTTAGGCCCGGCCTATGTGTTGAGATGAAGTAATGCATGAATTGATATAACATCGCTTACATTAATCGTTAATATCTGTTGTTGTTTTTCAGGGACAGCGAGGAGGACTTTACCGTCACCACGACGGCATACCAGGAGATCTAAAGGACACGGAAATGTAGAGGGACACTCGTTTACCTGAAGCCTTGTTGTGGACATAAGCCCGTACACTATCTCTCTCTCTCTCGCTCCCTCTCTCCGCAAAAACTCATACTGAGAGATAGAGAACATGTTTGCCTCTTGTTTCTTTCCCTGTTTTCTTTTACCAGAGCCGTTTGAACCCCTATGTCATCTCGCCTTTTTATTTATTGATGTTGCGCTGATATATATTCCCTGATATTGTCATTGTTGTTTTCTTTGCGTTGAGGTTGTTTTTAAGTCATACAGAGAGTTGTTACACAATCATCATCACAGTGCACCATCAAACCCATGCACGCGCACAAACGTGTGCACACACGTAAGCACGGTTTTAAGTAATGCCAGCAGGATTAGTTTGATAGGCAAACAGCTTCTTAACCTGTAAATCCCCTCCTAGAATAGAGTCCATACCAATGTAAACATAAGAGCTATATTCTTGAAATTGTTTTCTGTTTACTTTCTCTCTGAGTACCCAACAAAAGCTGAAGCCTTTTAAATATATATTTTTTCTCTTGTTTTGTCTGGTTTGCCTGAAAGTCTTATCTATGTGGAAACAGAAGGGACTAAACAACAATGGGGCTCGTTTTTGAAGCGTGAATGTAATATTTAAGTGAATGGAATACATTTTCCGAATCAATGTTTTACTTTGTTGAATTTGAGTGAATAAATATTTACACCAAATTATATGGGTATTCTGTATTATGAACGGCTGCTTGTATGTAAGTTGACTGGGTGTTTAAGTTTTACCAGAACCAACACGTGTAAAGAAAAGGCAATGTTTTAATTCCTTGTACAAGTTAGTTAAAAGATCACAATTATTTACAGTTAAAAATATTTTTT
>NC_079425.1:19975460-19982960 GCF_026213295.1 Gadus chalcogrammus | reverse complement strand
CAGCAGTAGTAGCAGTAGTAGTAGTAGGGGACTGACTGATCTCAGTGGGTGGCTGCTCCCCTTTGGTTGAGTCCTTCAGGTTCTCATACTCCTTCATCATCCTGGCTGCCTCCTGCTTGGTGTTGTCATCGTCGTCCGGGAGCTGGCCTGAGACAGAGGACAACGACGCAGGTCGGAGTCACCCGGGGAGGCACCCACAGATATCCATTCACTCACAACATTATCTCCGTACATTCAGTGTTGGAAGGGGCCGATGTTTGACTGGTTGTTACACTGCTACATATTACCTCCGGCACAGCTAGGATTACATGTTTTGTTCATACAGATGTACATTTTCTTTGATGCAGATGTAAATATTATTTGATACAGTTTCTTTCTTTCGCTATTGCTGAGGGGTTTATTTAGAATAGAATAGAATAAAATATAATTCTCTCAATATATATCTCTCACACATAATATCTCTCAATCCATCCATTCCTCCATCTATCAATCCATCGATCCTTCCATCCTTCCATCCTTCCATCCTTCCATCCATCCTTCCATCCATCCATCCATCCTTCCATCCATCCATCCATCCATCCATCCATCCATCCATCCATCCATCCATCCATCCATCCATCCATCCATCCATCCATCCATCCATCCATCCATCCATCCAATTATACATTGACCGATGTGAACAGATGGGTATCAGTCCAGGTGTTGGCTCAGCCGTGGCTAAAAGCCTCTGGTCTTTACAGAGTGTGCCCTCTGACGTACCTAGCCCTGTCGTCGGCCACAATGGGTCACTAATGGGCCCTGCTAATGGTATTTACCGAGTCATGATGCCGCTCTACACACCGTACAAACATAATGGACAATGCGTTTGTGCATTGAAGCAGGCAGGGTCGGTATCGTAACTCTGTGACCGCACAGTATAAATGCTTTACTTACATATACGTCGTCTCTCTCACAGCTGTATTCGCAAAGGCTACCGTTAAACCGTATTTCTGCCTTAATTGTATCCTATTTTTCTCTGTTTCTGTTTCGTTCTAGGTGTTTTGTGGGGCTTGTTTCCGCCCGTCGGTAGTTCTCGCGTGCCGTGTTTGGGATCTATTTACCAGCGAGCGCGGCGAAGTCCGGATTGCCCAGAGCCTTGCCTAGCTTGTTCTTCGTCTGCAGGGCAATCATGGCATCCAGGTTCTCTGAGTGGGGGGGAAAACAAACAAACACACGGTGAGAGTCAGCCGGGTGGCTGCAGTTTATTAAACCAACAGAGCCATGAAAGCAGCCTGGTCATTCTGAAGCCCCATTTCCTTTCATTTTCAGAGGGTGATTACGAACAGAGAAGGGAAATATGTGTCATCTAAATCGGGCGAATAGGAGGACTGTTTGGATGACACAGGCTAAACGAGCTGTGATTTTTACACTCTCTCTTTCCACTAGCTCGATTTGATATTCTTTCTTATGCCTTTCTCCATTGTAACCCAATTCTTCTTCTGTGGCTAATTAGATGACTTAATGACCATTCTCTCTCTCTCTCTCTCTCTCTCTCTCTCTCTCTCTCTCTCTCTCTCTCTCTCTCTCTCTCTCTCTCTCTCTCTCTCCCCCTCTCTCTCTCTGGGTTAGCTAACCATCGTTCTCTAGGACTACGGGAGCACTTCCACCCCCGCTCTCTGTTCTTCCATCCCCACTATCAGCCTCCTGCCCCCCAACAGGAAACAAACAACCCCCCCACCAACCCACCCATCCCGCACCCCCATCTCGTGAACCTTATCTCTGAAAGGCAGATTATCTGTGATTGACAGCTTTTGGTGTGACATTTGTGTAGTCAGATGATTCACTCCACAACACCCTAGTAGTCAGAAGGGCAGGGGGGGAGGGGAGGCTGACAACAGCTGGTTGCTAGGCTACGGCATAACACTATCAGCTCATCTCTGTGCAACGGGCTATAGAAGTGCAGAGGTGCCGAATAAAAACGCACGATGTGTCAAAGTGTCGCCGACATCGTCGGGCATAAGGCTGTGTGCCTATTGACGTGTGTCCGTGTGTCAGTCTGTGACTAGGGGCTGCAGGGTTTTCCAACCAGCAGACATAAATCAAGGGATCGTTAGCGGTAATGTGTCAGTCAGCGATGCCTCTGCAGCTGCAGGGGAAGCCTGGCTATTGATTGGTGCCGGGGGCCGACGCATCAGCCAACAGGTGTTTGTGTGCTGGGTCAGCATCATTTGCTCATTAATGTTTTTTAAAATATATATTGTAAAATGAGCTTTTGAATGTTGATTCTGCCATGTGAAATAGTTTGACTGTGAAACACCGAAATGGTTCCTCTTTGTTAGCGTTGTTTTTTTTTTGTTTATGATATTGACTAGCTTGTTCCAATATTCTGTATGGATGCTTCCCAATGCTCTTATCATAAACACGGCATGATTAAAAAATAATAATCAAATCTTGGCTCTCTCCAACCGACACTTCCACCTTCACGTCCGAAACGGTGTAATGCGACGGACAAAGTGAAGCTCCAGGGAAACGCCGCCAGGGACTGAGAGAGAGCCCGGCCAGCGCTGATGACACGTGGCAGACCTTTCAGTGGTCGGCTGTAAAGCCGGTTGGCCATAAAGTCTGCTTCGTTATGGGAGTTCCCTGACCCTAATCTGGCCCCTAAGAGGCCTTACTGCACCACTGTCTGCGCTCATGAGATACATTATCTCGGCTGCTGGCCCACACCAGGTAACACATCAAGCACAGAGCGATCTGTCAAACTGTTGCAAACTGGTACCCTAATGCACTCTGGGTACTCTGCGTACTAATGGATGTGGTGTAAGATCCTCTGCGGTTACTCATAAAAAAAGACAACATAAAACACATCTCAGATCAGGTCGTTTAGTGCGAGTCCAGCGCTTATCGTTGTTAGAATTCTGGGATTTGATAATGCAACCACATTTCCCCCTAATATTTTGAAGTAAGGCAGTAGATGAAGCTGACGGCATGGGATTAGAACCTACAAAGGTGAACCCCCCCCCCCCCCCCCCAATCATGCAGACCAGGGTTTTTTAAAACCACCAGAAGGACGGCCAGCCTCCTCCTCTCCTTACCCAGGTAGGAGACTCCCTCCTCGGGCGTGATGGTGCCGTACTTCACCATCATCTTCACAAAGTCGATGAGCGTCTTCATGATGGTGATCAGCGTCTCCCTCTCCTGGGCGTCCTGGTCTGAGGAAGCAAGACCACCAGAGCGACGATGAGTCAGCGTAACACCAACACCAGCGATGGGTTTTATAGTCGATAAAGCTGACAATTTCCCTTTTTTTTCCCGCGATTAATCAATCAGTCCACAAATAGTCTGGAAAGCAAATGCCCTCACAAATGATTCCAAAATGACCCTGCGTGTGTGGGCTTGCTTTATCTGACAAGCAGCCAAGCAGAACCAAACTAATCCTTTTATAATCATCCATGAACCAAATATTTGAATTGTACTGCACCTGCAAATGTTTTTTATTTGTACTTGATGAATGACGTAAACCATGAATCGATCGTCACAATTATTTTGGAGAATTCATTCATTTTCTGTCAAACGACTAATTGATGAGTCAACCAACTAATGGTTGCAGCCCTGGTGTCGATCGATGCACGCGGCGGAACAGGTCAATAAGAAGGCCGGGGCCCATCCTCAGGTTAGGAAACCAGGGTACAGCCGGAGGGACTTCACCCCATGTTTTCTATTAGGGACGGAGCAGGATCGGAAAGACCTCATTTGCTTTTCATGTGTGGAGTGTTCCTCTATGGGTGTGTGTTCGTGTGTGTGTGTGTGTGTGTGTGTGTGTGTGTGTGTGTGTGTGTGTGTGTGTGTGTGTGTGTGTGTGTGTGTGTGTGTGTGTGTGTGTGTGTGTGTGTGTGTGTGTGTGTGTGTGTGTGTGTGTGTGTGTGTGTGTGTGTGTGTGTGTGTGTGTGTGGGTGGGTGCTTTACATTCATATTTATGGCTTTGAAAATATGCTTTTTAAGTACATTTGTCATAGGTGGAACAATATATCTCGGTCGGTACAGTAAGGATGTTCATAGAACCAAGTGCAAAGCTCTAACAATCAGCAATAAAGATATCTAGGATAAGACGCTACATAACTAAGTACTATATCTGAATACGACACACAATAAGTGCGTACATTAAGTGCCAGGACATATAACATACGATAAGTAGGAGGGAGGGCGGGGTGGCTATGCAGAATCCTTGTTATTGTGCATATCGGAATTGATCAATGTGTGTATGTCTACAATTTCATGTGTGTGTGTGTGTGTGTGTGTGTGTGTGTGTGTGTGTGTGTGTGTGTGTGTGTGTGTGTGTGTGTGTGTAAATATATATATCTATATATATATAGATTTATATATACACACACACACAGTGATATTGTGTATATATATATTAAGGCTGTTAAAATTAGCGTGACACTAACGTGTTAACGCAATCAGATTTTAATTTGATTAATGCATTAACGCATTAAAGCACGTTCTCTCTATTTATTTTTATTATAATTCTTTGAAAGGTTTTGCCCACAGAATGTCTACAATCATATCAGAATGCATGTTTTGGTGTGTGCCATGAGCGCGAGCGTGCACGCATTCATCGAAGTTGAATCATCGACGTGTGTATACGTGCATGGTTGTGTCTGCATGTCGGTTTGTGTGTGTGTGCGTGTGTTTGTGTGAGTGTGTGCGTATCGATTTGTGCGGATGAGTGTGTGTGGGCAGGGCCCGGGAGCGTGCTTCCTGTGAGAGGGTGAAACAGGGCGGAACGACGGAGAGCAGGCATAAAGCAGCTGGAAGCCATCCTTGAATCATGCTTCACCCCCGCATCGCCATGACAACAACCGCTCTATACTAGTTCGGACCTGATCCCGAGGGCTGAGGGGGGGGGGGGGGGGGGGCACTCGTTCATGGACAAACACGTCATATGTAGCAGAGGTCTTACGTGAGGTCTGATATGGGGTCTGAATGAACTGAGTTGAAATGACGTTGCTTCATTCAGGTGTGTGAAATGAACTCTTACCCTGAGTGTGTGTGGTAATGCTACACATCTGCTGTGTTTCTACACTTGTGTCCAGTCTGTGTCCGGTAGTGCGCATACCTGTGTGTCTGTGTGTGTGTCTGCGTGTTTGCTTGTGCGTGTGGCTATATTGTGTCTAGCAGTGCGCATTCTTGTGTGTGCGCGTGTGTGTGTGTGTGCGTGTTCACTGGTGGGTTCGGTGGCTACCTGAGTCCAGGCTCTTCAGCAGGCGGTAGAAGTTGGGGAAGTACTGCAGGTCCTGTAGGCCGTCCTCCGGCCTCACCTCGTTGCCATCCCCCTCCTCCCCCCGCTCCTCCTCCTCCCGCTCCCAGCTGTCCCCCGCCGCCGCCGCCGCCGCGTCTCCCCCCAGCTCCTCGTCCCCGGGCTCCGGGTCTTCCTCGTCCTTGTCGCTCGCCACCTCCGTGTCGTCACCCTGTCGGTCCACGTTGTAGCTCCGCCGGATGGACTCGTCCTGGGAACAGTGATCGACACCATCGTCATCGTCGTCTTCTTCATCACCGTCTTCCTCATGGCTTCCCGAGCCCCGATAGACACGATCCGCTGACGTCGACGCAAGACCTAGTCTAGACCTAATCTCTGCTACACAATACCTAGCCTAGCCCTTATCTCTTATAAACAATACCTAGCCGCCTAGCCCTTATCTCTTGTAAACAATACCTAGCCTAGCCCTTATCTCTTATAAACAATACCTAGCCTAGCCTAGCCCATATCTCTTATCGACAAACACATATGGACACATATGTAAGTTTGTGTTGAGGCAAATGGAGAGGAGAGGAGCTCGCCGTGAGTCACTGAATCAGTTTGCATTACCGTCGTTTCATTTATCATAATTATTATAATTATCATCCTCGTTGCGATCGTCTTCACTCCCCCATCATCATCATCATCATGGTACGACCCGTCCTGTTATCACCACTACTGTCCTCGTTGTGTTGGGGTCCTACCGTTGCCTGGCTCTGGTCCGTCAGCTCTCCTTTGGCCGCTGGGTAGTCTCCTTCAAGGTCCTCAATCTCGTTGTTCTTGGCGTTCTTGGTGATGAGATCCTGCAAGGTCTCGGCCACCTGGTACTCTAGGGTCTCGGCCTGGCTCTCAGTGATCTACGCAGTGACAGAGAGAGAGAGAGAGAGAGAGAGAGAGAGAGAGAGAGAGAGAGAGAGAGAGAGAGAGAGAGAGCAAACGAGAGAGCAAGAAAGAGAGAGCGAGAGAAGAGAGAGCGAGAGAAGAGAGAGCGAGAGAAGATATAGCGAGAGAGAGAGCGAGCAAGAGCAAGAGAGAGAAAGTGAGAGGGAGACAAAAAGAGAGAGGGAGACAAAAAGAGAGAGGGAGAAACAACCTCAAATGATCTGTGTTGAAAAGCCTCTTTTGTGGGTGACTCATTAATGACTAATGTTTCCAATTTGAGGACATACATAATTTAGAATATAAATAAAACACATCTAAAGACACAAAGACTGAAAACACAAGTCAAACTTTAATGTTTCTACTTTGGGCTATGTGCTTCCGGCTTCTATACACGGTTCGCTGGCTTCATGTGGCCCTCACGGGGGGCCTGTGCCCTACGATGAACGTGGCGTTAGGAACATAGGTACTGGGGACATGAGGCGAGAGCTCCCAGGAGGGACCACCCACCAGCCCCAGCTTGAGCAGTTTGGAGACGATCCGGTCGAACACGCCTCTGTCATGCTCCTCATAGATCTTGGTGGCGATCTTCTGCACGATGTCCTCCGCTGTCAGCGGGGTGCCGTCCACCTGGCGGAAACTCTCAGGGTCATCTGGAACCAGGCATGCGCACATTGGATCGGTTAAGTACTTTATATTCATGTGACTTCATGCATATTCATATCCTTTACTATTGGTTGGATGTCTGGAGTCTCTCTGTCTCTCTGTCTCTCTCTCTGTGTCTCTGTGTCTCTCTCTCTCTCTCTCTCTCTCTCTCTCTCTCTCTCTCTCTCTCTCTCTCTCTCTCTCTGTCTGTCTGATGTGTTTTTAATCTGCCTCTGGATTCAAGGCCAAGCCTACTGCATGTAGTGGTAATCCCCTGCCCCAATTGTTTGGAACGCAGATCCGTTGGCTACTAATGATTAGTACTAATCTCTGCGCTTCCCTTTCTTCAGGATGTTTATACAACAGGGCCTGAGATTTAATGTGCTGTGAAAGCAAAAATCTGTGTTATTGTATACCACGGTAGGATTAGATATATATGAGGCCAAAAAATAAATGTATGTGGAGCCAAATTAAGACTCAGCACAAAATATAGAGTTGTCGTTGGAACGTGAGCCAACAGGTTGACAACGAGGACTGAAGCGCTCAGCCATTTTGCATCTGAGTCACACACACATCCACAAGCAGACAGACACACAAACACACACACACACATACATAAACACACAGACACACACACAAACTCTCTCACACACACACACACACACACACACACAAACAGAAACACACAGACGCACACG
>NC_079425.1:19867960-19972960 GCF_026213295.1 Gadus chalcogrammus | reverse complement strand
GCATGCTCCACTGAAAAAACGTTGAACTATTATATAGGTTTGGTGTTGGGAGCATTGAGTAGCTCTTCTCCACGAGTCTAAAACAAAGACCGGCAGAACTTAATCGGCTCACAACAACACAAGATTAAACCACAGTGAAAATAGCCCTCAATCGGCCTTAGTGGTCAACAGCGCAAAGTCAAAAAGTCACCCTGACAAAAAACACTCGTATCTCTCGTTATCAGGTTTCTCTTATACTTTTACCTTCAACGTCAACGGAGTATTATCAATAGTTTTGTTCGCATGGATGGTGGAGCGATACTGTCAGTTTTAAAATACTACTACGATACTATGTCTACGCACCACTCACCCAACTCACCGTCCACTGAGTCTGCAGGTGTGGGAAAGGCTGCAATCTGGCTCAACCCCATCAAAGACACGAGAAGGAAAAGGCCATGGCATGTTGACGCCATCCTGAAAGAAAACCCCATCTCGTCCAGAAGATGATCCCCAGCAGGTCGCCTGAACTCTTCTGTTAGTGTATTAGTAGTGTGTGTGCTACAGTGTTGTTATGACGGTGGAACAGGCGCTGTGCGTTAAGGGTATAGCTCTGCGCGGGTCCGGCAGGCGGTGCTGAAAGTGAGTGGAAGGCTGAACAGCCTTCAGTCAGTCAGGGTACCCGCTGTTTGTCAGATGCATCCGGCTGGGCGGGGTTGAATCTCCCTTCTGTTAGAACAGGAGCTGTTAACAACCCGTGGTGCTGAAACCAGGTCACCCGCTATAATCACAGCTAGCTGAGCTAAAACCCAGGTCAGCCTAAGCCTCGTGTGAGCAAAACATCCTTCTGGCTAGACAATGGTACCGCCGGCCGGGTCTGCTCTTTTTACTACAACAGAACCTCCCCTCCCTTTACCCAAAGTAGGAGGGAATGGTCGAACAAGACCCGCCCCGCCATGTCGCGTGCGTCAGACGACGTGCGTCATGAGAGCACGTCTTCGATCGACCTCTGCTTTTAAGTAGATGAAATACACAAACAATTAGATGGATGGGTTGAGGGGTGGAGGGTAGACACAGATAAATGTGTCTACCTTTACAACCCTTTGTTGTTTTATGGGCACGGCTGAGAATGCCCCGGGGAATATTTAGCGCGTATGTTTAATTAACTTTCCGATCATTTTCCATTTTGGGACAAACCGTTTGTCATATGTCAGTGTTTCCAGCATCACGTGTCTTTGTCGGTCGGGGGTTTGCTATAAATTTGTAATTGTCTTTACAAATTAAGTCATTTAGGCTGTCCCATCTTTTATGGGTGTCTAGAATAAACAACCAAACAGGTTCAAAAAAATCCCTAGCCTCATTATGTATTTTGTAGGGCCAATTATGTAGGCCCAACCCACAGTCTGAAGTTAATTCAATCACCATTTATACTGATACATACCTGATATTTTAAAAGAAAGACCATCTAATTGAAAGGATTATCGAAAGGTGGCAAACACCGTGCGACTTTTACATTTGAAAAAATATATTAGAATATTTTCCACAGCTTTATTATGACAATATAAATTATGAGAATTAATTGATCAATGAATGATAGATGTAGGCCTACCGATCACTGTAGCTTGAGGATTTTGTGAGTTCCTTGTATAGTTTAGTCACTAAAAAGTTAATTCAATACATTTATTTTCATTCATCTATTTTATCTAAATCAGCACCAATTTAAAATGTGATAGATTGAACTTGGTCTTCGACCTGTAGCGAACAGCAGGTTGAATAGTGGGTGCTAGTGTTTCTCTTTGTCTGAAAAAATATATATATCCTAACTAAACCCTATGATAGGAGAAGAAGCAGGGTAGTGTTCTAAGCGTGCTGCGTGCATGTGAAAGCGGAGTTGTATTCTGTTGTGGAAAATATAATGTAGCAACTGTATAGCTATGTTTTACTGCCATCTGGTGGTCTGAACAAGTATAAATAACTCCCTACCACAAAGTCGGACACCTAAATAGGCTACAGTGTTTTTATTCAATAACAATAAATAACTTTTTGACTCACATTTTAACCACAATTACCACATTCTAACTATATCTACATAAAAAAACAAGCACACACACACACACACACACACACACACACACACACACACACACACACACACACACACACACATAATTAAGGTGTTTTTGGAAGTTGGTAGAACCCAGATTATACGCACACATAAACAACCATTATCGACACTGTTTAAACAATTTTTAGCTTGGTTTAACATACGATTTTAAGATGCGTCAATTGAAACTTAACACATTTATCTTCACCTTTTTCTTTGTTTAACTGATTATTTTATATTCATATTTTTAGATGTGACAAGGCAACATTAATTATATAGCACTTTTCATACACAAGGCAGATTCAAAGTGCTTACTGTAGCATACAATAAAATGAAATAATAAAATAAAATATAAGGACAAGGACAAAAAATGCATACAATAAAATTGTTTTCACACAGTTACACATAAGAATGTAATAACTCCACACAGACAGACTCAAACCTATAATCTTCATCACGCTATGCCGAACTGTAACTCACCCCCAACATTGAGGAGACATGGCATTACATGACATACATTTGATATTGTGAATATAATATTTTTAAAAAGCCCTACAGATGAAGTGGGCCACTGTATATGTGCTTTCACATCCATGATGTCTCCGATGGCCTTGTTGAATACACTCAATATAGAGCCTGTGTGTGTGTGTGTGTGTGTGTGTGTGTGTGTGTGTGTGTGTGTGTGTGTGTGTGTGTGTGTGTGTGTGTGTGTGTGTGTGTGTGTGTGTGTGTGTGTGCAAGTCCCTTTGTGTGGTTCCATTCCATTGGCCCTATAAAGCACATACCAGAGACAAGCACACATCGATGAATGCCTGATATAGAGGACATTGTATAACTCCTGCTAATCCACAAGAACAGGCTTTACTAATGAGACTCCACTAATGAGAGAGAGAGAGAGAGAGAGAGAGAGAGAGAGAGAGAGAGAGAGAGAGAGAGAGAGAGAGAGAGAGAGAGACAATAGCCTACGGTAAAGGCTGCCAGCTCCATATGACAGAGGCTCTCTGTGTGGAGGAGGGACAGAGGTTGGTTGGTGGGTGTGGTGTTGGTGTTGGTTGTGGTGGTGGTGGTGGAGGTTTCTTACCAATGTACTGAACCATGTAACCTGATGGTGGTACTGGTGGTGGTGGAGGTTTCTGACCAGCGCAATGACGCAAGATGATGGTTGTGGTTCTGGTGGTGGTGCTGGTGCTGGTGGTGCTGGTGGTGGTGCTGGTGGTGGTGCTGGTGGTGGTGGTGGTGTTATTTTTATCAGTGCACAATATAAAGTGATACATTCCTTCACTAACTCGATATGTTTCAAGTTATCAGAATGAAATAGAAAAGTTGATCATAGTCTCAAATATAAATGTAATTAATGTCCTGAATTTTTTTAATTCCTCTCATATTAGAATAAATTGAGATATCGAGAATATAAAAATCCCCATTGTTGAAAACCAAATATATTTTTCATGAAATGTCCACTGTGACAGAATGAGCTCATACCTCGGATTACAAGCCTCACACTTTGATTTGTTGATAAGGATCAGTTTGACGATGTGTAATCATGGATACCTAATCCCTAACCTGGAGACAACAACAAAGTGGTCCCGCTAGAAGAGTTTCTGAACGAGGAACGCGTGATGTGGCGGTCCACATGACCAGACAGACACCCTCCCGTTGTGTTTCCCAGGCTGAGGACTGAGCTGGTCACAAGTGGAGCTGCAGAGGTTGTTGACTTTATAAAAGGCAACTGGTTTCCCATAGTGCCCAAGAACTTTGAGTTAGGTTGGGTAAAGAAACAGTAAAAGGTAAAGGTTGTTCTGAATCCAGGTGTATGGACCATTGTTATCATAGGACAGTCACATTCAGGTTAACCAATAAGAGTGAAGCTCTCTCTCTCTCTCTCTCTCTCTCTCTCTCTCTCTCTCTCTCTCTCTCTCTCTCTCTCTCTCTCTCGACATCTCTCTCTCTCTCTCTCTCTCTCTCTCTCTCTCTCTCTCTCTCTCTCTCTCTCTCTCTCTCTCTCTCTCTCTCTCTCTCTCTCTCTCTCTCTCTCTCTCTCTCTCATATTTAATCCCTCTGTGACTGTCCACTCCTCCCTCCTCCTACATCTTTGCCTGTCTCTCCGACCCTCTTGTCTCTCTGCTGTATCACTCTCTGTCAGCCCATCTCCCAGGGACCTGCCTGCCCTGAGGTAAGCCTTCTTTAGTTGCCTTTGGCTTTTGTCTTTAAACTGTACGTTCAGCTGAGTTGTGTTCAATTAATTCTGGCAAACATTGCATGTGTTTCAAAGTAGATAACCTAGAAATGCCATCCAATCACGAGGCTTGACTTTATTCATGGGGTCCTGGCAGTCTTGTCCTGTCATGCAATTTGTTTAAAGTGAAAAAAAATGTTAGAATTGGATATTTAATGAGGCCATGTGCTTCATGATTGTGTCACTTACGAATGCAGCAAAGTAAAAATGATATACTATGTAATGAAGTAATGATGCTCTGGGTTTATTTCAATTGAAAGCTGTCAAAAACGCGCTCAAACCTACTTCAATGCTACCTACATGGCCATCCGTTCATGCCGTGGAACAACAAAACAAAACAGAACAAAAGCAGATACCTCGCTTAAATGTCATAATGTGTTGTACTAACTTAACTCCTCGTTTCAGTGCACGTGAAGCTATCTGCTGCACCCCTGAACCATGGCTGCTGTAAGTTCATTAACAATAGTTTCATATCTTATTTTATTATACTTCAGGAGTTGTGTTCTCATTGTCAACAGTCTCAGTGTCCGTATTCTAGAGACGAGGTGCTGAGTGCAGCTTAGGTTATGGGTTGTTAAGAAGGGGCTCCTAAAACCCTGTCTGTAATCATGTGACACAGATTAAGCAGCCACTCAATGGTGTGCATCATTAAGGGGTATGTCCGTCTTAAAGGGGAAGCATACATTTAATTTATTAAAGGTTTATTTGAATAGGGACTAATACAGAAACATAGACATTTGTGGGTATGTGTTGTTATGGTTGTTGTTTGTGGGTATCTGTTTGCGTGTGTGTGTGTGTGTGTGTGTGTGTGTGTGTGTGTGTGTGTGTGTGTGTGTGTGTGTGTGTGTGTGTGTGTGTGTGTGTGGGGGGGGTGGGGGGTCTGTGCATGTGAGTGTTGCAAAGAGAAAGCATCAAAAGGCTGAATGTATTTTTGCGTGTTCGCATTTAAAAAGTGAAAGAGAAAGACAGAGTACACTGTATGTGTGGGTGTGTGTATGAGTGTACGTGTGTGTGTGTGTGTGTGTGTGTGTGTGTGTGTGTGTGTGTGTGTGTGTGTGTGTGTGTGTGTGTGTGTGTGTGTGTGTGTGTGTGTGTGTGTGTGTGTGTGTGTGTGTGTGTGTGTGTATATGAGTGTGTGTTTGTGTTTGTGTTTGCGTGCGGGAGCGCTTCTGTGAGAGATGTAAATATTTTCCATCCATGAAGTTTGGGGTTAATCTCAGCCTCCCAACACACCGTGTTGTTGCGATGCAGACCGGAACGTTCCGCATGGTGTCTGAGGAGGAGCAGGCGATGAGGAACAAGCTGGAGCACCTGACCGTGAAGGACCACGGCCCCGTGTTCGGACCCTGTGAAAAGCTGCCCGGCCACACCCTTCAGAAGGTAACACCCCCCAGCTCTGAGTCCCAGGACCACCGCCACTTGATGCAAAGCTCCAGAGTTTTCCTTCCAAATATCGATTGATTATCGGCCGTTTGGGGTTGCAAAACCTTGTCATGTAGCCCATGATGGGAGGTAGAGTGGGCTGGCTGGTAACCGCTAGGTTGCTAGTTCGATCCCCGGCTCCTCCTAGCTCAGGGACGCTGTCGAAGTGCCCCTGAGCTAGTCACCTAACCCTAACTGCTCCTCACGAGCTGGCTGTCGCCTTGCATGGTTGACTCCGCCGTTGGTGTGCGTTATGTGAATGTGTGCATGAATGGGTGAAAGTCGTCCAACTACCATTAACCATGAAGGCGTCTGTGAGCATCATTCATTTCCAACTGACTGTAAATTGTGTCTTAACGTCGGCTGCTGCTGCCTTGCTCCCAGGCCAAGGATGAGCTGAACGAGACGGACGAGAGACGGGCGTCGGCCCTGAAGGAGCTGAGGGCCGCCATCCGAGAGCGGGGGGCCGGGGGCGGCGAGGAGCTGGAGGCGATGGTGCTGGAGCGCTTCGGGGAACACCCCGACTCCATGCTGCTCCGCTTCCTGAGAGCCCGCAAGTTCGACGTGGGCCGAGCCTACGACCTCATGAAGGGTGAGCCGGACCCACCAGAACGTGTACCTCCCCCGGCAAAGTCCCTCCAATCTGTAAATTCATTCAGCCATCCCTCCATCCATCCACAAATCCACCCATTCATCCTCAGATAGAGCCATCCATTGTCGATCAACCACTCTTTACATTCAACCATTCATCCACACATCCAACCACTCATCCACTCTCATCCATCCATCCCTTCATCCCTCCATCCCTCCACCTGTGATCCGGGTCGGTGTGAACCATGTCTGTCTAATCCGTGCTGTTGCGTTTTCCCCATCGGTGCGGTGGAAGCGGACGGTGATCTCTAATTGGAAGCTTTTAGATCTCTTCCGTGTTTCTGGAACAAAGGCTTGCCTTGTGTTAAAGTAGGACAACCGCCTTTCCCTCTGCCTGTATGACGAAAGCGTTTGTGCAAACACACACACAAACACACACACACACACAGAAACATGGCGCAGACATTTTGCTGCCTTGAATGAATTAATATAAGGTGGGTCTTTGTTGTGAGAGAGAGGAATCCTAGTTTGACAGGAACTCATTTTGTTGAGTTAATTGGAATACCAGAGCACACACACACACACACACACACACACACACACACACACACACACACACACACACACACACACACACACACACACACACACACACACACACACACACACACACACACACAGGAACAATAGCATAGATGTTTTCCGCCGGTTTAATGAGGGCCCTAGGCTGAAAGGGGCCCGGGGGCCGACCTAGAGCCTGTGAGACAACCATGCTTTTGTTTTGTCGGAACATCAAGGGATTTGAATCTGTGTGTACACAATGTATGTAGCGGCCATTAACTATAGCATCTGGAGGTTGTACACAGCCCGGGAATAGTGTGTTGTTCAGAAAGATGTTGGTTCCAACTTTGAAAGAGGAACATACAGTCGCTCAAGGAATACCTAATTATGGTTAGGTCTTAATCGTTAAGTGTTCAAATATTCAAAAAGGTAAAACACTTAAATAGTATAACCCGTGTGCGTGTGTGTGTATGTGCATGCCTGTGTGTGTGTGTGTGTGTGTGTGTGTGTGTGTGTGTGTGTGTGTGTGTGTGTGCGTGTGCGTGTGGGTGTGCGTCTCCCCTGCAGGCTACGTGCGGTTCAGGAAGGAGTACCCCGAGCTGTTTGAGAACCTGACCCCTGAGGCGGTGCGCAGCACCATGGAGGCCGGCTACCCGGTGGTCCTGCCCAGCCGGGACAAGTACGGCCGGGTGGTCCTGCTCTTCAACATCCAGAACTGGGACCTGGAGGAGATCACCTTTGACGAGGTTAGGCGCACTTTCAGACGCACTCCACTCCTCCGCAAGTCTGGTTTGCGACACACTCCTTGCAAGTTGGCTGTGTGTTGGTTCGAAATAATGTGTATGTGTGCGTTCGTGTGTGTGTGTGCGTGCGTGCGTGTGTGCGCATGGGTGCGTGCGTCCATGCATATCCATCTGTGTGTGTGCGCGCGTGTGTGTATGTGTGCGCGTGTGTGTATGTGTGTGTGTGTGTGTGTGTGTGTGTGTGTGTGTGTGTGTGTGTGTGTGTGTGTGTGTGTGTGTGTGTGTGTGTGTGTGTGTGTTATAGACCCTGAGAGCCTACTGCGTCATCTTGGAGAAGCTGCTGGAGAACGAGGAGACGCAGATCAACGGCTTCGTGCTGATCGAGAACTTCAAGGGCTTCACCATGCAGCACGCGTCCGGGATCAAGCCTGCGGAGCTCAAGAAGATGGTGGACATGATGCAGGTCAGAGGGTCACACACAGACCTGGACCGCACTTGCGTATACATTTCTTTCTTCTTTTTTTTTATTGGGGACGAAAAGATGAGCAGAGTACATGAGCACATAACAGGTGTTCCCCTGTTGTGTTGTTGTTTTTTAAGCCTATAAAATCATTAACGATGAACAGTTGTCTCTGCATTTAAATGTAATGGAAATACATACTATAAAACGTGATAAATAGTTTTCACATCAAAATGTAATGTGTACTCGTTCTGGCTGCAAGTAAACCACTTGTCTAAGTTCCAATAAAGAACTAAGCGGGGGGGGGGGGGGGGGAGTTGTTAGTCCTGGGCCAGGGGTTGGTAAGGAATTATGCAAGAATCCCATTTTCGAGAAAATGTATTAGAAAAGCCTTTCACTGTTTATCTGTTCTGATTAAGAAAGACATCCAGGCATTTCTTCAGGGATCACTGTTTTCATACCATGTCAACCCATCATGTAGGAGTCCTTCCCGGCCCGCTTCAAGGCAGTGCACGTGACCCACCAGCCCTGGTACTTCACCACCACCTTCAACGTGGTCAAACCCTTCATGAAGAGCAAGCTCCTGGAGAGGGTGAGCCCTTCTTGAGGGGAACTGAAAAAAGCAATCTTAACGAACGGATATTGGGGTCAACTTTCCTTCAGCAAATCAAACCCACACTTGCAGATATAATAATGAATCCTTCTCATCCCCCACATACACTTGTAAAGTACCACATGGCACCCAAACAAGGCTGCACGATTTAAAATCTCATGGAAAGATAGATGATTTTTTACTTTAAAGCCAGAAAAATGTCCTCTTTAATGTAATCAGACTCACCTGTTCAGAGTTCACCTTGAGTCCACCCTCAAGAGTTCACCCCCCCCCCCCCCCCCCCCCCCTACTTATCGTATGTTATATGTCCTGGCACTTAATGTACGCACTCATCGTGTGTCGTATTTAGATATCGTACCTAGTTATGTAGCATCTTATCCTAGCTATCTTTGTTGCATACGGGGAATGATATATTGATATATATATATAGATATATTTTTTCACCTTCTTCTGACAAATGTAATTATAGTAAGTCACTTTGGATAAAAGCGTCTGCTGAATACCCTAAATGTAAATCTAAATGTTATCATTAGTAGTTTTCAACCTGTTAGACTCGGCGCCTCTAAATCCATCCCATAACTCACCACAGGTGTTTGTCCACGGCGATGAGCTGGACGGCTTCTTCAAGGATTTCGATGCGAACCTGCTGCCAGCAGACTTTGATGGAAAAGCTCCCGTCACTGACTACAAGGCTGTGGCCTCCAAGATCTTCGGTTCTGAAGACACTGCTCTCTGAACATGCACTGGTTAAACACCTCAGAACACCAGGCGGGAACCACGCCCTCCAGTTGTACCCACGGTGCCCTGACATCTGGATGCTTCTTGCCTTTTCTCTCTCTGTTCTCAACTATCCTTGCCATTTCCCCCTTCACCTAAAACATGTATTCAATGGCAAAAAAAAATGCATCTAGAATTGAATTAGATTTTCTTCTTTTTTTTTTTTACAAGTGGTCAATATTTGAGGCAAAAGGGATGTTTGTAAAAAATATATATATATCGAGACTGAGGAAAAGTAAAACGGAATATGAAAGTTGAAAGATGGGTTGAACCTGGATGCGGTACAAAACCAGTAAAATGGTGGTAGTAAGGAACAGTTAGAAATATAACTCGAAACAAGTGTTGCCTTAAAATAGTGTTTTATCGACTCGGTAGGAAAGCTGAACACCTAGATGGTGTTAGCAGAGTCCTTAATATGAGGGTCTTGGAAGAACTGTAGAATAATATTTGATTAGCAGAATATCCTTGGTTAGATTAGGCAAGGGTCAAACTTTGCATTGCCGTGCACGTTTTTGCCTTTTTGAAACAGCCTTATTCAATGTCCAATAAAATACAAATGTATGTTTAGCAAGAATATTAAATCGTGCAAATGTTCAATGCTCTATAAACCAATATAAATTAGTTGTTCCCAGATAACGATGCAATATTACAATATCGCTGTAAAATCATTTCCAACACAAGTGTTGAGTATATTGAGTATAAAACGTGTTTGAAAGTTTCTGATACCGATATCTTTATAAATGATATCAGTTAATAGCTATATCTTTTTTTAAGTCAAACTCATAAATATTACCACGACAAAGTAGTAAAGTGCAAGAAACCTTTTTCTTTTGAGAAAATAGTTTATTTTTTTTTAACACAATACCCATATTCTCTCAAAATCAGTACGCCACAAAGCATTTGGTTCCCTAAACAAATTACACCAGTGACCAGAGTTCATGAGAGATGCATGAAAATATCGTCCGTTTCTATCCCTTCCCCAAACGCCACAGCACATAACCATCTCAGAACGTCACAGAATGTCTTGTAAACTCAAAAGTGGACCTGTGGAAGAGTCCAGGTGGGAGACAGCGCATTGAGAGAACATTGTTAAAAAGGTCTCCTAAATCCCGAATTAATTCCAAACACTACAAGACGTTGATTTAACACGTCAAGACACATCTCTTGCAACGTCCAATGCAGAAAACACACGGCCCTAGGTTTTAATTATACAGGTGGACCGGGGCTAGGGTTAAAACTGTTTTATATGAATGGAAAGAAAAAAATCACAATCCAATTCTCATAAAAAAAACATGAGAAACAAATGAAAACAACAAGCTCCAGGCATTAGTATCTTTCTAAAACACTTTTGACACAGTTGGTTTTATTACATAAAGGATTGGCATAAGAAAACCCTTCCAATCCTTCCGTTATTGCCAGTATTGATAATCCCTGGTCCCTCAAATATTTAAATGTATATTCTATTTTATATATATATATACTGTATGCTATATAGAGATTTGTATAGATTTTAGTACATTTCAATAGGTATCTTAAAGTGAAGACGAGTTTTGGTTTGGTTATCAAGATGTGGTGTTTTGACATAACACAGCTATGTCTATCTTCATAATACTCCCACTCTGATGTTTTTCAAACAGGACAATAATAATAATAACACAATTAGTCACGATAACAATATTTAGTACAAAAACCCCACAAAATAATAACATAGAAAACGAACGATCGTAGCCAACACACCCAAACCTGCATCATTGTGCAAAGTTATGGGGAGTCATAGTTCTCCAAAGAAATAAGAAAATAAAAAAATAAATAAAAAACACAATCAACTTTCGTTGTGGCACCACAGCGGGGCGTGCTGGTGTTTAAAAAAATAAAGCAGTAAACCAATCTGACTTAGACTTGCTGTGAACTGCCAACTGAACCCTTATGGATTGGAACTGCATGACTGGATGATGCCATCAGCATGTTTAAGACGTTACAGTTGCCACTCCCTACCTACGGGTGGCGCAATACAGATTAGAAGATTCAAAAGGCAGAAGGACAGACCTCACGTGAAAGAGTCTGACCAGGAATAGGATATAGCAGTTGAGCATCTGAAAACACCCGTCTGAATTCATCTACGGTTAGCGCTTGCTACAAATGAGCAAACACAATTTCCAAACAAGAAAATGAATACTATTTCAAGTTCTGCATATTGACTTGGCGAACAGCAGCAGTTCAGAAGCGGTTTGTAGCCGCGTTGATTGTCCCGGCATTAGACCGGTCCAATCAGTGTTCACAGTAGAGCGTTTTCTTATTTGTATCTTGCTTGAATATTTTCTTATGCAGCATATGAATACTTAACTCTAGATTTTTTTTAATAGAACACCGTTTGCAAGATCGATTTTTAAAAAAATAATAAAAAAATGAAACTCCAAAACTTGGATAAACCTGCTGTGCACGCCGGCTGGGAAGGTGGGGCGACTCCTTGACTAAATCGGCCTGGTTGAAATAAAGGGACAACAATTCAGTGGTGTCCTCACTCGCAAAAGTAACCTTAAGCCACAAACACACACACACACACACACACACACACACACACACACACACACACACACACACACACACACACACACACACACACACACACACACACACACACACACAAAACTGTACAAATCCCCACTAATTCTGACAACTACTGAACTAGAGTCAAACATTTGGCTCAACGGCGATCGGGTATCCAGTGGCCTCTTTACCGCTCTTCACAGCACCTCACAGCTCAGATCAAAAAGAAGTGACTAAAAACTAATTCATGACAAGACCGCCACGGAAAACCTGCACTTTCCCCCACAAGGTGTGCGCTGCACACTTTACAACGGCCCGCGCTCCAGAGATATGATCTCTCAGAACACATGGGCGATGGGATCGGGGGGAGGGTTGTATGGTGCGGGGTTAGGGAGCATGACGGGCGGCCACTGGGGGGTGCCAGTGAGCTGTCCTCTGTGCTCCGGCAGGGCAGTAGCAGAGCACTAGTCGAGCACTCCTTCGCCTGCTTTGACGCTGGCGCCGGTCAATGGTGGGTGAAAGAGCAGACGGGCTCAAGGAGAAGAAAAACAGAAAATCCGAGAGGAGCACATATGGTCCTCTGGTTGGAACACACGTGGGGTGGAGGTGTGGGGGCGTGGCATGGGGTCATCGGAAGACTCTGCACTCATAACAGCAGCCAAACCTCTCCTTTCCTCCCCGTATACCTCCCTCGTCGCCGTAGCGATGGGGGACATCGAACTACACCGACGGCAATCTCAACTGATTAAGCATGAACGGCCGCCTTGGAAAAAACAAAACTTAATAAAAGACAACTAAAACACCAAAACGAGGAAATAAAGTCGTCGTATCAACAGAGCAATAAAGTGCATTGAAGGTCGAACGTGATGAAAAGGAAAGAACATTAAATAAAACGCAGTCGGAATGCGCGGGGGAAACCCTGCATTGCATATATACGTTCCCTGGCCGGGTCTGGAGAGCCTGTCTGCTTCAGGGGGTCGTTAACATGGCACTGGGCCAGACTGTGGCAGACAGCGGTGGGAGACTCCCACAACAACACACCACCCCCACCCCCACTTAGTAGTTGAAATTCACCATGATGGACACGGGTTTCATGGTGAGATTGGGTCACGCACTCTCAGGCGTGAAACGACAAAGACACGCACAGAAAAAACGCACACACACACACACACGCACGCACACGCAGAAAACTAGGCGTACAGCCATGGCGTAGAGAAGTAGTGAGCTCCATACAGGATGTTTAAGACGGAATGAGTCTTCTTATGTGCTCTTGGTTTGACTTGTACGGTCTGAGCCTGTGGCTTCCACCAGAACCCCTCTTACAGATCGCTAGGATACCGAGAACACGTTGGATATGTATCAGCCATTGTATGCGTTGATGCTTTTTTCTCTCGAGGTACAAAAATATTGACTATTGACTATATATAGAACGGTGAAATGGTGTCGCACAGCAGAGGTCCTCCGCTGGGGGGGGGGGGGCGGTCCTCAATGTGTCGCCCCGTGCCCAGAGCGGAAGGGGTGCAGGAATGGGCTTGTTTCCACGTGTGGTTCGCCAACAAGGTTTTGGAACCGGTGGTGTAGAATGGGGGTCATGGTATGGCAACAGTATGGCATGTAGATCGCAGACTTCCTCAGTTATGTGTGCATTTTGTATTTGGTCAACACATCCACGTCCCGGGATGATGAGCGTAGGCGTATGTGTGCGTGTGTGTGTGTGTGTGTGTGTGTTTCCCTAAAATCCGATTGGGATCCACTCGCGATTATAAAGAGCACCAAGGCAGTTGGTTTTAGTTTGCCCCTTTATCATTAGTATCACGCGTGTTCTGCAGGTGGGGATGGGGGGAGGCCAAGGCCAGGGCCTGGGAGGGGGGGGGCAGTAGTGACCACTAAAGGACCAGAATCTACACACGCAGAGACTCTGTGTGTGTCTGTGTGTGTGTGTGTGTGTGTGTGTGTGTGTGTGTGTGTGTGTGTGTGTGTGTGTGTGTGTGTGTGTGTGTGTGTGTGTGTGTGTGTGTGTGTGTGTGTGTGTGTGTGTGTGTGTGTGTGTGTGTGTGTCTCAGGCCTTCTCCTCGGCACAGCCGCCCTCTGCTTGCGGGGGGCTGCCGGTGGCACTTTTTTGGCAGGGGGGCTTCTGCTTGTCCCACTGGCACATGGCGTTGGCGTAGCCCACGATCACCTTGTCCATCCAGGTGAGGGGCTGGGGGAAGAGCACCGCCCCCTCGAAGAAGCCCAGGTGGCCCCCGTGCAGAGTCAGCGCAAACACCACGTTCTGCTTCTTCTCTGGAAGGGAGAGAGCACACACACACACACACCGTCAGCCCTTGGTTCTCACACACACACACACACACACACACACCGTCGGCCCTTGGTTCTCACACACACACACACACACACACACACACACCGTCGGCCCTTGGTTCTCACACACACACACACACACACACAGTCGGCCCTTGGTTCTCACACACACACACACACACACACAGTCAGCCCTTGGTTCTCACACACACACACACACACACACACACACACACACACACACACACACACACACACACACACACACACACACACACACACACACACACACACACACACACACACACACACACACAGAGGGGTTGAAGGTGCAGCTCTTCCTTCTAGGGAGCGTCGCCATTGTCTGAGACGATCCATATTTGGCCCATCTATCTTTAGAAGGTCATCCTCTATAACTTGTCATCACTGTCAACCTCGAAAAAACACACAATGGGAAGGTGCACTAGCTACTGAGAGACCGACCGGACAGAAGAAAATGTATTGGCTTAGTATTACGAGGTTCAAATGGCTATTCTTTCCCTCAACTTAGAACGGTGGCAGGTGCCTCCACCTACTTCAGCGACCCCCTACAGGCTGTTTGAGGAACTACAGGCATGTCTTTTCCATGTGAGCCTCACAAACAGATGGGCATGGCTGCCACTTGACACCCACTTAGGTGAAGTTACGGACACAAGCACCACAGATGAATGGAGTCAAAGTCTGGGCCCAGAGTATGAATAACGCGTATGATGGATGGCAGTAGCCATCTGGACCTTGCACCGGGGACACAAACCCGAGACACAGCGTCAGCAGCCTGATTCCGCCCAGGGTTGGGCTGACAGGAAGTCATTAAAACAGTCCATTAGAGATACCGAAGGGGGTGGAAAATTAGGTTCACCCTGCGTGCAACAGCATTGTGTAACAAAAGCCTCGCGTGTCAGATAGCAGTGTCGTATCTACAACGCACACGGTGACACACTGCCTATGTAAATGTGCCTCTGTCATATGAATAATTGTAGCCCTGCTGTGTCCAGCGGGTGGTGTGAGGGTAACGGCCTGGGTCGCTCCCGTAGCGCGTGATACTGCGCTGCCCGATCTGGGCCACAGGGAGACTCTGGTGGCGGTTGCCTAGGGATTTAAAATGGCATGGCCCCTCCAATACTAATATGCCTCGTTCACGCCAGCTGCTGGGGATGGCTGTGAGCTCCTCCACTGAGCCAGCGGTCTGCCAGGCAACTGACACATGACCCAAATATGGGATCCTACAGAACCTTCCTTCTATGGAGCGCTTTGATCGGAGATTCACTGCGTGCTGCACTTTCCACAGTAGTATTATTATTATTGTCAGCAAGGAGGTTTGACTGAGTATGAATATAGGAAGTTTGAATGAGAATTAATGCATCAAGCAGGGAGACTTAGTTTTATTGTAGGAAGAAAGTCGGCCAAGGAGGCTTGGCTGAGTCTTAATGTAGGAAAAAAGGGGGCTTGGCGCACTATTATTGTCGGAAGAAAGGAGGCTTCACTGACTATTAATGTAGGAAGAAAGGAGGCTTGGCTGAGTATTATTGTAGGAAGAAAGGGGCTTTCACTGACTATTAATGTAGGAAGTAAGGAGACTTGGCTGAGTATTAATGTAGGAAGAAAGGGGTATTATTATCTATTGATGCACCAGACCAGATGAAGACAAGAGGCGGCTTCGTCTTCTGTTTTGGTAATACATGAAGGGGCTTACAAGAAGGCTTAAATGACAATACACGTTAAGGCTGCAAACATCTAAGCTACTTATAGCCCTAAACATGGCACATGTATTTTAGTCCGTGGCATTCCGGGTAGTTGCGTGAAGTGTGTGTCTGAGGCCGAGCTGTGACTCTAGGGCGGGGTCAGCCCCCAGCAGCTCCCCTACTGGGGGCTGCAGTGATCTGGGTACCAGCCGAGGAGGTCTCTGGAGGAGGATGATTACCTCGCTCCCTCCCTCATCACATACACTTCCCTGTCAAGAATTCCAACTCCGAAAATAACACACGCGCACATATATATAAGCACACATGCGCACATACATAACATCCAGGAAACCCTATTGACCATCTTGGCTCTGCAAAGGAATGTCTAAGTAATTGGCCAGTAAGTTTAAAAATAGCATCTAAAAGCAGTATTACTGGAGACAAAGCTCATGACACACGGGTCAAACGGACAGACATCAGGTACCAAGAACAACTGCTAATACTCTTCATCCAGTTCTCACTCCATAATTAGTTCTGCATCTCGGACCCACGTAACAAACACAAACAGACACACCCAGTCAGTCCATAAGTGTAAAGTCAGTCAGCCAGCAAGAGCAGCTTCCATTTGTTAAAGGGAAACTGTCGCACTCTTTTCATACAGAAGTTGTGAGAAAATAATAATAATTGCAGTCCGAAACAAGGAAAAGAAACTAGGAAAGTCTATAAAAATAGCCCAGTGATCCCCTTCTAGACAAGGAGGAATGGACTTGGATCCGGGACACTGCCTTCTCTCCCCTCAGTATTAGGTCAACAGTGACTCAGTCTGTGTCCATATACAAGCAGAGGAATGCCTGTGGCGTTACCTGCTAGCGTGCGAGGAATGGTGAGCAGTGAGTCGTGGACCAGGGGGTCGTCCGCCGAGTTTACCAGCAGCAGCGGCACGTTCACCTAGGGAACCAGACGCAGTGTTTACATCCACAGTACACACACACACACACACACACACACACACACACACACACACACACACACACACACACACACACACACACACACACACACACACACACACACACACACACACACACACACACACACGTGTATTAAGAGAGAGGCGGTGATCTTACATTGTGGATGTAATGGACACAGCTCTCCTTCTCGTAGTATTCTTTGAGGGAGCTGTGGCCGTGGAATTTCCTGTTGAGAGAAGAGAAAGTACATGAACAAAAGATGATTCAAATGTCAGTGAAGAAGACCTTTATCATCTGAATGCCAGTGATAGACAGTAGTATTAAGCCCTGCTTAATGACAACATCAGCAACAACAACAACAACATTGGACATGTTGCAATCAGCTGACCATGTCCCCGTACTGGGGGGGATAGGGAGGGGGAGTGACAGACAGGCCTGTTGGATTGGGGATTATAAGTGTGGACACACACACTGACACACACACACACACACACCTCATGATGTTGTCGTCTATCTGCATGATGGAAGTGGACGTGTACAGCCGACTTAGGTCTGCGTCGATCCTTTTCGACGAGGTCCCGCCGAAGAGACTTTCCCTGAGGAGCACACAGCGACCCACATGAGTGATCGTTGGAGAGGGGAACTTCATTCGGTCCTGCTTCAATAGAAACCCTAAAAAGGTGCTTCTGTCCCCTCTCCAATGATCACAGCGCATGAAGACTTAATAAAATAACGAAAAGCGGGTTGCACATTTTTGTTTACTGAACTAAAATTAAAAACTTGAAAAATAACTGAAACTGTATTTTTTGTTTAAAAAAATTAGCTAGAGCGAACTAGCATTGTAAAGAAAATCTCTTTAAAACCTCTGAAAACAAAGAGCAGGAACAGTGGAACTCCGTGTCGTGGGCACATTAAGGCCCAATCCCATTTCTACCCCTTACCCCTTCCCCTTACCCCTCCCCCTTGTTTTGAAGGGGTAAGGGGAAGGGGTAAGGTGTAGAAATGGGATTGGGCCTAGAAGAAGGGAAGCAGGCTCAGTACCTGTGTGAGAGGATGATTTTCTTCATGTTGTCGGCCATGAGGAAGTTGTAGAACCGTCTACACTGGTCCCACTGTAGGAATGTTTCCTGGGCCCTGATGGACACACACACACACACACACAGTCAGCTATGCGCAGTGTACACGAGTGTGAGAGTGCAGTGCATTCTGAGCGGTGGGCTCTGCGCCCTGTGTAAACACTGGTGTGCTTCGGGCTCTCTAATAGGACTTTATAATATACAAGTGAAGCGGAGATACAATCCATCATACTGAAGGAAAGCAGGTTACAATCAACAGGAGATAGAGGGGAAATAGGGGCCATATTTTCCTTAATATTAGGTGAACGACGTTGTTTCTGAGTTGTTTTGTTTTCACAGAGAGGAACGCTGGCCGTCAGACAAGGATAATAATAGGCTGGTTCAGTGGGCGCCACTGATGGGACAGGAGATGGACTGATGAAATACAGCTGTAATCCCCAGACACAAACAACACAGCTTCCCTCTTCACAGTTCACAGTTCACCCTCCATAGCCCAGTCTCACCCTCCATAGCCCAGTCTCACCCTCCATAGCCCAGTCTCATCCTCCATAGCCCAGTCTCACTCTCCATACCCCAGACTCACTCTCCATACCCCAGACTCTCCATTGCCTCCATAGCCTGGGTATTGGAAGAGTTTGGGCAGAGGGAGCATTTGTGTCCAAAACAGTAGGGCTGCAGTACAACAGAAGGTCTCCCATTACTCTCTAGAATATTCTGTCACAACGAGTTCATGAAGGACATTGACCACCAGGCCCTGCGGATGCGAATCCGTCCCTGGATTTCCCCTCCGATGGCAAGTATGGTTTTTTTTTGTGGTGGTATGCTCAATTTGGGTTTTTCCAAACAGAAAAGCCTTTCTGTATTAAGACTCAACATATTTTTTCCTCATTTGTCCCAAGGGCGTACTTGACGACTTGTGGTGCATTCGGGGACAACTTTAGTGAGCCATGACCTTCTTGTGGAGAATTAGCTTTAGTTTTTGCCATGCTGCACTTCATAATTTTGTGGCTGTAGCTTTCGGGGCATTGATGATTTATCCGATACATCTGATTTGCATGAATTTAGTCCAGGACAGACCGTTACTTGTCCTGATACAAACTTTTTCTACCCCTTAAAAACACACTTTCGACATGTGTAGATGTTCAGTGCATGAAATGGATAAATCGAAAAAGTGAACATGTTACACGTTCACAATGATCTATGTGGTCAAATATACAAATAAACCCTTGTGCGAGATACCATTCGATATCATTTCACCAGTGGCTCATGTGTATTAAAGAGGCCCGGGGTACATCTGCCTCTGGAACCAGGGTTAGGGTTTGGGGGTCATGCATTGTGTGTTGGCAGGGTTAGGGTTTGGGGGTCATGCACCGTGTGATTGCATGTGGTTGTCGCCGCTCAGGGAGGACTGACGGGCTGCCACCCACCTGAGAGCGCTGTAGCCCTGGCAGACGCTGACAGAGCAGAGGACTCTCTCCTGGTTGTTCCGGTTCTCCCCCAGGAACTTGCACACTATGTTTCCTCCCAGGCTGAAGCCGATCACGATCAGCTGGGTCTGAGGGTAGGCCTTCTTAATGTAGCCCACCATGGCGGAGAACTCCCATGTGCAGCCTGACAGGAAAACCAAGAGCCAGGGCCGAGAGTCAGACCACAGCACACAGTGACCAGTGGCACAGGAGTCAATACGGTTGTCATTATTAACCACTTGATAATTCAATCATTCACACCACACACAGCGATAAATCTAATGTTTTTAGGATTTGTAAACGTGACTGCCATTAGTAAGATTTGTATTTATTTTTCTTTTACAATTCAATAGTTAAATAAAGGTGTTATGATATCAATTCATCTCAACACATAGGCCTGGCATAAAGGAAAGAGCAGTTTACATGTTGACTGCTTCAAATGTTGTGTTGGTCATACTAGTGAATGAAGTATTGCGTGTTTAGTGAATAATGAAGAACATAAGGAACTTTAAAAAGAAAATCGCATGCTAAATCGTAATTTACCCAAATCTTTCAGCCCTACTGGACAGAAAAGTTAAGGAATCCCCCAATGTCTAGCCCTCTTGGTGTTGTGTGCGTGTTGGGTAACTCATGCGTCGGCGTCTAGACCCCCCCCCAGCCCCATGCAGCTCCCCGTGGTCTGAGAGGGTCTCACCGTAGGTGAACATCCTGGGCGACGTCAGCTCTATGTTGGGCAGAGCCCCCAGGTGGTTGAGCACGGCACAGCGGTAGCCTTCCCTCTGGGAGTAGTCCACAAAGGTCCGGATGTAGTGCTTCTCGCTGTGGTTACCGATGCCGGGGCATATCACCATGGTGATGTCGCCTGTTGATCAGACCAGGGAGGGAAGGCGGCGTACAAATGGGTCAGACGAGACATTCGCAGATTGGAATGTTGGAAAGCAAAAAAGGCGCGGCTGTAGATGAGGGGATGAGGGGATATGGCCTATGAAGTGTGAAGGATTCAAAAGGGGTGCCGGATATGGAATAAATATCATATTGTGATCATTTTGATAGTGAACCCACAAAACATATGTGGGCCTTTTTAACCAAATGCTGGATGATCGTTTTACATCAAAGTCAAGCATCATTGACCCTCTCTAGTGCTGACTGGGTATGGGAACGTCCTCCTGAGCCCCTCACTCGGGCCACTCCTCTAAATAGTGGGAGGAGAGGGGAGAGGGAGACCGTGCTAGAGAAGGGGTATGGAGCGAGGGCTTCACCTCCTGTCCTGTGCTCAGCCAGCGGCTCAAAGAGGTCAAAGGTGGACGTGGCTCCGTCCTGCATGGGCAGGAACTTCCGGACTCCACAGGGATGAGGGGAGCTCACCCGCCCCAGCTTTCCGTACAGGGCCGTCTGAAGGTGGCCGCTCTTACCCCAGAGCAAGGGAGGAATGTACCTGCACACACGCACACACGGACACACACAGTAAGCATTACATTTACAGAGAGTTGGGACTCGCTGGTAGATGAGTCAAGGGAGCATCACATCAGGCCATGTGTAATATAAAAGAATGCAAAGCAAGTCAGGTTGGTTGCATGCGGTCATGTTTGCAAATATTGGTACAGTAAAAATGCAATGTCCAATCGTCCTGGCTGTGAACAATGCATCATGGTTCACGGTGTGACTGTGCCTTCCTGCTGGGAGCTGTTGCACTCACCGAGGACACTCAAGAATGCATTGTTCCTTATCTTTTCTCTTTTCTCCAGCGTTTAAACCTGATGGATAGACGCCTGGTTGTGTGTGTGCCGCGTGAAGAACGACAGCCTGCGATTGTTTGCCTGTGTGCTCTTTCACATGAATTATTATGCGACGTAGCTTTACTATATGGGTAAAGCTACAACAGCCCTTGGCTGTATTCATTTGATAAACAACCCCACCATCAACCAACCACATGAAGACTACTGACACGAATAATGGCAATTCAACCGTTAACTGAATAACTCTACCAATAAAGTTCCTTGGCTGCTTTCTGCTACAGTTGGGGAGGGTTTCAGAATTATTTGTCTTTATCTAAAATCTTTCTGGCTCGATAAACATTTATAACTGCCTCGAGTTCTTCTGAGCTCCAAGTCGATCTCAACTGCTTGTCAATAAGACTATAAAAGGCATTGGCAATCACTTCTCTAAATAAGACTTCACAGAATTATTGAAATAGAGTTGTTTATGCGCACAGGTCAGAGAGACCTGCTGGGCCCTGTATTCAGTTTCCTGTCTATTATGTAACATCATCTGAAGTTCTTCCCCTGTTAAGGGTCGCCCACACAGACAAAACACACCAAGTGAAGGATGCAGTGTGTGAACATAAGAAAGGGCATGGGGATTGTTAAGCGATAGCAAAAGAAAGATGCCCATTATAGGGATTCAAAGATAGTCAAATAAACAGTTACACATTCCTTTGCCATGCTCTTGAATGCAAATGCACCTAAAATCATGGCTTCTCATTAGACCGTCCATTAAGACGTTGAAAAATGAATACATGATATCACCTGGCAGGCTGCATGCCTGTTGAGGATGACATAATCAAACATCAAACTTTCCCCATCAGGGTTCAAAAGACTCAGAATAAGCCCTACCCCTCTTTTCTAGATTGTTCTCGCAGCAAAGGCTTTTAATCTGCATGGGTGGAGGCAATCCGGGTTAGGATGACCTCATGGGCGGTAATGGGGAAGATAAGCACCTGCCAGGGTGGTTAAGGCCATCAATAGCAGGTACCAGACCGGTGAACACAAGAGCCGTACCTAATCCACCTATCGTCTCGACATAATTCCCTTTTCGAATGCGGTCTAATAATGATCCATTTGGTGCAGCGAAAAATCTGGTTGATGACTGTACAGACGTTTTTTTTCCTTTCACCAAACATACCAAGAGCTATTCCTTATGTGGGTGAATAAATCACCCATCCAATTTCGTTGTATGCTGTGCAATTCAATTATATTCTAATAAATCAATCACGTTTGATTCAGATGGCATTCTTCCATCACTTTTGCAAATCACACAGCCCCCCTCCTCGACAACATTTGTGTGTCCGGCATCCATATTTTGGCAGAATGTGTTTTAAGTTGGCACAGCATCATGAACATTAATGTGAGATTGTCCAGCAATTATTTACAGTAGGGGCTCAGGTCTAGATATAGATTCCTTCATGTCTTGTCTTGCTTGGCTCGGAAGGAATGCTAGTTAGTAAGGTCAAGCTAGCAAATTCAGACTTCCACACCCTAGCTTTGTTGGACTCGTGAAAGGGAGCTAGAAGTCACATGTGTGTATACAGCCAAGCCAGGGTACGCATTTACCAATGGCATTAAGCCCCTCCCCTCTCTGTTGGATATCCTGTGATTGATTGGTCTCTAGCAAACTACGGTTACACAACAATAACAAAGAAGAAAACCTAGGCCGAGGAACAGCTACAATATCTTTATGCTATGGAGAGGCCCTGGTGGCTTGGAGCTGAGGATCAGTTCTCCCACTGGTATGAGTTACTCTACTGATCAATAAACCCCTGGCATATTAGATGACCTCCCCAACTGAGATAGGCATCCACGGAGCGCATGGACCCTGGTGGGGAGGTCACGGCCTGAACCCTACACATGGTTCAGCAAACAACACGGGGTAGAAAGTGTTGCTTCTCGCTCAACGCGTGCTAAAGAATGTTCCCACATCATTACACAACCTGCTAGTGTACACACACACACACACACACACACACACACACACACACACACACACACACACACACACACACACACACACACACACACACACACACACACACACACACACACACACACACACACACACACAGAAGGGTGCAGCCTCTGGTTATTATTATTATTTAATTTAATGTATGACGATGTTTCTATGTGAAGCACTTCGAGTCTGCCTCGTGTATGGAACATTGATATATCAATAAAGTTGCCTTGCCTGGTACACAATTATGAACCCAAGTATAATCTAAAGTTCCACTGTGATGGGTCCCTGGACATTCCACATTGCAACGTGGCCGCCTGTACTCAATGTACGACCGGCACAATCTGGCCACTCCAGGGTCCCTTCGACACCGCTACGCTGTGTGTGCACAGCCTTCACTTAGAGCCAAGCCGTAAAATGTTTAGGTGTATGCGAGTGCTTGTAAATAAGTGTGAATGTGCTTGTGTGTGCTTGCGTGCGTGTTTGCACGCGTGTGTGCTTGCGTGTGTGTGTATGTGTTTGCGCGTGTGTGTTTGTGCATGTCTTTGCATACGCGCGTGTGTGTGTGTGTGTGTGTGTGTGTGTGTGTGTGTGTGTGTGTGTGTGTGTGTGTGTGTGTGTGTGTGTGTGTGTGTGTGTGTGTGTGTGTGTGTGTGTGTGCCTACATGTGTGTGCGTGTGTCACACTGCCGTTTCCACGGCAACTCAACATGGACAGATGCGGCAGGAGTGTGACGACTCACTCTTTGGTGAGCTGGGGGCAGGACTTGAGGAGGAAGCGGTTGAGGGGCGTGTCCTGGTAGATGAGGTCGGGCGGCGCCGTGGGACTCTTGAGGTTCAGGCAGCGCACCAGGATGTAGAGCACCGTGGCCACGGCGGCCAGCTTCATGCCGTCGAACATGGCGGGCAGCTCCGGCGAGATGGTGTGAACGTCCGTATCGTGGGGATGCATGATTGCGCTGAGAAGAGAGAGATGGAAAAAATGTAATAACATGCTAACAATTTAGGCTCAACGCTTACAGTGAGTGAACAGGTAATGGTCGTCAGAGGTGATGAGACAAAAAACACATATGGAGCTACCTCTGGGGAATGAGGAGGCGCCATTGTTTTACATCAGAGGACAAATATACTATTTGATTACAGCTAGTGAAGAGTGATGACTTTCAACGATGGTTGAAAGCCTACGCCAAACTGCGTAGATATGGAATAGAATCACTTGAATTTCCTTCAATGATACAGGCTACAATGGGTACTGTGCTATGAGCAGCTTTCATTTTTGCCACTGGGTTATAGACCAAGACGTCAGGCCATTGATTTGACCAACTGACCTGAATGTGTCTGTTCATATCCAGTGGGCTTTGCAACAGGGTTATGGAAGAAATGCACCATAGTACAAGTCACTCAAATAAAATATTACAATATATCCTAAATCTAACACCATTTTTTGAGTTCAGGTTCAGTTTGCAAATATACGGTGATGCTAGCAGATACACCACAATTTATCACAGAGCTTGATTTGTTTGTGTAAACATTATTATTTTGGCCAGCAAGGCCTTCTGTGTTGCTAGGGTGTTGACCAAATGGAGGAACTGCTTTTGAAACAGAATCTAGGAAGTTGCCCAAGGTTGGCCCATATTTAATAAGAACACAAGTTATCCTTCTGATTTAACAATTTAAGCTTGGTGTTGAAACAAAGCTGAAAAGGGAACACAAAATAAAATGTACTTACAATTTTGTAGAAAGCCTTCAAAAGTGACCTCCTGAGGTAAATAGTCAAACGATGAAGTCACCGAACTGTAGTAAAACCTAAAGAAAAGAACAAAAACCCAAATAAATGTTTACTTCTCTTCATAATGGAATTGGTTTACGCTCGCTTGTCAATCAATACTATCTGTCATAGGCCAAACCAAAACCAGCCCTAGTTATACACCAAATGTTTTAAAAAGGATAAATATATATATTTAAAACAACACACCTCCTCCCCTGAAGCCAATCTAGAGATCAAACATTTTCGGTAATACTAAAAACAAACAGGAAATACATTGACCAACACATTGCTAGCTAGGCAACATGCGTACATATTTCTCAAATTCAGTTGGCCTCCATTGATCAGCATCATAATAAGAATGTTTACATTGTCATGGGATTTGATTGAAATAAATCCAAGCGTCATTATTATTATTATATATAAACATTACATACAGTGTTATAATTGTTTCATTATATTTTAACGAATACCCATTCAAGAAGAGGTACACAAGTAAACATGTTGTGTATTTTAAAATCACCTGGGTCTATGAATTATGGATAAAAAGACCTATCCCAGTTGTCTAATTAAGTCATTAATGAATAATTACATATTAACACATGCCAAACAGAAAAGGCAGTCAACCTGGATTTACTTTAACGTTAAACAGTTATGCAGGACGCGAGTAGGACGACGGTATTTAATGGACCCAAATAATAATGGCAGACAGCGTTAGCTCTCCGTTAGAAGTCACGACAGTAGGGAGCCAAAAGGCACTTCCACACGCCAAATAGTCGGCCAATTTATCCAATATACGATCACAATCGCAAATATACAATGTCCATGCCTAATAATGTTATTTCTGGCGTTGATGTTTGGCCTTAGCGTAACAGATCAAGTGTTTACATCCGTTTCCACCATGAATACGGCTGCTGCTAACTTATTGATGGCGTGATGCTAGGATCACAACGCACATAGTAAAACGAAGAACCGAGCCCGATGTTGATAAGCCGTCTACTCCCCATCGCTTTATCGCCGTTTTATAGATGTCTCAGGTTCAATGTATAAATAATCTGTATCACCACCGCGGATCAGCCCTGGGTATAGTCTCTGAGGAGCTGGCGTTAACGGGGTTTCCCCCGTACAGACCAGTGACAATGACAACAATGCAGAACGCTTCACCGTTGGGTTCGCATCATCCTTACCTTGGTTAGCAATTCGTCACCGGTACTCCCTTCCCGACGATGTATGTTTCCACGGGATTTTCCATGTGGGATTTTTGTGACTATACTGTAGTTATCATGTAGAAGGTCCTCTGATATATGGACATGGAGCTAGCTCGTAGGGCTGACATCTCGGACTCCACTTCCTAAAGGGATCGAATTTGCATACCGCTCTTCCCGTTGGCTCGTGATAACAGGTGACGTCATCCGCTGTCTTCCCCAGCCCTGGCCACGCCCCCTCCGTCTACAGTATGCCTATGATTTGCCACAGTTAAGGTTTTGTGCATTTAGTTTTCTGTCTGTAATTGTGTTGAAAAGGACGATTTCAGTGAGACGTTGGCTATGTTGCAAAGTTTGATTGTGGAAATGTCCTAATAAAAAAAATAGGCATAATATTGTCGGTGGAGACTGCGTTGAACAACAGGATAGACCGGTAGAGATCACGCGGCTACGGCTCTTTTCTGGAAGGTGAGCGGGGTCAGTGAACCGTTACATATCGAAAAAGCATATAGTGAAGCACCCTCTATGAGGTTACTTCAATCTTAATTTGTTTTGAATATCTTCTAACCCTAACACTCACCCGGCTTATGTCTGCTTGGACTTTCCCCTGTCCCTTTAGTTTGTGAGATTGGCCTATTTCTAGTTTTTATACTTAAACACTACAATTCATGAAAATATCGTTGAGGGACTTGCTAAATTTTACAACTCGGTGAGGCCAAAATCTCAAAAAGAATTGCTAGAAACGGCCGCTTGATGGCGACAGATAGCTTACAATGTCTATCTTAGGTGTTCAGCAACTAAAGTGGTTATGAAACTATACAGTCTAGTTATTGCTATTGGTAAATCGGTGTCGCAAAACGTTGGTTGTTATTAAGTCACACATGAAGATGAAAAGTAATTATTATCAATATTACTATAATAATAGTAAAAACAGGCTACTAATAATATTTTTTTTTTTTATTATATATTATAGTATTATTTTCATTTTTATTATGATTATTATTATGATTATGATTATTATTATGATGATCATTACAACATGGGTCACCTATATATTGCCCTAATCTTTCTCATGTATCATTTTACAATATTAGTTTCCGTTTACTTTCTGTTGGAGTAAATCAAAGCGAAAGAGTCCAAAGTATTATAAATAGGCTACTTGTGTATTTTTCTTTCTATTGAGGAGTAATCATTAGCTGGCGTGATGAACAAAACACATTGCCACGTAATGGCATTTACATATGACATAATTGGGATTTCTAGGACGTAGCGCGTCTCCAAATCCTTAGGACCCGCCCACTTCCTCTGTCAATCTGAGCCATCAAGCGGTCCCGAAGCCAGAGAAAAGTTACTGAGGACGATTGGGGAACGAACATGAGATACATGGGGAATTTCACTTTTTTACATTTAGCCATTTTTGGTGTGTTGCTTTCCATTTGCTCAGTGAAAGGTAAGAGCATTTGTAAATGTCTAACACCAAATTGTTAATCATCAAGTGAGCACATCTAAATTTGATTAGGTCTAAAAGGCAGGGTATTGCATTCAAATGGTTGTTTTCGCATGCTTACATGCTACATTTTGCTCCTATTGTCTTATTGGCTCTGTGCTTGCATTTCGTTTTTAGCTCATGAGTGTTTCTTTGTTCTTCTTTGTTGGCCAAGTACTGCGCTAAAACTCTAAAGCCCTCAATATTCCAAGCACGACAAAAAATCGATCATGACACAATCCATTAAGAAAAAGACTACTGTTTGGTGGTTGAAAGGATATAGGTCTACAAGAATAGCACAACTAGTTGCCAAATTCTTTGAACTAATCCTCAATTCGTGGTTTTGTCATTGCTTGGGTTGAATTTAGAAAATAACAGTCATTACACCATGCCTCTATTCATAGTGGATACCTTAACTTATCATTTTCGTACATTGAATGAGTAGGCACCGTAACGGGGCCACAATGATACAAGAACACTTCATTTTTGCTACACACAGAGGCGCACGGTGAACATACCTAATATGTGCTCACGAAATATGTGTATTGTTTTACAGCTGATATATATGGGGGTTTGTGGATGGCAGTGTGTGTTGGCGTGCGTGCGTGTTTATATATGCAGTGTGTAAGGTAGTATAGGCTATATTATTTGGGTGTTACACTTATGGCCTAATGTGCGTTACTGTTTGTGTGAATCAATCAATTATTGGTCCTATTCCTGGGGGTCCTGCTGATGCTATCATGACATCAGCAGGTGGGAGGTGGCAACCTCAGGCCACTCCGATCTTCCTGTTGTCATGTTGTGTAACTGGTGACACCTAAGCGGTTGTTGTTTTTGTGTTCAACCTGGCTAATCCTCCAATCTCTTAATCCAGCACATGACCACCTTCTTCCATCAAGTCCAGGTTAGGGCAGGTGAAATAACTGCGAGAATTTCAATGGATCCCTTTTAGAGAAACCATGTTCGAAACCACATCTAACAGTCACACACTTTATTAACCGTATTATTACATAAACGTGTGGTAAAACACATTTTTAACTATGATAAAAATTCGTTCTATTGCAATATTTTTAATATTTTAGGCACTTATTTTTGTTTCTCAATAGGGGCTATTCCCAGGGCCTTGTGTGCATGCTGCCGCATGTCCTTTTAGTCATAAATCCAGTCTACCCAGGACAAAGGTTTGGTTGTAACTGCGTGACATGGTTTTGAGTGAAACATTGAGCGGGTGTGAGATGTCAATTGTATGGGTAATCAAAAGCCAGGCAAGACCCAGACCTATTCACACGCCTTTGCTTTCTTACACGGTGAGATTAAGTACCAGCACAGGAACACCTGGACACAAACACCTTTTGATAGACTTATCATTGTCAATGAAATCAGTGATGAACAGCATAACCCGTCATCCTGTGAAAACATTGTGTGACATTGTATACAAAAGGCCAAACAAGACAAAGCAATCAATGGTTATAAATGAAGGTTAAAAGGTTATAAACGGATGTTTATTGTGTACATGAGTTCCCTTTCCTGCTGCTTTCAGGATCTTGAGTCCGCACTTTGGCCTCCCCACAATATAAGCCTCCTTTGTTTATTTATCTTTTTCATCCAAGTTCCGGGCACAGGAATCTGAGTGCAGCCTCAAAATGTATAGCTGATTACCATTCTCAATCGTCCTTCAAGTGTTTGTATTCATCCCGTTAATGTTACTTGGTTTGTTATTCAGGCAACTATTGTGAGGTGAATCTCTGCGACAATGGAGGTACGTGTGTCATGGCCGTCGGAGACGACCCCTTCATCTGCATCTGCTCGGATGGCTTCGCTGGAGACACCTGCAACCTCACAGAGACCGGTACGTTAGCCAACACATGTTGTTTACAACGGTTCCCACTAAGGGCTTTATTATGCATCAAGCTTCATTTGATTCTTTCGTTCTCTCTCTCTCTATCCCTCTCTTTTTCTTTTACTTTCTCTCTCTTTTCTCTCCTCTCTTTTTTCTCTCTTTCTTCCTCTCCCGGCCTGCTCGTGGGCGATGCTACCCCACAGGGCCCTGCAGTCCCAACCCCTGCAGGAACGACGGCTCGTGTGAGGCCATCAGTCCCACCCGGCGAGGGGACGTGTTTGGAGAGTACCTGTGCAGGTGCCAGCCGGGCTTCGACGGAGCCCACTGCCAGATCAGTGAGTCGGGGCGGGGCCGAGTCTCCTCCACCGGTAGAACGAAAGGCCACGGTCTGTCAGATGTAAACCACCCACAGATTGAGGAGGACCTTAAAGGGAGTGCTTTGAGGAGTCCCTCGCTTTCTAAGAAGGCTTCTGTTTGTCTCTCTTTCCGATTACTTTGGTCTAAGATGGGTCAGGGAGGGAGCAGGTCACATAGGATCTCACACACACGCACTCAGATAGACAGACAGACAGACAGACAGACGGACGGACGGACGGACGGACGGACGGACGGACGGACGGACGGACGGACGGACGGACGGACGGACGGACGGACGGACGGACGGACGGACGGACGGACGGACGGACGGACGGACGGACGGACGGACGGACGGACGGACGGACGGACGGACGGACGGACGGACGGACGGACGGACGGACGGACGGACGGACGGACAGACAGACAGACAGATGGACAGACAGATGGACAGACAGACATGCACACGTAGTATTAAACATTGGCCGACCTCAAGGTTGAAACCCCCGGGGTCCTTTTTTTTTCCCCCACCTACACAAACAAAAGTTCACAGAAACATACACCCACACACACACACACACACACACACACAAACACAGACACACATACACAAATCCCCCCCACACACAAGGATCGGCAGCGTGAGAAATGTTTAGTCAGCTTCTGAATTCCATGAAAGCCCTTCATTCAGCGGGTCGCTGTGGTCGTCCTGTTGGGCAAGCTAATCAAAGTCTGAGGGTGTTAGCATGCAGGAGGGCCCCTACACAGAGATCGAGCATTACGGCCCGCTTAATGCTTCTCACAGCCCCGCCGTGGCCCCCAAACAGGTTGAAGAATGGGGGAAATGTTCAGGAATTTCTTGCTATCCTCTTAACCTAAACCTGGGATTATAAATGTGTCTGGGAATCTAACGGGCACTACAGTCCAAGAGAGGATTGATGAATTCCTTTTCAAGGGAAAAAAACAAGACTTTTAATAAAGTAGCGTTTCTGAATATGGACCAAATTCCCCAAAACAAACAGTTAATACAATCAGAGTTAACTGATGGATTTAGATGTTTACATAGATACATCTAAATCCGGAAACAATTAATTAACCACATGGTTCTTATGAGGACGAATTGTTCTTATTCTGCTGCCAGCAATACAGAGTTTATCCAGGTTTATCTGTTAAACCAGCAGATTTTATGAAGACCACATTCAACCTGATTAAACCCAGAACAAATCAGATTGAACCATCCAACAGCAGTACATTCTGCCGTGTAAGCGGTACATTCTGCCGTGTAAGTGACCGCTCCCTTGCCGTGGGCCTGTGCCCTGTGTATTGAGTTGAGCCCCACAATGTGCGTGTGTTTGTGTCATTCTTGACTCAAGGCTAGGGGTTAACATGTTATCATGGGTTTGGTTAAACACCGGTGCTGACTGGTCACAGAGGCAGGGCAATGACTCATAGAGAGTTGTATCTGAAAGTTTCTTTCTCTCTCACTTGCTCACTAAAAATATTAATCTATAAATGAATGTGGTACCCAGTGTTGTCTCTGTTACTTTGTTCTGGTAAAACAAACAATGTCCTAATCATAGCCCTACCAGCCCTTGTTTAAAGTATGTTTTTTCTATTTAGCAGGCTTAACATGACTCATATGTGCCTTTGCACTACGACCATCCACTTCTCCAGCACTCACTGCAGTTGACAGTGTGCCACCTTGTGGTTAATATAGGTAATAACAACATGGGGTGATTTTAGGGAATCGCACCTGATGTGAAAAGGCTTTTAAACAATCCTAATCAGCTGGTAACTCAGATTTCTTGTTCACCGGCTCTGACCCAGTAGGAAGGTTTTCTTTGTCTATATGTCACGTTTTGATTAACATTTGTTAATTTACACTATGCCTGCTTGGATGATGACGATGTCGTCTTATGTGTAAACAATAACTATAATCTCTTGACTTTGTTTTCTTGCAGATGTAAATGACTGTGCTAACCAGCCCTGTAAGAACAAGGGTGTCTGCAGAGACCTGGATGGGGACTACACGTGCCAGTGCCCCTCACCATATGTTGGGAAGCAATGCCATCTACGTAGGTCCACCAAATACTGAAAACGGAAAACATTTCAGGCTTTACGTCTTAATTGACCTCTCAATGTTCAAACTGCAAGATGGTTGATGTTTCAAATGTATCTCTATATTATGGCGGAATGATAAGCAAGTATTTTGGCTAAAAACCCAGTACATATCCAGATGTTAATATACCATGTATTCATTGTGTTACAATTGCTAACACTGCCCCCGTGTGGAAATTCAATGATACTGACCATGATTTGTAGCGTCAGTGTCATCAGATCATATCCATATCGTTGCCCAGCCTTAAGGCTTAGTTATGGTTCCACGTCGGCGCAACGCTAGGGGGCTTACCTTGCGTCGAGGCGACGCAGCAGCAAGGGCTGTGATTGGTCCACTCACTAAAACCCGCCGCATTAACCAAACCAGGTTCACGACTGCGTCGAAGCGCCTGCGTGGTCCTTGCGTTGCGTCGACGTGGAACCACCACTAGGCCTTGAGTGTAGCACACGTCAGTGGTGACACCGGCCGATCACTGCCCCTCAGGCTGCACCGCTCTGCTGGGGATGGAAGGCGGGGGGATCCTGGCCTCCCAGGTCTCGGCCTCCTCCATCCACTATGGCGTGATGGGCCTGCAGAGCTGGGGCCCCGGCCTGGCCCGCCTCAACAACCAGGGCATCGTCAACGCCTGGACCTCCGCAGCAGACGACAGGAACCCCTGGATAGAGGTGAGGACGAAACACCAAAACACATGAAACCAGGCACTGGATCAGATCTGGGACCTCTAGGAGATAGGCTTTGGGCCAGGCTTGCAATGGTAACACCATTCTGTGTTGTTTTGAACATACTACTCAAACATCAGTTGTTATCTTATTTTATTTAATCTTTCCATGATTTGATATTCCGGTAATTATCTGCTGCCCACGATGACTTCAACCTGATACTAACAGTATTAACTATATATGATCGATGTATTCTCCAGCGCTGAGAGTGTCTAACAAGGCCCTGTCGCTGGCTTTAGGTCAACATGGGGAAGAAGATGCGTATGTCGGGCATCATAACTCAAGGCGCGAGCCGCATGGGCACAGCAGAGTACATCAAGGCCTTCAAGATCGCCACCAGCTTCGATGGCAGCAGCTACTCCGTCCTGCGAGTGGAGGGCATGAGGCATGACAAGGTACGTTTCCCCCTGGGGTGGAGATTAGAGGGGTGGTTTGGGGAGATCGTTTCAGATTCAGTAAGCAGAATGTTTGCGCTGACTCCTCTCATTTCTCTAATAAATCGGTCTTTGCTATTAAGCCCAAATACCTGCCTTTTAAAGGGGTGATATCATGCATTTTCCCGTTGCTTTAGACTGTTATATGACGTATGTATGCATGTTTTACATCTGCTAAGATAGAAACATCCAACTCCAAGTAAGGGGGAGTATTCGCAGCCACTGGGAAATGTTGAAAAAAACACTCAAACTTTACCTCCGTGATAGTGTGACGTGCAGTGGGCGTGCCTGAAGTGCAGGAGTCGCAACTCCCGGCTACCTGCAATGCTTACAACTTCTCGGGTGTGAATTTGCCAACACACGCGGATACCCTATATTAATAGTATATTAGCAAATGCAATTATTAACCCTAAAAAAGGATGATATGCGATCTTTAAAATGGAGGGCTTTTACTTTGATAATCCAGGATCACCTGCTGGTGTTGTTGTATTTCGGTGTACTTTCCCTAGCGTCAGTTAACACAGGGCTTGTCCTCCACAGGTCTTTGTGGCCAACATAGACAACGAAAGCACCAAGACCAACCTGTTCGAGCCCCCTGTGGTGGCCCAGTATATCCGGGTCATCCCTGTGGTGTGCCGAAAGGCCTGCACCCTGCGCATGGAGCTGGTGGGCTGTGAGCTCAATGGTGAGGGCGAGGCGGGGGGAATCCCAAATGGTTTGATCCAGTGGGCAGTCAAGTCCCAACCTGTAGCGCCATTCAATAGAATTGTGCAACGCATTGTTTATTGCAATTCCTTGCCTCTATGCAGTTGTTGTTGTTGATATCTTGTGGAGAATTCTCTTTTTTTTATTATGTTTTCAGTGTTTCCCGGAAAAATACTATAATGATTACGTTGATAGACTCTTCTTGCAGTTTGGACCAAATATGATCTTTACAGTATGCATTACAGTCGTAAAACTATAAAAGCAGTCCACAGTATATTTGATCTGTCTGTTCGAAAACATATACAGGGTGCACCCTGTAACCGTGCAACCCCATACCCCCCCCAAATGTTCCACAACGCAGGGTTTTTATGGAGTTAGGTCCACAAAAGTTGGTGACAGTCCCGATTTTGGTTCTCAGGCCCAGCATGTTGACAGCTGCTTCATGCACTTTACTGCATCTTGACAGCTGCTACATGCACTTCACTGCATCTTGACAGCTGCTACATGCATTTTACTCAATGTTGGCTTTTCTTCTCTGATCCTTGCTCCTGTGGTATTTTTTTATCCTCTGCTTTTGGTGTTTGGGTATGCCCTTGTAAGGCCCTTGTAGGCCATCCAATAATTTAATTCTGGCCAAAGCATTCTGACATTTTTGTCCGAGCACTTGATTTATTGACCTCTTGCGAGATGTAGGGCCCTATTTTAACGGTCTGAAATGCAAGTGAGAAGCGCCAAGCGCAAGTAGCTTTGTGAGCGGTTCTCCGGCGATGTCGCTAGTTTACCGAAAAATGACTCTTGCGCCCGGCGCATATCTAAAAAGGGTTGGTCTGAAGTAGCCTAATTACCCGTAGGTGTGGTTTGGGCGTAACGTGCAACAAACCAATGAGTGTGCCAGCTCCCATCCCTTTTAATAGCCATGAGCGCATTTGAATCTGACAAGTTGATATTTTGACAGCGCGTCTGCAGTCTCCGATGAGATAGATGCACATGAATTTCAAACTGCAAATGGCTCAGTTTATGGCCAAATAATATGGCCTAATTCACACATGGAATAAGGTTTTCTTCCACACGAGTCCTCAAATAAATTTCGGCAAAGAAAACTATTATGATATAACATATGATATGCAGTAACTGTGGTTCTATTTAATGATATACGCAATACATTATAAACATTGTTTCTTATCAGTATTGTATGCATTATCGTTATCGACACTCACTCGCGGTAAAACAATGTTTTCTCACGATCAAATACCCATCAATCCTAAAAGTTATGGGCATGTACACGATGTCTGTGTCAAGAAAATATGTGTTTGCTGTACGGTGTTTGCAGATGCATTGATTTAAAAGTACAACTTATTACCGCTGTATCAGCTGTACTTTACCAAATGATGAGATGAGGTAGATGAGAGAAGCAAAGTGTATGCGCGAGGTGCACAAGCAACATTATGCATGCGCCCTTAAAATAGCATCTGAACAACGTGCCACTGACTTTAAACCAGGTATTTCCTGGTTTGTGGCGCAAGTGGTTTCTGAAACGTCAAAATAGCACCAGGGAACGTACGGCCATAACACGCCTCCTCCTTTCGCCGAGCCGCCCCTTGGGGCGCAAGATCATTCCCTAATTTACCGACGCGTGGCGCAGGAGGGAAAAGAACGCTCTGCGCCAGTTAGACACTAGCAAAGACACATGCGCCGGTGATTAAGTCAATTGCGCCGGATGCAAGATAGGGCCCGTAAAGTGAATTTCAACTGATATGAAAATATGTCAAATAAACTGTCTTCCCTAGTTTCATTCAAAACGCTATATATTTTTGATTCTTGCTTCTCTATTTGTATTTTTTTCTTCTTTGGGTTACAATCATTGGGTGTTTTTCTTTCTCTATATTCCTGCCCCTCTTCTATTCTCTGCTCTTCTCCTCTGCCGTCTCTTTCCCTCTCCCCTGCTCCTCTTCGTTTTCCATTCACAGTCCGTTCAAACACGACAGGTTGCTCCGAGCCCATGGGGATGAAGTCCCGCCTGGTCTCAGACGGCCAGCTGACCGCCTCCAGTGCCCACCGCACCTGGGGCATCGACAGCTTCACCTGGCACCCTCAGTTTGCCCGACTGGACAAGCAAGGGAAGACAAATGCATGGGCAGCCGCCACTCACAACCGCTCAGAGTGGATCCAGGTGAGGAGATGTCTCATGGAGTAGAGTGGTTTGATCTATGTCAGGGTCATCGCTAAGGCATGATCAGGAAACATGAATGCAGAAGAAGATGCTTGTGGAAAAAGTGAAAGTAGATTTTGTTTTATCGAACCTTTGTCTGTTTCCGTGAGTGTTTAGATATCACTGCAGAGTTGATTCCATAGTCTGTAGTACTCTTTCAGCTCGTTGGAGGTGGCGTTTTTGAATAACGATGCACAATTTAGCCTTGAGGTCGAGTTACGGATGGACGTCGACTTAACGCAATGGGGTACATGGACCCATTACGTCCTTGCAGACCCTCCTCACGTCCACCGCAAGGCCTGACGTGTGCCTACCAAAAATTGTTACCTTGCGTCGCGTTGACGCAGCAGCAAGGGCTGTGATTGGCCCACTAACATAAACCCGACGTTAACCCGACACAGAACCAAAACAGGTTCACGACAACGTTGAAGCGACTGCATGGTCATTGCGTTGCGTCAACGTCCAACCATAACTCTCCCTTTTAGAATTGTTCATATACCGGGGCAGGGTGTCGTTGGGGCAGAGTGTGACGTGTTGTTCTGCCGGTGCTCCCGTGCTTACAGGTGGACCTGGAGAAGACCAAGCGTATCACAGGCATCATCACACAGGGGGCCAAGGACTTTGGCGTGATGCAATTTGTGTCCATGTTCAAAGTGGCCTACAGCGATGATGGGCAGATCTGGACCGTGGTGAAAGAGCAGAACGGCTTCAAGGAGCAGGTCAGATAATCTCGTGATTCTGAACAACATTCTTCCCCAAGCCTCACCCAGTCAGGACATACTCACTCCGCTCATTAGGGTCTGGAAGGTCTGCCGTCGAGAGTGCTTTTCGAGTGGCGACAATCATACTTTGCGGACGATTGGATTTGCTGGGACCAGTCGGATCCCGCAATCTAGCTGACGTGTACTCAAGCACTGATTGGCCAAAGTAAACACAATTTGTGAAGATTGCAAACAAACAAAGCAACAATACCAGGGCAACATCAATATTAATATATTAATTAAGCTTTGGTAAAAATATGAAAAATTGCACAAAATGGCAAGTCAGATCTGAAAAATGCCATTGCCCGGTGTGGTCATTATCTTCACCTTTCACTGGGCTACGCTGATAGGTTGACAGAAATAATATCTTGAGGAAAAACTCGGGGCGGGCCTGCAACACTTCACAGGGCTAGCTTCTTCCCAAAAACCGGTTCTCAAAGTGGCGCTGAGTATTTGTACCCATGACTGTGAATGGGACTTTGTCATGCCATGTTCTGCTTTGTCGCGTCTCATCTTCCGTCTCATCGCTGCTGCCAGGGGTATTGAACGTAGCTGGGCCCTTATTATGTCAAAGGCCGGACTTTTGGGAATACAAACTAGAACGCACAGTTTATTTATACACAGACCCACATCTTTGTTTCACCCAGTTGCAAAAATCCCTCCTATTCTCTTCCTCTTGTATATGGTCCCTTGTTCCTTTATCTTTTTGGGAGGAGAAGTGATGGTCATCACTCCCTGAGGCCTAGAGGATTAGTGCTTATTCTTTTACACAAGCATGGCCTGTTCTCTGCACCTTTCAGCAAAGGAGGAGAACAACGCTCTAGTCAAGGACAATGCTTGGATGCAGATGTAATAAAGAAAAAAACGTTGATCTTTTTTTTTATAAGGGGTAGAGCTGCCAAGCATTTGATTCAATGATACCGCCAGAGGCTCTCAGGGAACCCTCTGAATGACTAGGCGGGGGAGTTCAGGTGGAAGGGTGTCAGCTTGCCGGCTTAACTCCTCCAGATGTACGAGTCCTTTTCAGCGCAGCATCACAACCATTGTGTTTTTTTGAGAATATACTGTTTCAAGTGACTCAGAAAGATCCCACCATGTGAGCAATATTTCGGATTACCATTTAGATCAGGCGGATCGCTGCTCTTCGTTCACCTCTGACCCGTTTTCTCTCAAATTTTCCCCCCTCAGATCTTCCTGGGTAACGTCGACAACAACAGTCATAAGAAGAACTTGTTCGAGCCGGCGTTCTACGCCCGCTACGTGCGCGTGGTGCCCTGGGAGTGGCATGAACGCATCACCCTACGCATGGAGCTTCTGGGCTGCGATGACTAGAGGGCCTGAGACCTGCGGGACCGGCCTTCAGTCTCACCCTCCCTCGCTCTCTCTCTCTCTCTCTTGGATCATAAGCACTAGCCTGCTGTACTTCCCCAGTTCACAGTGAGGTCAGATGTATTGCATTCACCTCAACATCCCATAGATGTCCCATTCTACCACTCTGGAATAGAGCTGATGTCTTCCCAGTTTTGTTGGTTGTTGAGAACCATCAAAAAAAAATGTGTATGGAGTTCGGTTAGCGTAGCAGTTATAGATTTACATTTTATTATAATGCTTGCTTTTCTTGCACATGTGTGTATGATTGATTTGCTTCGACGTGTATGTTAATTTGAAGAACCGTGTGTGAGATGCTCACAATGTGTTGGTGAGTTGCACCTGCCAGGTGAATTCATCATCCACACACAGGCCCTGCGAAGAGAGAGCTGCTGGGACAACAACTGAGGCTGGACAAAGCTCTGTGCAGCGACATGCATTATGGGATATCTTAGTTTGGATCATAGCTGAGTGGATTATGTGTGGATGGAGGGAGGAGTTAATAATTAAGACATGGCATGTGATTGAAAATCCAATATGTCCATGATGATAAACTGTTTTGCACTTTTATACAATTTAGGATATGACTTAATATTGCCAATGTTCGAAACGCTTGTGGAGAGTGACTCAATAACTATTTGTGTGTAAAAAATATGTTTCAGAAATTATGTAGAAGACGTTTTACTGCTGTTTTTCTCACCAATAAAATGGATTAACTAAATCACTGACTTACCTCTATCTCGTCAGCTCCTGACAAAGTGCACTAGGTGTCAAAGGTCACGGGCCACACCCAATGCATCCCTGCCAACACCCCCACCCAATTAACTTTCCAGTACCTTTCAGGAGGCCCTATGCCCAGTGGGATGATGGTGTCCCTATGCTGTATGTGTTTTAAAGATGATGTGGTGACCCCCCCCTCCCATAGTGACCTCAAGGGTTTATTATTTGTAGAAGGGGTGTGGAGGGGATTCTCTCAAGGCCCCATAAAAGCATTCACATTGAATGAAGTTTGTCATGATGAAGGGGTTTACTTTGTCCTTCATGAATCAACTATTTGCATCACAGTCTGTCTGTGGGTGGCATTACAAAGGGGAAGCTTTTTGCTCTCTCTCTTTAACAAGTTATGGCGATACCCGGGGGCCATTATCAAATCTCAATGACCTTAATGATTGATTCAGCGCCTCTCCGTGCTCTTTGAGTCCATCATGGAGAGCATGAAGAACTCTTAAACAGCGTGTGACTGCATTCTGACGTCTGCATTCTCCATGCAGGACCACTGGGCCACGTCCTGCTGCTTAGAGGGGTAATGACTTCCTGTTAGCCACCCCATCTCCCTGCTAGGAGACTAGTTCTGGTATGTAGGCCCCTGGCTATAGCTTTCATGTTTAAGAAACGAAGACAGCCCTTCTCCTACACATTTGTCCACACTTGTTGCATGTGTGTGTCTGTGTGCACGTGGGTGTGTGTTTTTCTGTTTAATATATGGTTGCATGTTTTGCATACTTTTGTGTTTGCCATAACTTGTGGATTGCAGTAAAAATACAGTGTTGATCAAAACATTTGAAAGAAATTGCAGTACTAGCTGGGACGATCAGGGGACAAACATCTGCTTTGGAGTTCATGCACGCCGGCGCGCACCCCCACACGCACACACACACACACACAGACAAACAAACACACACACAAACACACAGCAATCAACAGCTATCAACAGCTGGGAATAAAAATCGGTGGTGTTGTGGTAAATATTGTGAAACTGAAAAGATCTGTAGATATAATCTGTTGGAGTCAAACCAGGAAATATTTTGTGCAGATAATTGTGGGGGGCTGAAAAGTAGTTGTTGGATCACGTTTTTCTTTTCAAAATAAACTACTTGTGTATCTAAAGTCTAAACAAGCAACTAGTTACTGTCGTCCAACCGAACTCAAACAACAAGTAGGCCTAGCAGAGAACAAATAAAAACACTTAATAATTTTTTATGAGATGTTTTTAAATTGTATTAAGAAGAATTTTGTCTACGTCCTTTAGAACTGAACTCTGGTTGTTATTAAGAGTGTCTTTAGCGAGCGTAATTGCCCAAGGGTTCCATTGGGTGCCAGGGTTAGGGGGGGTCATAAACATATGGGCCTCATTTATGGGCTGCAGCACTTTGAGATTGTTACTGTGGTTTAGGCCTATAGTAATACTATTGACTTGACTAGACTTAAATAACCGAGTTTCTTTCCTCACCAACATTTGGATTTATATTTACTAAATATTATATACTTTATATTTATATTTTCTTAACACGTGTTTTCCAATGTGTTTACCTCACCAAGGGAGATAATTACTTACCCCTACCCTTGCGTCATCTCTTGACTTGCGAGGCTTTCGGCTTGTCAGTTTGTTCTGCTGATTTCTGGCGTGTAGTCCTACATCTCCTTGGCTTCGTCCTTTGCGTAATTTCTTTTCCGTTCAACCATTACCTGAAGCCTTCATAAATTATTCGAAACAGTTGGATCGATAATAGCGGTAAGACATTTTAAATAACAGCCATTGTTGTGTGCATGTGCATGTTATTTTCCCTAGGTCCCTCAATTGTCGTTGATTTAGAACATTTGATTTAAAATAACCTTCATACTTCATATATAGTATAGCGATTCCTTCTTAGGTTGTTTAGATTAACGTGTTCTAGCAAGCTTTTCTAAACATACGATAGGCCCTATCTAGTGAAAAAATGCAAAAGGCAAAGATCATCATACATTAAAAACTAACAACCTGAAACAGGATCTCAGATCAGGTAGAAGTGCGGACCTGTGATCAGAAAAAAGAGTGGGGGAAGTTAAAACAGTTTGGCATTTCCGAACGTTGACAGTTAATTTGTTCATAAACATATATTTTTCTTTACAGTTTTTGAAAACACAATCTGAAAAATAAATATTAAAATGCTTGAAAACCACTAAATCACCTAGAATGGACCAAAAGTCAGTGCAATGCACAGTAATATAACGCTGCCATCTGCTGGTACTTTTGGTGGCACTACACGATGAATGCTAATTGAGTCACAATATAATAGTGTATTGTGTCACGCTTTATAAATCTATATATTGACCAAAGTCGACGATGGTCTCTGTTGCTCCTTTTTTATTATTTGGAAAAATAACCTTATTTTTGCAACAGAGCCAAGGATTGGACCAGGGCACCCAAGGAAACACTTTTGAGAATAATTCCAAAGCCTTCAGAATGCATGGGCATTACACTGGTCTCCAGCTGATCATCGGACATCTATTTCTCTCATGCTTGGCTGAATCTGGTCCCAGTGACTACTTCTACCAAGACTTCCTTAATGGAAATGGCCATGGAGAAGGTTTGCACTCATTCCTGCAATAACAAACCAAGCGATGGTTGCAAGCACAAATCTCCAAATGCACAAGTATCCATATTAGTTCATAGTTCAAAATCAAACGACACAGGTCGTTTTTTAAACACTTTGTCTGCAACCCGACGTCGTACATTTTGCCTCCTTTGTTCCAATAGTCAGTAGTGTGAAGCTGTACGTGGTCACCAGTCAGCAGGCTGTGCTTCCCGTGCGCGGGGGAAATGCCACCCTGCCGTGCAGGTTCTGGTATGACCCTGAGCTCCGCGGCCCACGGAGGGTCCGGGTGAAGTGGTCCTGGCTCCCCGCCGGCGGGGGCCGGGAGGAGGAGGACGTGTTGGTGGCCATCGGGCCGCGCAGCCGGAGCTTCGGACGCTTCAGGTTATTCGTTGATTTATGTTCTCTATTGGAGAGGGGTTCTCTATTGTTGGTTGTATGTAAATTGGGATTTCAACTTCCTCAATCCCGGAAAGACGATAACAAAAAAGTTCCAAATTTGTGATAACAGAATGCAGGGAAAAGTTTACCGTTGCTTTTCGATCTGTTGAACATGTGCGACGGGCCCTGGGGAAAAAAAACTATTACCACCAGGTGTGAGTGTGATTAGCCGTTACAAGCCGTTTTGATAATCTGCCTCTTCTGACATCACAAGTGGGTGTGTCCTCCTAGATTTTTGCTGGATAGATCCGTCCACCAAGTGGACTGTAGAAAACGTTACTCAACTATTGGTCATACATCTAGGTGGGCACGCCCACTTGTGATGTCAGATGAGGCAGATTTTCAAAAACGGCTTGCATTGGTAATCACACTCTGGCGGTATAATATGTCGCCGTTAAACAACACTACACTCTACCTTTATGTCTGAGCAATGGTTCCGTCCCTCTGTCCGTCCCCCAGGGGCAGGGTCCACCTCAGACAGGACTTCCCGGGGGACGCCACCCTGGTGATCGGCGGGCTCCACCTGAACGAGTCGGGCCGCTACCGCTGCGAGGTGGTGGACGGACTGGAGGACAGGAGCGCTGCAGTGGATGTGGAGCTGAGAGGTGGGGCCAGCCCTGGGGCGTTCACACTCCTGGGCTCAAACTACTAGTAGGCCTACACACTGAATGTAATGTCCCTCAGCAACGGCCATTGAAGCTTGCTATTCCCAGGTGGTGGATGGTATACAGTTAGTTGTGTTTTCTACAACGGCCATCTTAGAGGATGGAAGGATCAACAACTTCTTTCCCTTACCACTAGACTGCGTCAGCAGCTTGAACAATGGATACATCTTCTGGTCTGAGTGGCCCTCAATGTTTCTTTCATCCTTCAAAGGCAGTGCACTCATCTCAACGTTAACAAATTCGTGCCAATGATACAGAACTTTGAGAACAAATACAAAAAAAGAATACTCACGCCGAGTTGCACAGTAATACATATGGGAGCTACGTTTAGAATACTTATTTTGACCATTAAATCAATGTTTTACATTAGATAAGCCTGTGTAACACCACAGTCTGTGGGTATTACGAGTTTCTGGCACAACAGCGCCCCCCTCTGCCCCCAGCAGCATATGAACCAAATCACACTCATCAGTTTACAATTCTAGAAACCGCTTCAGTCTCAGAGACATTGTCAGTATGGACCCTGATGATGATCATTACCACTCATGGTGTTTTCATCAGATACATTTGTCTTAGTAGTGATTATAGTGTTTAAAATCGGACAGCTGTAATTATTGTATAAAACGTATTGTGACAAACCCCTGCACCCCTTTTGGTCATAGCTGTTACTACAAGGGCAGGGCTAGGTATCAGTATCCTAATGACTGATTTGACTACACCTGATTGATTCTATATACGATACGATGGGATACGATACAACTCTATTTGTCAGTTTGTGCTGAAATTATTTTTGCATCCCTGGTCAGCTAATTTAAGGAACAGAGGACATTTACATACATATAAGACATATAGCATCAATAGACAAACATGTAGACACACATGTGAGATATAAAGCATAGACAAACAGGAAAGTCTCACACTATATGTGATACATGAGTCTCACGTAGTCTCTAACATCTAAAATTCCATATCCCTGCATTTAAACATTATTACCCCTAGATGTTTGTTTGACCTTATTTTGTACTATTTCAATAAATGACCTTGTTGATTTAAAATGTATCTCAGTTAGTTGACTCCCGTTATTATGCGATGGTGTACGAGTCCAGCGTTACAGTATCCAATGTCCCCCGTGATAACCACACGTTCTGTCCCTCCCAGGTGTGGTGTTCCCCTATCAGCCGCCTCGCGGACGCTACCAACTCAACTACCAGGGGGCCCGCCAGGTCTGTGAGGAGCAGGACTCCACCCTGGCCACCTTCGACCAGCTCCTCCAGTCCTGGAAGGACGGGCTCAGCTGGTGCAACGCGGGCTGGCTGGCGGACGGGACGGTCCAGTACCCCATCACCCGGCCCAGGGTGCCCTGCGGAGGCCAGCGCCTGGCCCCGGGGGTCCGCAACTACGGCCGGCGGCACCTCCACAAACACCACTACGACGTCTTCTGCTTCTCCTCCTCCCTCCGCGGTGAGATGGTTTGGGATCACGTCACTTCCAGGGGCTCAAGTCACTTCCAGGGGCCCAAGTCACTTCCAGGCGCTCAAGTCACTTCCAGGGTCTCAAGTCACTTCTAAATTTTTGCTGTGAAGGGCAATCAAAGTATCTGTGATGACAAAACATTTGTTGTAAGACCCTTTGTTGCTTCTAAGTACTTGGTTTAATAGTGCATGATAATGGGAAGAAACAAGAAGCAATATGAACCAAGCATGCTCACAGAAGCAATGGGTGCACATGGTTCTTCTAGGGAACACAGTTTGACGTTGCACAGAGACTTTAACAGTGATGGACACGCGACTGTATTCCGCCACTGTTACAGTCTTTTTGTGCTGATCCAAAGAACAACCAGCTAAGACACCCTGAATTCCCGCCAATATGTTCTTGGATGTTCCGGTCATGTGGTGTGCCGGAGTACCGGACAACAAAAGGACTCCTGTGTGTGTGTGTGTGTGTGTGTGTGTGTGTGTGTGTGTGTGTGTGTGTGTGTGTGTGTGTGTGTGTGTGTGTGTGTGTGTGTGTGTGTGTGTGTGTGTGTGTGTGTGTGTGTGTGTGTGTGTGTGTGCATGCAGGGCCGTAGCACCAAATCCTGGGCCCCTATACTGTAGCTACTGATGGGCCCCCCTGCGCCAGATTGTTGACGGGGGGGGGGGGGACTGGCCGAGAGGTGAAAATATATTTTTGGTCATGGGCCCCCCCTCTGCCTTGGGCCCCCCCACAACTGTCCCCTTTGTCCCCGCAGTCCTACGGCCCTGTGTGTGTGTGTGTGTGTGTGTGTGTGTGTGCGTGTGTGTGTGTGTGTGTGTGTGTGTGTGTGTGTGTGTGTGTGTGTGTGTGTGTGTGTGTGTGTGTGTGTGTGTGTGTCTAATCTAATCGTGCGCCTTGTGGTTCCTCAGGGGACGTGTACTACCTCACGCACCCAGACAAGCTGAACCTGACCGCGGCCCAGGAGGCGTGCAATGAGGACGGGGCCCAGATCGCCACGGTGGGCCAGCTCTACGCCGCCTGGAAGTTCACCGGGCTGGACCGCTGCGACGCCGGCTGGCTGTCGGATGGCAGCCTCCGCTATCCCATAATAACGCCCCGGTACAACTGCGGTTCCTCTGAGCCCGGAGTGAGAAGCTTCGGATTTCCCCCACCGCAACACAAGCACGGCGTTTACTGCTTCAAGTCTGCTGCCGATTAAACACAACGTTGAAAGAAGCACTCCACTCCGGTGGCGGATACGTCACAGCGGATTCACAGTGCACTCCCACCTATTGATATCGAGAATAGACGAGAATCTCCTGCCAGAACATAAAATTCAAAGTCAAAGTCAGCTTTATTGTCAATTCCAAAATATGTGCCAGACAAACAGAGGAATCGAAATTGTGTTTGTCTCTGACCCACGGTGCAATAAGGAGAAAATCAGGCATTGAGGAGGATACCTCAGATAGAGTCAAGCATATCAGAAAACCTGTAATCCTTATACATTCACAGTATACTGTTTGTGTGACAGTACATTAATGAACACAGCATCATCGGCCCAATGAGGTTTTTTTTTAATTCAGAGAAAGTTTTACATAAGGAAATGTATGTTACTGTTATTTTTACCTTGTTTTTCAGCCTTTACTCCAATGTACTCCAACTCATAATAATCCATCTATTGTTGGATGGATTTTATTCCGATAAAGAATTGGAATTATTTACCAACAGGGCACAAACAAATATATTGTTTTTTTATGCTTTTCAGCCAGAAGGTGGCAGTATAGTTCCATTTAGTTTCCCAATGACAGCAATCTTTGCACATTCTGTCCTGCTTGACTTTTCTGTCTGGATCGTAGACTGAATATGAGTCTGGGTGAATAGATGATGGCATTACAGTCATCTCACTATACTGCATTTATTGTACTTTGTTGCACTAAAGCAATGGTAGAAGTTATGCTAAAATTATGAAAACAAGAAACAAAACCAAAGTATGTAATTTAACACTGCAGCAATGCGACACTTAATGTCACATGCAACATTTGACACACATGCTGCACATATGTTGGAATGCTCTGTCGGCTGCTCATACACAGCAATAAAGAACAACTAAATGTTATAAGAGAATACCTTGACAACAAATGTTAACTACGTTTTTCTTTCTTTATGTGAAAGGCACTGGAAAAAAAACATATGTTAACTGGTGTGTGTGTGTGTGTGTGTGTGTGTGTGTGTGTGTGTGTGTGTGTGTGTGTGTGTGTGTGTGTGTGTGTGTGTGTGTGTGTGTGTGTGTGTGTGTGTGTGTGTGTGTGTGTGTGTGTGTGTGTGTGTGTGTGTGTGTGTGTGTGTGTGTGCTTGTACAATCACTTCGTTGATCTCATCGTGCAGTGATTAAGAGAAAACATTTTCCTCCCGGAGCAGTCATGGGGTAATGACCCAATGCAGCGTCCAGGGTATGCTTAATGAAGCATTTGTGAAAAAATTAAATAAACTGTACTCAGAAAGTAACACGGGGGTTGAGTGGAAAGTGATTCAACAATGCTGACGTGGAAAAAAGAACATCTTCTAATGTTGAAAAAAAAATAGGTGACGTGGTAAGATAAACACCTTTATCCTCGGGCAAGAACTATGCAATCAATCCTGCCACAAATAGATGCATCCTTCTAACCATCGCCGAGGTTATGGAGGGAAGAGTAAAGTGCAGCCTAAGTGATATTTTGGAATAACTTCGGTAAAACCGCATTGCATTGGTTTTGTACAGCTTTATACAAAAGAGTGCTGTCTAATATCATTTGGATGACACCCCTCAGGTTGGTTGCTGATCTTGGAATAAAAGCAATACTTTATCTTTAATAGGCATCATACACACATTCTTTATACTGAAGAGGAACGGGCTACTACAGAGAACATATATGAGAAGGGGGAACTATGAACTTGAATATTGAATATCAAATTCCTTTGAATTGGTATTTATAAAAATAGAATAGGCTGTGGCTGTGCAATAATAAACTCAATAGATTCAAAGTGTCTGTTAATCATACTATGAAACTCTCTACCCTACGGTTAGAATAAAGTAAAGCTGGGGGGTAGGGCGAAAATGTTTGGAAAAGACAGCAACAGAAACATCTGCTTCAAATAAACAATGTTACCAATTATGTGTGGGTTTTTTAAGTAGGTGAAAGAAATGTGTATTATCATGCATCCGTGCTGGGTGAAAGAAGGAGTGGTTACTGAAAATAAGCCTCACTGATTGGCTTCTCGGTTTTGTTTCCGTAGTCAAGAAGTGAATATATAGCCAATCGTTGCACACTGTTGGGTATGTGTAGCAGGAAGGCAAACTCAAAGCTCTCTCTCGGTGGAAGACGGCAACGAAGTGACATCTCACTGCTTTCACCAAACTGTACAATGGAGGAATTAAGTAGTTGACGTTTCCTGTAACCTTCTCTTTTAAGCTTTCTTCCGTCTGATCACTGTGTCCGCGAACTTCAGTTCATCGGTCCGGTTTTCCGCGTCTTACGGTCCTTTCACGATCCAAAAATGAAGATCATAATCGGCATTGGCGGGTAAGTCCGATGAATGAGATAACATGGAAGGCCATAGCACGTGGAACACGCCCGCAGATCGGCCTTCGCATAGCCACATTTACCATTTGAAGATGTGTCTTTATACTACACCAAAAGCGTTGTTTGTATGCATTCCTTCTTGCCACCTGGAAATCAAACTCTATATTTGGGGGTCTGAGTAAACCGGAAATCACCTCCCATGTTCGGAATATTGTAAATCAGACTAGCTATACTATAGGGCATATGGGCGGGCTGACTTGAGGCCGACCATTGTCAGCAAATGCATTGTGGTTCGTTGGGTTAAAGTGTTTAATAACCATTTATATTTACAATTGCTTTTAAAGGGTTACCAACGGAGGTAAAACCACCCTCACCAACAAATTAATCAAGAACCTCCCTAACTGCTGCGTTGTACACCAGGATGACTTCTTCAAGGTGAGTTTCGCATGTCTTTTGGTTTTCGAGTACAAATGCTTTTCAGACGGTAGAAGTAAGAGTTAGTTCTTGTCCAGGTTTGCTGTACGAATTGTCTTATTCTTGCCGAATGTACCATTGATGTTGTTGCGTTCAAATATATACATTGGTATATGCCAAGCGCCTCTTGTTTGAGTAGAGCCCTCCTCCATATGTCAGATTGTAGTTCTAGTAGAATGTACCTGGGTACATCATATCCATGTATGTTTCAGCCCCAAGATCAGATTGAAGTTGGTGAAGATGGCTTTAAGCAGTACGATGGTAAGCCTGGGTCTTTATGGAAGGGTTTTGTGTGTTGGCCAAACGCTGCACATTTCATAGACACAACAGTCTGTTTTGCCTCTGTCACTTACACCTTGTGTTCCTTGTTTGTTTCCCTGCCCTGTCCCCTCTCTCGCCACCCTCTTTGCTCCAATGGTTCGCTATAACGTAGTACTTGCTTCTCTGGACATGGACGCCATGATGTGCACCATCTACGCATGGCTTGACAACCCAGTCAAGTTTGAGAAGTCTCACGGAATCAACAACCGCCTTGACACGGAGATACTGAAGGAGTCTGACCAAAAGGAAGAGGTGGAGGAAACTCACATCCTCATCGTGGAGGGCTTTCTGCTTTACACCTATGGGTGAGTACTATGAGGCAATTCTGGTTGGCAACTGGTCTCTTGCAGCGATGGCTTTGGGGGGCGTCTGTCTGACCGACTTTGTTCTATCTGCAGACCTTTGATCGACGTACTGAACCAACGCTATTTTATTACCATTCCATACGAAGAATGCAAAAAGAGAAGGAGGTGAGTCTCCTAAGAGTGTTTGTAAGCGGGTGTAGTTAATATTTGTTTGTTTTGGTGGCTAATCTGACTGTCTTGTCTGGTCAGCTCAAGGAACTATTCGTGGCCGGATCCACCAGGCCTTTTCGACGGCCACGTCTGGCCCATGTACGTCAAACACAAGAACATAATGGAGGAGACCGGAGTTGATGTCGGTAAGTGTTTGAGTGTGGCCATCCCAATACAAGGTGTACCTCCCTTCGGATTTGATTATCCACATGCTTATCGTTTGCCCAAACCAAATGCATTCTCTAGTTAGTACACATCTAAATTGTATTCTCTGTTGTTAAATCGTATCTATATTCTCTTTACAGTGCAGCTAGATGGCAGAAGATCCAAGGAGCAACTGTACAACTTTGTGTACGGAGACATTCTGAACATCCAGAACAAGCAAGAAACAAAGGTGCAGACGTGTTTATTGTTATATGTGTTGTGTTCTATTGCCGTGCGCTTTTATGTTTGACACTTACAGATTATTTCTGTCCTCTGTGCAGGTCATGTGATCGGCCAAGAAGGGCATCCGGTCAGCCTGCGGCACCACCACCAACTGCTCTGCCTAACTTTTTCTACCCTGTGGCTCATTTTAGCTGACAATTGGGACTTTTCTAAACATAACTTATTTACCTGATAGAATGAAATGCTGGCATGTTTATTTTATTTTTTACCTAACAATATTTATTTTGTTTTTTTAACATCGGCTACATTCAGAAGTTTATACAGAAAGGTTCTGAGGATGCTTGCACTTGGTTATTCACTTCAATAAATGACCCGTTCTGTAAAAATTTGTCCTTGGGCCTGACTTTGCGTCTCCACATTAGCTCTTGTGCCTGTTTGCTTTTTAAACGACTATAACCCCCTAGGGAGTCTGCTCTATTCCCATGCTTAAAAATTACCTTGTTTTCTCTGTGCATATAAGCTTCACCCTTTACCACCGACCTTAATAGTTACTTCAAATGAGGTGGTATCAGACAAAATTTACAACATATACAATCAGCTACTAGGTGGCAGTTGATTTCAGTGATACAGCGGCGAGATCAGTGTAATAAACTCAGCCGACTGATTACATGACCCTTGATTCCAAGTGCCGTTGCAACAAGTACATTTGTAACAAGTGAGTCTAATTGTAAACTGGAAGTAAATAATTTGGCCATCTAAAGCTAATGGGTTTGGACTGTCAATGAATGCCCATATAAAACGAGACCAGTTCGATATTGTGTTGAGCAACACTGGATTAATAAGGAAATTAAAACGATTGTGAATTCATAAAATGTAAAATGGGGTTAGTAATGCTAAAGATAACTAATGCACAATCTGTGTGAACGTGCATATGCAAGCACTTTTCTTCAACTGGAACTAAAGTCTGAGCTAGAAAATCTGTAAATATTGTTAACATTGAGGTGTGACTCAACTAAAGAGGTCAAAATGCCAGTGCCCTGGTGCTATGTAACATGACAACACTTCCCCTGGAAGTCGGGATTCACTACGGAACAAAGAGTGACCACCGCCTGCTTGTTTAAAACTTCTTGCATTCAGGTCCCTACTTCAGTTCTCTTAAGGGGTGATTACCATAAACTTGCAGTTTAAGAGTAGAATTCACCCTCAGTAAGATCATTGTAAATAAAAGGTTTATTCCAGTTCCATTATATTTCTCAAGACACTGACTTTATCTACGCTCCATAAATTCAAATACAAAGTATCAAGTATGCATATATATATGTATTTTTTTCTAAACTACTGAGAACCTTGTGCATTTCCCTATGAGCAACGTTAACCATGACTGTCACAAACACCTGGTGTGTCTGAAATTCACTTGGGACAAAGGAGCTCTTGTGAAGCGTCACGCTTGTATCCAGGATAACCACCACACCAGTGACTCACGGACTCGCACACATTACCGCGGCTAGTGTTCATAGTGTCCAGACCACGGTTCACACTCACACTCCACCGACCTCTCCTCCACTTCACGACCACAAGAAAACTTCTAACATCCTACAAACAGGGTTACCACCCTGCCTTGCAGCAGCTTATCTTTCTCGGACAGAGAACCACGTACCCATGTCACTCATTAGCAAATGATAATTGGAGGCCTCATGGCATCATGGCACCCATTTATATGGAGCTAGAACATGAGTGTGTGTGTGTGTGTGTGTGCGTGTGTGTGTGTGTGCGTGTGTGTGTGTGTGTGCGTGTGTGTGTGTGTGTGTGTGTGTGTGTGTGTGTGTGTGTGTGTGTGTGTGCGCTTGTGTGTGTGAGAGAGAGTTCTTGCTTGTGTGTGTGTGTGCGCTCGTGTGTGTGAGAGTTCTTGCTTGTGTGTGTGTGTGTGTGTGTGTGTGTGTGTGTGTGTGTGTGTGTGTGTGTGTGTGTGTGTGTGTGTGTGTGTGTGTGTGTGTGTGTGTGTGTGTGAGTGATTGCGTATGCGCGAGCGTGTGTGTGTCTGTGTGTGCGTACGGGTGTGCTTGCTTCTGGTGTGTGTGTCTCTTGGTGTGTCTTTGTATATGCTTGTGTATGCATGCCTGTGTGTGTGTGTGTGTGTGTGTGTGTGTGTGTGTGTGTGTGTGTGTGTGTGTGTGTGTGTGTGTGTGTGTGTGTGTGTGTGTGTGTGGATGTGTGTGTGTGTGTGTGCGTGTGTGTCTGTGTTCCTAAAGTGTTGTTTAATCTTTAATACTAATTCCAAGTATTTTAAGTCTCTTGCATTAAAAAAAAGGATTTGATTAGAGTCATAGTTTGGGTTTTGCATACCCTCTACCATGGGGATGTACAGTAATGTGTGTCACAAAAAAACACCTGTTGTGCAAGTGAACTGGGAAGAATAGAGGCCCATTAAGCTCACCATGTGATGAGCCCTAACTTCACTAAGGGTTCTTTGACATCATCATACGTCTTAAATTGATCATTGAAGTCATACAATTTAGAGTTTAAACTACGTAGTATTCTGTATCGAACCGGCCATATCCAGTCTATTTGGGCATGGAGGTGGGAGATAAGTGCTTATACAACTGTACTGTACTTTCTTGTGTACATTTGTCAACACCCTCCCCCCTCCCCAGCCTCTGTGCTTTATCGATTGAGATCAGCATGTGAAAACACACTTTTGTATTTGTTTGTACAATGAAATAAATATAACTGGATGTCTTTTTTGGGTTCATTTTCTTCATTTTCATCCCCAAGCAGATTTATACTTTGTAGCCTACTTTATTACACACATTCACACACGTGTGCATACACAAACACCCCCACACATTCAAAAACAATAAAAAGTGGTGCACGATTCCTGCTCAAAGTTTGGAAATTTGATATGAAGCTCGAAAATGGTTGGCTGAAAATAATTAACAAGCCTATATGGTAATCCATATTGCCAAAGAATAGAGATGGGCAGTGTTGGATGGATATGGGACAGACTGGGCACCAATTTTATGCTGTGTTTTTTTGTACTGTCAACAACTCAAAAGGTACATAAAACAATAGATAATTAATCTTCCCTCGCTTAAATACAATGCAGAAGCAAAGGCTAAGCTTGGGTTCTTAAATAAGTAAACAATGTCTAGATTTGTCCTCATGACATAGATGGCTATGTGGAAGCTAAGGAGCAGCTTATCTTTGATGGATGCAGCCGTCGAATTTAAAGTGAACCTTGTAGAAAGCTGGTGATGGATGCTGTTTACCGTTTTCACAAAGCGGCAGTTATCTTAGCCGCGCTCACCGCCAGACCCAGAATTACAAGGAGGAAGTACTGGATCCTGCTGGACCTTGTGTGTGAGTGTAGACGTGCGCCTGTGTGCGCGTCTTCAACTCGATGTGGTGTGTATCTGTATGCGTGGGTGTCTGTGTCTGTCTGTGTAAGGGCACGTGTGTGCAAACCTGTGTCTTTAAGTATTACTTTCTCTCTCTCTCTCTCTGTCCGTCTCCCACTCTTTCTCTCTCTCACTCTCTGTCTACCTCTCGCTCACCTCTGCAGGGTGGATGCAGGGCAGGAAGAACAGCAGCCAGTCCTCTGTGGTCAGACACAAACGGTGTGTTTCAACTTAGTTTGTGTCAACAACACAGTAAATCCTTCCTCCAGACCTCTGCATCGTTCAAGATTAGATTCTCCTCACCTCGCCTCAACCAGCTCACTCAGTGTGTGAGCGTCGGGACACCTGTTATAGGTTATATAAACCTCTGCTTGCTAGCCCATGGCAATGTTGATGGCTGTGGGTCTTTATATATCTCATCACATGTGGACGCTAAAAAAACATTGTTATTCTCAGTTTTACTATCGTCCCTCTCTCATTTCATTACTGTCCACACTCCCGTATACAGGGCAGGGAAAACAAAAAAACAGGGATAAACATGTTTAGAAATCATCCTTACCCCCCCTCCACAACCACAATTATGTTGCTCTTCAAAAGCCCAATTGCCAAACTAGGACGCACACGCTTCTATTTTTGCTGATTTACCGCAGCTTGTGAAGAAGTAAATTAAAACCTGACATTTACCCTGTAAAACACTCTGTTCCTTATGTGTTGTTTTTCTTCTAAGAACTTGTTTTGAACACGAAAAGCCAAAATGGCCGTTCAATTTGGTGTCGAACTATGTTGGGGCCTTGCCCAACAGCCTGGTGTTCTGGGACTGTAGTCTACCTACTGTGGTACACACCAGACATGTCTGTGTTTATGCTGAAGCACAAGCTTGACCTTGGGAGACGAAAGTACAGCGCTAGTGGCGACAACAAGTCATCGTCTAGCTCCTATATACTGTATGGATCGTGGTTAAGATATCATTTGTGTATCTTATGTGTACCCTCACAGTGGGGCTCCCAGCCGAGAAGAATGTGAAAACAAAACAAAAATCTTTTTCTGTCCATATACAATGAAAAATAAATATTGGTTTATTGCAAGTATAATACACTATAAACGTTTGGTACAAATATTGTGATGTTTGATTGGCCCAGCATGATGCTCTCCATGGCAATGGGCTCGGTTGAGGGACTGGTAGGATCTCAACCGTTGTTGAGACTCTAAATATTATGTTGACAGAGACACACTCGGTAGCATCCGTTGAGTCAGGGAGGCCTAATTGTTGTGTTTTCCATGCCTATCCCTGCTTGCGTATGAAGAGTTATATAAGAGGCTAACCAAAAGGGAAAGTTTGCTCATATAAACCCGCTTTGGCCTATACACCCCCACACACACACACACACACACACACACACACACACACACATATGTTTTCCAGGAGTGCTGGTCTGTACGGTGCATGGAATAGCACCCACGGTCAGACGCACGAATGGTAAAAATCAAAACAAGACAACCCTGAGGAATTATAACCATCATATTAGCAACATGGGTCAGTGGACCATATCCTGTTATGGTGAGCCTGGGAGGGGCACCAGCCCCAGTCTGGCATAGGCCGCCACCTCCTACTCAGCAGCCAAATGATTCAGTGTTTACCAAGTCGGGGAGACTGCCCACTACGACACCATATGCCGTAGTGGCTGCTACTCACTCGCGGTTTTGGCTATGAGGGCTTTGTTTTCTTCCTGTCGACGGCCAAGTTTCTAAAAGCAGACGCGAGTCCAGACCAAAAGCCAGGCCGCTGAGAGGCGCAGAGCCCAACCTTAGAGAAACCGCTGCCTCGCTGAGGTTGTCTGGCCCTCCACCCCTATCCACCCCCTCAGCCTCGGAGAGTTAAAGGGTCCTATTCACTCAAAACAAACTCACCTACTTCTGTCTAGAATAACACAAACCCACCCGATCCAGTAGGCTGGCGTAGTTTGATTTTGGTCTATTGTGTTTCTTTAGGCGAAGTATAGGTGAAATGCAAGGAGGAATCTAATACAAAACACCAATAATGAGAACAAGAGATGGAGATGAGATGTTGTCTCTGCTCATAAAACAACAACAACAATATTAATTAAGACTGGTTACAATATTAATCTCTAATTCGGGTCCACACCCTTCTTTGGCTACAGTGCCAGTGTTATTTCCTTTCTGAAAGAGAGTGGGGAGAGTGGGAAGAGGGGCAAAAAAAAGGGACTGGTGGTTTTGCACAAGTTTCCTGCTGGTAAAAATAGAGTTTTATGTGAATCGTAGGTGGTGAGACAGCCAAATTGGGGCCTTGAAATAGCAAGGGTTTAACCTTGTCTTGCGTCATCAAAACATCTGCAAATGCTCTGGTTAAATGCCATCGGCTTAAATGTAATTTAATAATTTATGTCTGAATAAAAACAAACAACTGATTACTAATTGATGACTGATCGGACGATGAGAGGTCGGATTTTATAAGTAGATGGCGCAGATCAATTACGCACTAATGTTCACATCAGACACACTGTGGTTCAGCAAGACACAAAGTTGTGCTGTCAAATGGCCAAAAACTGTTGGAAGTGTGGAATATATATCATCTAACCTTTCAAAGTATATGGCTGGTGTCAGCCTCTTCCGTTTATTATTTTGTACCACGTCACTAGGAAAGACTCTGCAGGAATAATCTATGGCCGACACATTTTGACGTTACTCTGCTGCCATCTGCTGGATGATATCAATTCAGTTATCAGATAGTGTGTATGATTAATCAATTGCCCTATCTCCTTCCTAGCTCACACAAAAGCAATCTCTCACCTCATAAATAAAGATTGCAAGTATAAACAAAACCATAAAACAATTTATTAATTAGTACAATTGTAAGTATGTGTTATTGTTTTACATGAATGTATAGGACGCAAGTGTACAGCAAATGCTTTGCTATAGTAGGCACAAACACCCTTCATGAAGAGTTGTGGCACTAAAACATGTTGAATAAATATCCTCATAATGCACTAGGGCATTACTGATATGTTTGGATCTTAATACAATTGGTATAAACATGTTGTAAGCTTAAGTGCTTAACAGTGCAGCGCAACTATTTGTAAGACATGCTATACATTTAGAGTATAAGACAACCCCAACACAACATTTGAACCGAATCCCACCCTATACAAAAATGGATCATTCAGAATCAAGATAGACCTACCTGATCTAAAATGCACAGACTTACACCAACAGAACACGGGCGCCATGTCGACCCAAAAAGCATAGTTGAGTTAACACCTAACATTTTGTCTTATAAAAAAAAAAAACATATATACAACAACGTTGATTGCAGTGATTTCTCAAGGGGATTTGCAGTGATTTATCTGGTAATGGACTGCCAGTCTGTTGTGTAATTTCAACCACACCATGTTGGAAGCTGCGAGTACGTTCGGGGCTGCATGTCATCGGACACCGACCGGAGATGAACCAGCATTCTAGGTTTCAGTCTGTGTCTTTGGTTTGGTGCGTTGCTCGCAGACAGACAGGTAATGCAGCTGGACAGGTAAAGCATCAGCACCATTGGCGTGCCGGCAGCGGCGGTCGTGCCACTATGTTCTTCTGGCGGGTTTGGCGACGAGCTGTCTCTCCCTCTCGAGCTCTCTCTCGCGTTGCTGCTCTTTTTCCAGGGCTTCCTTCTGCTTCTGCTGCTGCAGCTTCAACGCCCGTTTCTGTGAAAGCAACACCCAGAGCCTCTCACACACACACTCAGCAAAGGAATGGGCCTATCGTTCTGTTACTATGCATGCACTGCAAATTAGCTAATGGCTGAGTATACGGGTCAAATGACTTCTATTATATTCTGACTTAGAACAACACGTACCTTTAGTTTGGTGGTCTTCTCATGGAGCATAAGCATCTCTTTCCGTATGGTCACAAGCTTGGTGTGATAAACCTTGGCCTCTGTAAACTAGTTAACCCAAAAATCGATTATTTATATACACTTTTCATTCAAACTAATACATTTGGGTATGTAAAAGGAATGAAGGGATTTATTATACATACATACATACATACATACATACATACATACATACATACATACATACATGCATACATACATACATACATACATACAATAACAAAGAAGGCATACCAGTGAGTTTAGGTCTAGAAGACCGTTGCATTCTCTGAACTTGGTGACTTCCTGATCCAGTGTATCTAGAAGGACTACTTGGTTCTGTCTGGTCAACACAAAATAAAACAGTGTAAGTGGATCCTCCATTGTTTGACTGTAGGTATTGTTTAAATCATTAAGACGCACCAAAATGTTTACAGAAATGTGATTGAAAATGTGAAACCTGACTGCAAGAATGCTGTTTATAAACAACCAAGCTGAGAAGAGAGCACTTTATGATTTATAGCTGAACAGACAGTTATATCAATATTACAACAATGATATTGCAATAAATGTTTAATAATAAACAGCTAATAATATCAATGAAGGCAACTGGTGGATGCAAAAACCTTTCCATAATCATTCGCTACTACCCCATAGTTGTTTTCAACAAACCTGTTATCATCAGTGATCTATTAATGTTTGACAGTTCTACAGGCAGCACACAATCCAGTTAATCAGTTAAAAATAAAACATTGTTTTGGTGTCAAGGGAAACACTCACGTAAGCTCTTGTAGAGCTAATTTGGAGTTTTGTAGATCAGGAAGGTAGTGGGATAGTAGGCCTTCTGTGAGTTTTTCTACAGCTTTTTTGTCGATTATTACCACCTCTTCCATGGCAACTGGTTCGTTTGGAACTGGCAAATCTTGAGATGATTGCTTGAGATCTGGCAGAAATGTGGGTGGATCAATCGCTTGTAACCAGCCCAGCAGTATTGTAGTCAAACATGATGGTAAATGTGTGAAGTTGATATGGGCTCCTTAGTACAAAACAAACAATACTTAAAAGTGTGAAAGTGTGCGAATGTTTCTAAAAACTGATTCAGTCAGCAGATTATGCGTTGCCTACTGTCATACCGTTACAAGAAGGTTCCCTCTGGGTTTGGGGACTGTCATCTTCCCTCGCCTCTTCCTCCATGCTTAACCCTGGCGGTTTGTAAAACCTGCATTGAGGAACCAAGACTCAGACAGTAGGCTTCCTCTCAACTCAGGACATAAGGCTGGCTAACCATGATCAGAAAAATACATTAATGTCCTCATTCACCAAACCAAGGTTATTGGAGATTGTACTAAGTATTAGCTTGCTCGAGTTGTATTACAATGTGCATAGCATGTTTAACGATTGCTATACGCTACGCTACTTTTCTTTAAACACACTCGATTTGAAAATAACTTCATTCCCAAATAGCAATATATCCCCATAATGAGGAATATCGAGTTTATTGCCTGAAGAAATAAGGACCCTGGGTTACCTTACCTTGTTGAATATTGACATTAGCGGTGGATTGACATCATGTGACTGCTGGCCTCCACTCACATGACTGCTGGCCTCCACTCACGTGACTGCTGGCCTCCACTCACGTGACCTCTGGCCTCCACTCACGTGACCGCAAGCCCGCCCCAAACCGTTTGTGACTTCCGGCTACAGCTCCGATCTAACATGGCTCCGATATGTATCTGACAGGACAACAGTCAGGATAGTCTTTAAGCAGCCCAATGTTCAAGAAGCAAGTTCCCTCAGACTGTAAGTGATTTTATTAACCATATTCGAGTGTCAAATGTTTATACCAAAGAACGCTAACGTTTGTATAGGCTGTTCCGACATATGTTATGTTAGCTTGTTAGCGTTAGCTTGTTGGAACTTTTCAACTCCGCCTACCCAGCATGTAGTCTGTGTCAGTGTGTCTATCTGTCTCTGTCCGACGTATGTTTACACATGCTAACAAATGGGGATGTTTAACGTTTAGGCAACGTAACCTTCGCTATTCTAAGGACAGGGTGGATTGGATGAACGGTATTAAGCCTTTTAAACTCCACTGGCAGTTGTCAATGGCATTTAGGAACAGAAACTCAATTAAGTTTTGGTAGTCGTGGATGATCTTTTAATAGTGCGTCTTATCTTCTCGAAAAACAACTTGTTCGGTTTCTTCCAGGTCTCTTCAACGTCGAATGGAATGCAAACGTCGACACGCACCACAGAGCTATGTGAATGATTACTCACTCCCATGACCTCTGTGAAGGCATAAGGGACGCTCAGGAAGACCAATTGAATCCCCCCCGTGCAGATAAAGATGTCGGGTGTCAACTTCATGAACAAAGTGCGCTCCGTCTTCAGGAAGGAGCGCAGCGACTGGAACCTCAGTGACACCGCGCCGTTAGACTTTCCGGACGATCTGGACGAGGATGACAGGCCTAAGTTCAACCAACTTAAGGTTGTTGTCGCGGGAGACATGTCGGAATACTCACCGGGGGCCATGTCAAACGGCCTGTCGGTAAACACTCTGGTGGCAGATGACGATGACTCCCTCTTAGGGTCTTCGTCGAGCCTCGGCAGTCCGGGGTTGAACATGGACCCATGTGACAACTGCAACCAGAAGAGGGAGAGAATCAAACGGAGGAGAGTGATGAAGAAACTAGGCATGGCAGCTGTGCTGTATTTGCTCTTCATGATAGGAGAATTTGTGGGTATGACAACTCAATACAGCCACTTAAACCCGTCATGGGCAATTAGAAGCGTATCCAGTGCAGGCAATGTTGAATGTTTCATTTGTTCTTAAATGCTTATTATTGTTCATTCATTATGCAAACCTTTATGAACACCATACTCTGTGGGCAGTGAGTTGAACTAATTCAGAATAGCTGTCTCCTATAATATAAAAAAAATGCTATTGTAATTGTTTAGTGTTTGTATTTACAATGTGTGTGTGTGTCCAGGTGGATATGTGGCCAACAGCTTAGCCATAATGACGGATGCAGTGCACATGCTGGCCGACCTGATAGGCATCCTGGTGTCCTTGCTGGCCCTGTGGCTGTCAGCCAGGCCCCCGACGGCCAGGTTCACGTTTGGCCTTCATCGTCTGGGTACGTCTCACGTTCCAGCCGGCCCTCAGCAGCGTCTCCCCTCGCGGCTGTGTTTTATGATGAAGCGACCCCGGAGACGTGGGCCTCAGGGATGCAGACGGATCGTGTTTTAGAGAGGAAATGTGTGATCAGCATTGTTCCGATCTTATGGGCTCCAATTTCAGATGCTTTGTAACGGTTAAAGCATGATTTAGAACAGTGTTTTTAGGGAGTGTTCATCCACCAACGGACCCTGAGCTGGGTTTAGACAGTGGTAATACAGGTTTGATTTAACCTTGGTAAAGCCTCACTTTGATCTAGTCCCCAAGCTGAGAATAGCCACTACCCTGTGGTTTGTCGGTATCAGTTGATTCAAGAGCCCTGTCCTTTAAAGGTGACATTACACAATGCACTAAGGATTTCAGCACGTTTGCAAGCTGTGACCTGCTGTGTGCGGTCTTCTCGTCAGACAAGACAACAGATTCAGGAAGTGAAGTCACTTTAATGTTTCCTTCCGTGCTAAGACTTTGAAGCTTTGTCTTTATCGTGACACTTCAAAAAAAAAGAACACCTTTCTGCTATTTTAGACTTCTATCGCAGTGTCCATAAACGAAACGTTCTGACAATGCCTCGACGGACCACTCATTATTTTTAAAGGTGAACAAGACATTTAGCTAGGTCCTTCGTATCCTACCGGTCCAAAAACCTGCTGCTTAACTCATAGTGAGTCCCCATGTTGAAAGGCATGAAGGGGTGTATGACTGACGTTGGTCTGTCACCGTGTTGACTGCAGAGGTGGTGTCGGCGGGCGTCAGCGTGCTGCTGATCTACATCCTGACTGGGGCGCTGCTGTACGAGGCCGTGCAGAGGACCATGCTGCCCGACTTCAACATAGACGGAGACGTCATGCTCATCACAGCAGCGGTGGGGGTCGCTGTCAACCTCATGTAAGAGAAGAGACTCAGTCACTCAGTCACTCAGTCACTCACACACACACACACACACACACACACACACACACACACACACACACACACACACACACACACACACACACACACACACACACACACACACAGTGTTACTAAATGTGCTATGTTTGCGAGTACACTCAGCCTTTTTGGGTCTTCAGTCCAAAGTACAGACTTAGCTGAGCGGAATGTGGCTGAGCTACTGATTCTTAGTCCTGACTTGTGGCAAATGTTTCATTGTTTGATAGCAGTCGGGGGGGGGGGGGGAAATAGCTAAAAATAACTTGTTTTGTTGATTTTGTATGTTTTCTTTTCCTAGCATGGGCTTCTTACTGAACCAGAACGGGCACCTCCACGGCCACGGCCACGGCCACGGCCACGGCCACGGCCACTCCCACGGCCCTGTGGCCCCCCCGGCCGGCCATCCCTCGGGGCCCGGGGCCCAGCCCAAACCCCACGGCAGCCTGGCGGTCCGGGCTGCCTTCATCCACGCCCTGGGCGACCTGGTGCAGAGCGTGGGCGTGCTCATCGCTGCCTACATCGTCCGCTTCAAGGTAGGGCTGCTCGCTGGGGAAAAACATGATGCATTTATTCTGCATTTCTCTCTAAAGAATAACGCTTTGTAACTGAGAACTCTGAAATTCCCCCTTAAAAGAATACACAAAATAAAGTATAAAACTTATCCAGCTGTTCATTTTTGCAATTTCTATAAAAAAATGTACTGAATAAAACAAATATAAATATATACATATATTTCTTATTAAATAAAATCGCTTTAACGCGATTTTATTAGTTTGGAGATCATTTGACCCAAAAATCGAAATCGCGATCAAGATTTGCGATCCAAATTGCACTGCCCTACTTCCAGGTGCCGCTGTTTATACCGGTTGCCGTGGTTACCAGGGGGGGTGGTCGACATTAGCTTCTTGCGGGGAGCGAAACAGTGTGATGTTATGTTCTCCCTGTTTGAACTGGGTGCGACATAATCAATCATATATCTATATCTGAGTTAAGGAAATTGAATCTCCTTGCTGTCTTGCAGCCTTTTTTTATCTCTATTGATTTTAGAATTATTCCGTCCATCCTTTTTCCCCTCACAGCCAGAGTATAAATTGGCCGACCCGATCTGTACCTACATCTTTTCTGTCCTGGTCCTCTTCACAACTATCCGCATCATACGAGACACCGGCCTCATTGTACTGGAAGGTAACACCCCGTTTTCAGTCTGACTGAACCAGGCTGTTGTTAGACGGCTTCATAAGTTCATTGTCACAAACACACAATAGAATAATGGACCCTGTAATCGAGACAAGACTAGGCCGCTAAGCTTTTATCATGATATCACAAAACCTGGGTGATATTCTCGCAACCCAGGGCGAGAATCACCATGCAGTGTGTATGTGAGGCCCATGTGGTGTGTATGTGTGACCATGCAGTGTGTGTATGTGTGTATGTGAGTCCATGCAGTGTATGTGGCCATGCTGTGTGTATGTGAGGCCCATGCGGTGTGTATGTGAGGCCCATGCGGTGTGTATGTGAGGCCCATGCGGTGTGTGTGTGAGGCCCATGCGATGTATGTGAGGCCCATGCGGTGTGTATGTGAGGCCCATGCAGTGTGTATGTGAGGCCCAGAGCCCTAACGTGTCCGTGCTGTGTCCCAGCGGCTCCGCGGCACCTGGACGTCCAGCGCATCAGGGAGGACCTGCTGAAGCTGGAGGACGTGCAGTCTGTGGACGAGCTCAACGTCTGGGCGCTGACGTCGGACAAGACCGCCGCCCTGGTGCACCTCCAGCTCCGTGAGTCATGAATATTGAACCGTAAAAGAAAATAAATACGAATCCTACTTATCTTCATCAGTTACAGTAACAAATCACAAAAAATAATAATAATATATATATATCCCCATAAGTTTTTTGTTTTTTAATCGCAGCCTTTACGATTCGCAGCTCGCGTTCTATTGCATTGAGATTTTGGTTTGAATTTGATTACTGGTTCAGCCCTCATTTGAATGTCGCCCACTAGCCTATGTGGCTGGTCACAGGCAGTAGTAGTCTGTGGCGCTATGGAAGGGAGGAGCACAGAGGCTACAATGAATCAATGAAACAATGTCTCTGGATTTTGCCGATGCTGCAGTTACATTCCGCCTGTCCGTATCCTGCCTGTTATTAGTGAAGGCCTTTGTCCCAGTCACATGTTGATGTTTGTCAGTGATGCTGTCATACCTCTGCCGTGGCACTCATGATTGGACATCAGCCCACAGTCTTTCTCAACCGTCGTTGTTATGATGCATGTTAGGACAGAATGATTTCACATACTATAATATATAGCTAAATGAATATCGTAATGTTGATAAAGTATGATGAGAACTAAATTCAAAGAAGTTTAATATTGTACTACCAAGATAATTACAGAAATGTGTTGTTGCTGTGTGTGGTATTGGTTCCCCGGCTACCATTCTGTTTAGATTCCATACGGGACAATGTTGGAAAAAAGTGTTCATCATGTTATCCATGGAAAACCAAACACCTTCTTTATCCTTCATTTATAATAAATCATTCAATCAATAATCTAGGGCTGCAACGATTAGTCTATTGAGAGAAAATAAACAAAGTCAAATTTTTCCGAATATCACAAGTGGGCGTGATCACCTACATGTAATGACAGATAGATGAGCAACGTTTGCTACAGTCCACGGGGTAGGCTGGTAGACTGATCTATCCAGCACACATCTAGGTGGACACGCCCACTAGTGATGTCAACAGAGGCCGATTTTCTAAACGGCTTGTAACGGCTTATCTGACACCCACACCTGCTGGTATAATGAGGCCCAATCCCATTTCTACCCCTTACCCCTTCCCTTTACCCCTCCCCCTTGTTTTGAAGGGGGAAGGGGTAAGGGGTAGAAATGGGATTGGGCCTTAGTCACCTTTAATCGTTTAAGTCATTCATCAAGTATTCATTGTCTGTGTGTGTGTGTGTTTCCAGTGGCCTCCAGTGCCAGTAGGTGGGAGGACGTGCAGGCCAAGGCCCGTCACCTGATGCTCCACACCTACAGTGTCTCCAGGTGCACAGTGCAGGTGCAGACGCACAGACAGAGGATGGCCCACACCTGCACACACTGCCACTCGTCCAGTGCCTGAACACACACACACACACACACACACACACACACACACACACACACACACACACACACACACACACACACACACACACACACACACACACACACACACACACACACACACACACACTCTTGTAGATAATATATACATTAAACAATACATATCATGCAGCAGCAAGGCAGAAACGACACAACAAATGGCCATGACTCTGGTACATGACTGTCACAAGATGTCAGGTAGTCAGAAACTACAACTAAATGTGCCAAAGCCGAGTCAGGTGGATATGCAGCCCTCAGATTAGTGTTTGCATTCAGCGTATGGGCGGGGCCACCCAGAGGACAGGGTTGTGGTTCTGCGATGCAGCTGCAGGGGGCGCTATAGATCACCAGTAAAGCCTCGGTCATTTGTGAAGGGCTTTGATAGCCATTTTCCTTTTGTACGCAACGGTTTGATTCTCAGCAACTGATGTCACTGATAGGTCATCAGCTTTTTACAGTTCAACTCAGCCTGGAGGGGTGGTTGGTATGTTTTGAATTTTTAAAGTTTAATCTCACTAAGCATGATTCACAAGTAATATCTCGTATTCCACACTAATTACAGACTGACAACACTAATTTTACTCTTTTTATTTTCCAGTTGTGTCAACAGCCATGACTAACGGCACAATATCTAATATTGTGAAATTACTTCCAGCCTTTTGTTAATGCAAGCTTTGCCACAATATCAAACTGACCCATGTTATCCCATAACTCCGTTTGGCAGTGTAGAACAGGCAGCTCTGAGTGACAATCAAAGAGTGGCACACTTTGAATCTGGGTTCCGGTCGCTCTGCACATGGATTTGAGCATTAATGTCATGCACTTTGTACGGTATATCATAAGACCAGGTGGGTTATACTGCACTGCAGTATTTTCATGGGGGATAGTATACCCGAGCCCTTTAAGGGGCCCTTGATTCAGCCTCATTGCTCTTGTGTTAACCAGGGTCAAACAGCACTGGGTTTTTAATATGTGATAATTGCCAAGTTTTTATCAATGCTGGAACATCTGTTAAAGGAGGTTTTTAATGTTTTTAGGTCGCATGCTCTTTTACAACCTCTTCGGGTGGTTGCTTCTTCGCACAAATGATCTTATTTTTTTGCACATTCCATGTGTTATTTTTAACCCATTTAAATGGTACGGTTACATTTGCTTCTTGTAAAAGCCAATTGATTTTGCCTCATGATTTTTTTTATTCTCTATATTACCCATGAACCCTCTAACGTAAATAAATGATTGTAAATGACACAAACACTCATGGTTGATGTTTCTTCATTCCATACACTAGAGGGAGCAGTATTACTGAGATTCAAACATGCATACAAAAAGACTTCACTATTGCACTAAATGCAAGACAATGACATCCTTTTTTATGTGATCTCTTTGAAGCTTTGCAAGGGGGACCATTGTAAATGGTCTACTTCAGGAGATGCATGTCCTTATTGTAGTTATATGAGACAAGGACAAACAAGGTGTCTTGGTTTGGTGTAAGAGCTCTGCAGAAAAAGACAATACTCCTTATTTGCATTCAGCAGAAAGAATGGTATGTCCCTTAACGTGAAACAAAACTATACGGCTGCCTTTGTCAACTTGCCTGGAAATTGTAACAATAAAGGGAGTTGTAGGTGTAGATAACGCATATTGTTTTATTTTTACAACAGTATGCACAGTATTTACTTTCTGACTAAAGTTTAGACATCGTTAATATGTAAATCAGTTTTCATCAAACTCTTCGTGGTTCAAGCACAATTTGTAAAAATTTAACACCACACCATACACCCCGCGGACATAAGTCCCAAGGTTCAGGTGTTGCTCAAGCTGACCCAACCAATGCAAACCCCCCCCCCCCCCTCCATCGCACACACACACACACATTTGCACCAGCATGGTGCTATATTATATTACTATGCACAGATCCAGTTTCCGACGCAGTGTTCAAATTAGATTTGACAGTTGATATCAGTAAATAGAAATAATAAAACATACACAAAAGCCATCATTACAAACATACATGTATTCTTGGTCATGGAAAAGAACATAGCTTTTATACTTGACAGTTATTTAAATTTTGTTACAATTATATTTTATAACAAAAGACGGGAAAAGGAAGGATAATCTACTTTGTGAGGCTCTTAACGTGCTCCAGCTCTGCGATGGGCCGCCACTTCTGGTTTATGGTGTGCAGCTGCATAAAAACAAGGTCAACAACAAGGGTGTGGTTCATATATGGCATAAAATTGCCATAAACATATTAAATTCTCAAACAGGCAAATGTTTTATAACAGGAGCAGGTGTATGGCCGATGTAGCACAGACTTTGCATGCATCAACACTGACGTCACGATTGGCCGAGTGGTCCCTAGTGATAGCTGCCTGAGTGACTCAGCACACTTTTGATCGGCATGTTGCTTTTTTTTTATGCAGTCATGAATTGGCAGATTAAATAGACATGGGTTTAAAATCAATAATTACCTTCGACTCAATATACATACCTTTTGTGGTTTTGATGGATCCAACCGCTCCCATGGTTCCGGGTTATTAGTTTTGTTTAAACTTAAAAAATAAATAATCAAAATAAGCTTTTCGATATAATCCATACAATCCAAAAGCGTTTTGGACTGGATATATTGATATATCACATTTTGACATTGTTATTTTCATTATTGTGAATAATAATTTAGAAAATGTGCAGGCCATCTAAAAGCAAATATAAAAACTCACATGACATCGGGTTTGGTGAAAAGGAAGTATAAAGAAACAGATGGAGCACCTATGGCAGTAACTGCCATTATTCCAACAAGAGGTATCAGCTAGAACAGTAACAGGAGCCAATGAGCAACAGTGTTGACATAAACAGACACATTAAATATAATAAATATCAATAGTGCAATTTCCAAACTAAAACCAACCTCCTTTCTCTTCCTCAACATTTTGATGATTCCAAACATTTTGGTCTCTTTTGTCTTTTTCGTCTTCAGAACCTAGACAACATTACATTTCAATATCTTGTCATACAAGGAAATAATGTGATGTTATGTCAGCATCTGTATGTGGCTGCGTCAGGTCTCACCTGTTGCAGGGTGTCTTGAGGATTCTGAATGCAGCTCCGTCGTCTGATGTAGTCTACCCTAGCGACGCTACGAGCGCCCAGGCACGTCCACACACTCACAACTTCCTGTCTGGTATTTCAATGGCTGGAAGCTGATACCTAATGTGATTGAACTTGGCTTGAGTTCAACCTTTTACTCAGTTAATACTGCCCTCTTCTGTCCCTTGTTGGTTAGATGAATCATGTTCTACTTTATGATTGTTGTAAGGATTTCAGTGCTACGTCTCTAGTGGGATGGTCAGGGGGAATTCTGCATAAAGTGTTTTAAAATGGCAGGACAAATGAGAGACTGCTTTGAGGCATACAGGTTTGTTGACTTTATTCCAACAAGGAAGCAGATAAAATCATAAACTGTAATTCGTCACGAGAGTGGTGTCTGGTAGGTGTTGATCTGTTGGGCTGTGAGGGAGGGGCTCATCGCGTCCAGAGACTTCAAGAAGTTTGTGTGTTTGATCGAACATGCGTCCATGCCCTCGTCTTGCAGAGTCAACAGAGCAGCCTGCGGAATAATGAATCATTTGTTTAAAGTTATGCACTTCAAAAATAACATAGGATCCAAATGATAATTTTTTTTGGGAATATAATAAAAAATACAGATAAGAAAACTATGCGTGCATTCTTGGTGCAAAACAACCTACCTCTTTGCACAGTTTTTCTAGGTCTGCTCCAGAGTAAAGCTCTGTCTTGGCGGCAAGTTCTTCCAAACACACATCTGCGTCGACGGGCATTGATCCTGTACACACCCTCAGGATGGCCAGGCGAGCCTACAGACACACGCGTTAGGATACAGTGTTATTTATCATCACAGATGTGAATCATGTTGTTTGGGCGTCTCACATCCGTACATGTCAAATAGTGAGAGTGCTTCTCTAAAACAGACTTTCGGGAGGTATCTCTAAAAAAAGAAATCTTCGATTGGTAAAGAGAGGAGAAAAAGGTTCAGATGAGGTCACTCACCTCTGGGTCAGGAGGAGGGACATATATGATCTGGTCTAGCCTTCCAGGCCTCAGGAGGGCGCTGTCCAGGGCGTCTGGTCGGTTAGTTGCTGCTATGATCATCACGTCTTTGTTGCAGACCTCTTGGTAATCCAATTTCTGTAAACAAATAAAGACGAAGGCACGCGATGAACCTCATGGTCATGATCATGATGAATTGGTTAACAAAGAAAATATTTAAGACCTTTTTTTATTCGTCTGACCTGTTGGTCTGCAGGACTCTGCTCGTGCCCCTCTGCCTGTAGAACCCTCTGTGTCCCTCGTCTCTCCAGGGTCTTAAAGCCCACCCCGTCCAGCTCGTTCAGGAGCACGGAGAGGAGGCGCGTCTGCACGCTGTTGGGCGACTCACCGCCGGACCGTGAGCCAATCACAGTGTCGATCTCATCGAGGAACAGGATACAAGGGGTGCAGGCCCGCGCCTGCTGAAACAGCTACACACACACACACACACACACACACACACACACACACACACACACACACACAGGTAAATAACCAACAGTAGAATGCAGAGAGGTGTGTGTTGGGGGGACAGAGCAGTACCTGAGCGAGAGCCCTCTCGGAGTCGCCCACGTAGGGCGAGTAGAGGTCGGCCCCGCTGACGGACAGGAAGGAGCAGTGGGAGGCGGCGGCGGCGGCCCTCACCAGGGTGGTCTTGGCGCACCCCGGGGGTCCGTAGAGCAGCACCCCCCGCGGCCGACTCAGGCCCAGGCGCATGAAGGCGTCCGGGTGCTTCATCGGCCACTCAATGCTCTGGAGGAACCAAACGTGAGTTCAGCACAAAGTACTGTTACACATGCATGTTGTAGGAGGAGGTGGAGCGGGTTGGTTGTTAACCGCGAGGTTGCTAGTTCAATCCCCGGCTCCTCCTAGCTCCTAGCGTGTCGAGGGGTCCCTGAGCAAGGCACCTAACCCTCACTGCATGCCTGACTCTACTGTCGGTGTGACTGTGTGTATGACTGGGTGAATGTCAGGGAATATTGGAGAGTGCTTTGGATAAAAGCGCGATATAAATGCAGTCCATTTACCATTTACCATATTAGAAATTTTAACAAAATTACACATTTTCCTAACTTCCAAAAAGATCGGATACAAAAACGACTTATGTAAATATAAATACATATCTATTTATACAGATATATAGAAATACAGCAAAGCTGGCAGGAGAGTTTGCATCAGCATGCCACAAAGAAAGAAATGTTTCCTTTTGAACAAGAGGAAATGAAAGAGTCACAGCCTCATATGTCACAGATTTCTTTGAATTGTACTGATTAATTCTGATTCCGGAAACCTCTGCCGTTCAGCAGTCCGTATCGGAGGGTGTCACAGCGTACCTGTATGAGTTTGAGTTTGACGTCCTGCAGGCCTCCTATCTGCTCCCATGAGACCGGAGCCAAGTCCGTCCTGCCCAGGCTGCTCCGCAGGCAGGAAGGAAGCACCGTCTTCAGTGCTTGCTGGAAGTGACTCATATCTATTTCCTGCCCTCCAGATCTCTGCAAGGCCACAAAGGAAAAGAAACCTTGAATCTCCCCTTCGAAAGAAACAAAAGGGTGATTGTTTTGTGCTTCAATGCGTTCCCTGTTGTGTACCTGCGCGTTGTGTCGGATGGCGCACATGGCCGCCTCTCTGCTCAGGGCTCCGAGGTCCGCCCCCACGTATCCGACCGTCCTCTGAGCCAGGTCGGCCATGTCCACGCTGGGGGCCAGCGGCATCTTCCCGCAGAGTACACCCAGGATGGCCTCCCTCTGCTGCTGGGTGGGTGCTCCCATGACCACCTGAGGCAGAGAGAGATTGATCTATTTGTGTGTCGTTGGAGACCGTCTTTTCTGAGATGCTGTAACGTTTTGGTCAGAGCAGGGTGACCGTTTTTGTCATATAGTGATTGATTGATTGAATTTTTTTATTTTGAACATGTAAAAGAAAACAGAAATTGGCATACAGAAAAGAATGAAAATTGGCAAACACAAAATGGAAATCATAATCAGATACATAAATGACAAACACTTGCGGATTGGAATGACTTGTTTAGAAGGAGCGGGAACATGTCCACTTATTGAATCCCCCCCGTTCTCCGTAACTCATTGAAATTAAACTTCCTTAGTCATAATTATTATTTATATTTTCATTTATCATTATTATTTATTATATATTTAAAAAATTGAGATCAAACCCTTTAACGTTGTTTTGTTAATATTATTAGTAGTGGTAGTGGTACGAGCACCACATTTAGTAATAGTGTAAAGTAATGGCAGTAGCAGCGGTAGTAATCCAGAGGACAGACTCCAGGGTTTCCCTGAGCAGTTTTGGAAATTTATTGTGAATATTATAAAAGTATAATATATTCTGAACCTCATTCACTCTCTGTGTATAGATCAGGCTGCAGGGCAACAGTCTTACAGCCTGCATGAAAATAAGCATAAATGGTCCACCTGTAAAGTACCTTACAACCCCCCCAGTCTAACTGCCAACCCCACCAGCAGGAAACCCTGGGGTGCCTGTGTCGTTGGTCTCCCCACCTCTCGGTCGAACCTCCCGGGCCGGCGCAGGGCGGGGTCCAGGCTGTCCGGCCGGTTGGTGGCGCCGACGATGAGGAAGCGATCCGATTGGTCCATCCCGTCCATCAGGGTGAGGAGCTGGGCCACCACGCGGTTCTCCGGCGCCGACGAGCCCGTCCTCCTGGGGCACAGGGAGTCCACCTCGTCCAGGAACAGGACGCACGGACCCTCGTCGGCCTCGGCCCGGGCCCGCGCGAACACGGCCCGCAGCGCCTCCTCGCTCTCGCCGGGCCGCGACCCCACCACCTGCAGGGGGAGGGTGTTACCAGGACGATGCACGGTCGGGTGAGTCGCATCTCATATTGCGCTCTTACCGATAATCCCAAACTGAAAATTACAACTGATACAAAAAGAAAGAAAAAGACAATTCCTTCTGACTGAAGGATTTTGTTTAACCTTTATTTATCCAGGAGAAAAGTCTCATCGAGATCCAAATCTATTTTTCAAGAGAGACCTGGACAAGAGGACAGCATAGAACAGACGAAACATATATCTTTCCAACAAATAAAACGCACAATTGACACACAATTGAAAGGCAGTTTGGGGAATTCAAGTGAGGAGTTATACACAGGTACAATGTCCAATATGTCCATATAATAAGTCCTTCAGTGAAGAGCCAAAGGCGACAAATGGGATCAGTTCCAGTCAGATCAGTTGAGGTTAATTCCACTAGCCTGGCTGTATGGTCAGGAAAAGCAATGTGAACTTCGACCTTTGTCACCTGATATTATAACATATTACAGCAATGAATGTGTGCAGTGATGAGCGAATGTTTCATTTCAATAATCCCTACCTCCGGTCCTCTGACCACCACCAGGCTGGCCCCCACCTCCCCCACCACTCTGCGCACCAGCTGGGTCTTCCCCACGCCGGGGGGCCCGGCCAGGAGCACCCCTCTGGGGCAGGACACCCCCAGGGAGCTCAGGGTACTCGGGTAGAACAGAGGCAGCTCCAACATCTCTCGCAGGGATGCACACACCTACAGCAAGGTGCAAAGGACAGTAGAGACGAGTGTTATATCGAAAACGTTCTCAATGTTGATTATCTTTTGAATTTTAGTACATCTCATTTTAACGTTATACGTTCATAATGGTAAAATGAGATGTGATGGACAAGTAGCTTCAATAGTGAAATAACTTCAGGAAGTCATAACTGTTTCTGTGCCAGAAGCCTTTTGCATTGAAGCAGTCTAATGTGGCCTAACTATCTGCCTATTTTAAATTTTGTATCTGTAATGCCACTGACCTCGTCCAGCCCACCCAGTGGATCCACTGGCTTGTCTCGCAGCTGCCTTTGGAAGTGTCTTTGTGTCTGGGTTCCCACTATGTTCACGCTGGTCTTGGCTGTGACCAATCCAGCATCATCACAATCTGGGCTGACTTCCTCAACGACAACGTATTTAATTTCTGCATCCCAATCCTCAACGTTGACGACGTGTTTCTTCCGCACGTAAACACCTTTCATCATGTCCTTCACAAGTTCAATGATGATGTGTAGAGGCGTTTTTTTCCTAAAGTCTACACTCTGGACAACCACAGTGACCTTAATGTGTCTCAGCTTGGAGCAGGTTAGAGGTGTGAGCTGACTGGGACCGAGGGAGAGTTTAAGAGATGGTTGAGCTATCAGATTTGGAGTGACACATTTCAGATCGATCTGTATGAAGCCCTCGGTCAGGTCACTTCTGGGCCAGGCGGTACATAGGCATGTTCCTCCCGCAATATACACAAGCACAGGAGAACCCAAATTAAGTCCATGGGTTGACATCAAGCCTAAGCCCACTCTGCATCTTTGACTCCCACGATCTGCTGAATCCTGGGTTAAAACTCGGAGAGACATTCTTCGTAATTCGTTCTCTAATATCACAAAAGTCAGATGGACCACATTGCTGATTTGCTGAACCGGTGACTAACGTTGTAACACTTGTATTTGCGGTCTATGAAGTATTTACAGTGAACCAAACAGCTATTTATTGTCCTTATAACGCTGAAGCTAACTTCGCAAGCTATAAATCAGGACAACCACTGTAAAAATGCTCACCGGCAGATGTGTATAAACCTGAAACTGTGTAATAGTGTAGTAGTATGACACTTTTAATCACAGTGGATACGTTTCGAGTAAAAGCATGGCAACTGTTTACAAAATGACATGTGTCGTGAAAAAGTCGATGGCCAACCAAAACTATTTCCTGGCCTAAAGATAAAACCACGCCCAGTATAGATTACAAGCCCAGCATGCAACATATGTAAAAAGCAAAAACGACAATCTTATTACGGCACTTTGGATAGCAAATAAAGTATTTTATTACAATTATATAATGCTATTGAAGAAAGCATGCCTTACTTCGTATTCTACGAAGCCTGTAAAACGAAGGGTGCAGCTATAGCCGCCCATCAACATGTTGGTCATAGTAAATTATGCAGCGATCAAAACTTCCCCACATAATTCCATAATTCCACAGTTTACTATATTTTCAGACTGCAATACATTTTTTGCTTTTTTAATAACAGTCGATTAGAGAATATTTATTTTTTGTAAACTACAGTTTTTTTTTGTATTAGTCAACTACTATAATTGGTGTCTAGGCAACTCATATCTATAAGAAAAAAATACAAATAAAATCATATTTAGAATAATGAAAATAAAAAGTACCCACCTTGCACTTCATACATTTCATACATTAATTCAAATCATAGATTGTCAAACATATAAGGAAGAAATTCGAGGCGCAAATAGTTTTAACTCCGCCATGACTCTTTGGCGTCACCTTGTGTACAGGACAAATAAGTGCGACACATTTGACCTACAATGCTTTGCATTCAGCCCTGAATATATTTCCAGTTCATGCGACATTTATGTTTCAGTTTTTCACGTTTTTCCCAACATGTCGTGTGTGATGAGCAGCTAGTAAATCCACGAAATATACATTTATCAAAAACGAACTATACGTTTAAAAAGCAATTTCAACCACCTATTCATGTACATTTTTGTCACTGATCAAAATCACAAAAAGGTGGAATCCCATGTCACTCTTGTGGTAGTCAAATAATGCTGCGATATCCTAGTCGACTGTTGTGAAGGTCATCCTTACAGGCAAACAGCAGGGCAGGCTTGATATCGGTCAGGTGATCTAGATGGAACACTTGTTGCATTCTGTGCAGGAAAAGTTTAGACTAGCATTGACTGACCCACCAAAAGTAGTAAGTATGAATGGATTTAAGAATTCATGAATGGATTAATGAAAGAATGGATGCCAAAATCTGTATGACACTACAGATTGATAGTGCTGTGTGTGTGTGTGTGTGTGTGTGTGTGTGTGTGTGTGTGTGTGTGTGTGTGTGTGTGTGTGTGTGTGTGTGTGTGTGTGTGTGTGTGTGTGTGTGTGTGTGTGTGTGTTTGTGCACGTGTGTGTGTGCGTGTTCGTGTTTGCGTGTGTGTGTGAGAGAGAAAGAAAGATTATGTTAAGCTTTGTCTAGGTCTAATGAATCCACAACTTTTAAACTGATCTCTCTCTGTTCTCCCACCCTTCTCCCCCCTAGGAAACAGTGGGCTGTCTTGGCACAGACTCAGAGCGCCGTCATATTCCAAGATCTCGCAGAACAAATTTGTCGTGTGTAATCAACCCTTGTGCCAGTATATGTGGCGCGTCCTGCAGAGCCGAAATGCCACTTGGCTGTCACTAGGTCCCAGCGACTGTCTGTGGGAGAGAGTGAGTGACTGTGTGTGTTGAGTAGCCGATAGATACAGATTTATTTATGTATGTGTGTGTGGATTAGCGGACTGAGTGGAAGGGATATAACGTCCTCGGTGCTCTGACGGTCTGTGTGTGTGTGTGTGTGTGTGTGTGTTTGTGTGTGTGTGTGTGCGTTTGTATTCAGAAGCCAGCGGGTTGACAGTGCTGAGCGTCTGCAGCAGGAACCCGGTCAGCCATGTCGAGGCTGGTGCGTTGTGTCTGCACCTCTTCTTCCACACTTCTCCAGCAAGGCGTCCGATGGAAAGTACCCTCGGGAGGAAGGAGGGCCTTCAGAACCTACCCTGCTCTGTGGGACCTCAAGGCCCCCCAAGGTAGGAGTCGTAACCTTCCAGCAGGCCTGTTAGAGGACAACCGTCCCGGTTTTTTCTCTTGTGCTGGCTTACGGTTCTCCTAGCTTTGACCGCTGCCTGGGAATCGAATTATTCATTTTAGGACAAGCCACTCCTGGCCAGACGAGTGGAACACTCATTCACACTAGTTCTAGTTGAAGACGCTAGCTCGCTAGAGGAAAAACAGGGCTATATGTGGTTGCCTGCCATGCTTTGTGCGCCGCTGTCTCCAGCTGCTAACAAGTGAAAGCACAGGAGAGGTCAGATAAAGGTGAACATGGGTCTGGTGTCTCGGTTGTCGAGGTGGGTCCGACCTTAGGCGCCGCTCCAGAGTGTCAAGGTCATGCACTGGGAGCTGGTCACACCGAGGTCTGTGTGTTTTTTGTAGATATGTTTTAACATTTTTACTTGTCCACCATGAGCACGCCTAGGAGTGTAGGCCTCTCTGCTAATGTAGGCTGGCTGGCAGCCCGCCAAGCGGCTGCTAATACTGTCTCTATGGCGGCGAGGTCAACATACCGTGTATGGACAGATATGTGTAATCAGAGACTGTGCCCATGCCTCAGTGCTACACATGCAGGGTCCCTGGGTAAAATGGAGAACATGTGGATAAAGTTATTCAGAGCTAAGTGTTGCCTGAAAGCTTGAATAATGTATACTGTTGTGGTGGAACACCACAGTTAAATTTGACAATCCCGAGAAGTTTTGAGTAGGAGTTATTTCTTTAAATCTCTGTTGATAACGCAAAGCCATGTTTGTCCTGTACACTTCTGCGTGTGTGTGTGTGTGTGTGTGTGTGTGTGTGTGTGTGTGTGTGTGTGTGTGTGTGTGTGTGTGTGTGTGTGTGTGTGTGTGTGTGTGTGTGTGTGTGTGTGTGTGTGTGTGTGTCCGTCCGTCTGACTTCAGGGGTCCTGTATAAGGAGCTGGTGGTGGGAGTTCCCAAAGAGACGTTCCACAATGAGCGGCGCGTGGCCCTGTCCCCCGCGGGGGTCCAGGCGTTGGTCAAGCAGGGCTTCAGGGTGCAGGTGGAGAGCGGGGCCGGGGAGGAGTCCCAGTTCTCTGACCTCCAGTACACCGAGGCCGGAGCCTCCATCACAGACACCCAGGGGGCCTTCGGCTCAGACCTGGTCCTCAAGGTTAGAGGGGCCCCGGCAACCTGACATTAGGGCTCAGCGATTTGGGGAAATAGTCGAACTGCTATCATTTCGACCCATATTGCGATTTAGTATTCCTTATGTTCTGTATAATTCACTAAACAAGCAATAAATCATTCTATAGTATGACCAACACATCGTTGGAAGCAGTCAACACATAAACTGCTTTTTCCTTTAGACCAGAGCTATTGGTTGAGATGAATTGATGCATGAATTGAAAGTATAACTTTTATTCAAATCATTATTTAACTATTGAATTGTCAAAGAAAAATAAACACGAGACTCCAGTCAGTAGCCTTTGCGATTTGCACATCACGTTCTATAACATTGCAATGTCGTTTTGAATTTGATTAATCGTTCAACTCTATCCGACATTCTTATGTGATCAGGGGCTGTGTGCCCTGCATGCTGCGCAAATCCTTTTTCCTACATTAATTATTAATATGTTAAATCAAACAATAAAAACGTTGACAACTTTTCATGAGGCTTGAGACTTGAAATTAGAACGCAGACCCATGTAGGAAATGAAACGTTGCCTGTCTGCCTATCTGTGTAAAACCCCAGGTTCGTGCCCCTGGGATGACTGAGATCGATCTCCTGAAACCAAAGTCCACACTGGTGAGCTTCATCTATCCAGCTCAGAACCCTGAGCTGATGCAGAAGCTCTCAGAGAGACAGAGCAACGTGCTGGCCATGGACCAGGTGCCCAGGGTCACTATCGCACAGGGCTTCGACGCACTGAGCTCCATGGCCAACATCGCCGGGTAGGAAACAAAGCTGTGCTCCTCTTCTTCACTGAGTTTCATTCTGCAACTGTATCCCACTTCACGTCTCACAAGCCGAACCACTGTGCTCTTAATGTACCCCCAAGTAAATCCCCCACAGTTAACACATTGATGACATATCTCCCTTCCAAGCAATGTTAGTCTCTCGGGAAATATCTGAACCAGTGGGGAACATGCACTGAGTCGACACTGTCTTAAGCACACAGTAACAGCACACTCAATGGAACATTGCAGTGTGTATTGCAGTGTGTCTTTATGTGGCCTGTCTCTTCATTCAGATACAAGGCCGTTGTTCTGGCAGCCAACAACTTTGGCAGGTTCTTCACTGGCCAGATTACAGCAGCAGGCAAAGTACCCCCGGCCAAGGTAACTTTTCATTGGTTTTCATCCCAATATTTCATCCACATGTATTTGATCTATGCTGTGCTATATGCAATCCTAGTTTGATTATATTTATCTGTGCTATTATGTGGGACCTTCAGCCTCCCATATTCTGTTTTTCTCTTTATCGTACCACCTAGCTACAAAAGGTGTTGTTGTCCATTCTTTGGCTGTGCTAGGTCCTGGTTATCGGAGGTGGAGTGGCAGGTTTAGCAGCAGCCGGTGCCGCAAAGTCAATGGGCGCCATAGTTCGAGGATTCGACACCAGGTATTTAACGTCTAGTTTGGTATTTAACATTCACACAAGTTCACTTCTGGCTCAGTAATCATCTGTGTTGCCTCACGAATGAAGATAATTGTAGAACCACTCTTATTAAAATCACCTTCTGAAAGATTCATCCACTCGTGCAAATATGTTTCCCTTCGGTAGAACATCTCCGAAACGAAACAGGAAGCAAGGCGTAACTCCGCCCCTTTTACCATTTGGTTTCCTGCCGCAGCTGTGGGCTGTTTGCCCTTTCAACCCGTTCTGCTATATCATAGTAGGATACTTATTATACTATTTTAAGATAATTTTTTGGAAGGTTTAATCCTTTTTAACGTAGAGTAAGACAGGAAGGTATGGGAGAGATGGGAGAGAGCGGGAGGACATGCAGCATAGGGGCAGGAATCGAACCCCGGCCTTAATGGTACGCACTCTACCCCGTGAACCCCCAGGGCGCCCCCCATAGTAGGTTACTTGACATGAGATTATCATCTTTGTGACTGAACTGAACTAGGTGGTTTATGAAGGTCAACAGTCGTGACATTGACATCCATGAACGAGACCCCAAAGATGACCCCCGTTGACCTTTGCAGACCAGCCGCTTTGGAGCAGTTCAAGTCGTTCGGTGCGGAGCCTCTGGAGGTACACATCCAGGAGTCTGGGGACGGCGTGGGGGGCTACGCCAAGGAGATGTCCAAGGAGTTCATCGACGCCGAGATGGCTCTGTTCGCAAAGCAGTGCAAAGAGGTGGACATTCTCATCAGCACGGCACTCATCCCAGGTCAGCTACCTCCTACCTGATGACCTGGCGTTTTGGTCTGACAGATGTCTGTTGTATTTCATGTATGAAAATAAAAAGTATTGTATCCACCACAGATCCATCAAAGGGCGATGCAAAATTATAAGCACCTCGATATCAGCATTGACTGAGTTTTCGGTATTTGGTTGTGTCAAAATTCAATAGCTCAAAACACAAAACAATTATCAATATCATCCTCAGTCTTAATTTACAAAATACAACTTTTCATGTGGATTACAAAGCTAATGTAACTTTAGTCTGTTAATATAATGTGTTCATTATTAATAACGTATGGCTGCTTGCATCTTTATTGCCTAATAGGATAGATGTATATCTCATCGGCTATTTTGCTGCATTAAACAAACTTTGACTCAAAACATGATGATTCTGTTGTGTTCTCTTCAAAACCAACGTCCGACCGAATTGTACCTAGAAGTCTGAACATGTCCTATGTGTCTCATGGAATGCTGCAGGGAAGCGCGCCCCCATCCTGATCAAGAAGGAGTTTGTGGAGTCCATGAAGGAGGGCTCTGTGGTGGTGGACATGGCTGCGGAGGCGGGGGGCAACATTGAGACCACCAAGCCTGGAGAGCTCTATGTTCACAAAGTATGCTGCCTGGCTGTGCTATCAACTGTGTTACACCTCATAAATGTGTTATAGGGCTGAACGATTTGGGGGAATAAACGCAATTAGATTATTTCCCGACCAATATTGCGATTGCGATTTAGTATGCGATTTTCATTTTTAAATTTCCTTACGCTCTGTATTATTCACTAAACAGGCAATAATCCTTCTATAGAATGACTGACACAACATTGGAAGCAGGCTACATATAAACTGCACTTTCATTCAGGCCTGTTCTATGTGTTGAGATTAATTGATGCATTCCCCCCCCCCCCCCCCCCCCCCAAAATAAAGGGTTAGGGTCATTATGGTTTTCTTTATCGCAGCCTTTGCAATATGCATATCGCGTTCTTTTACATTGCGATGTCGGTTTGAATTTGATTAAGTTAATTCACTTAATTTAATTTACATTGTTAATTGACCTCTTGTGATACTGTATATGTTGTATGGTTTATTTTTCTTAAAACAGGGTGTGACACACATCGGCTTCACGGACCTTCCCAGCCGCATGCCAACACAGGCCAGCACCCTTTACTCCAACAACGTCCTGAAACTGCTCAAGGCCATCAGCCCGGACAAGGAGTACTTCCATTACGTACCCAAAGAGGAGTTTGACTATGGCACCGTGGACCATGTGATCCGCGGGACTCTTGTGATGCAGGTAGGCCTTTTACTATTGCTTGAAAAGCTTGGCCTGCGCAATATAATTATCAAAATTGTTTTGGTCATTATTGAGATATATCGATTCTTCAAACGATTATTTTTGAATTTGCAAACATGATGCATTTATTCAGCATTTCCAAAAAATCCTTAAAAAAATACACAAAATGAATAACATTTTAAAATAAAAAATAGCGTACAAATATGTATTCAGCTGATTCTATAAAACATCTGGTTAAAAAAAGAATAATCAAGCATCAAAAAAATTTAGAGTTTTTACTCGATTATTTTAGTTTATTTTAAAAAATCTGAATCGTGATCAAACTTAGATTAATTGCATAGCACTGAGGTTAACTACCGTCATCTTGCTCTTGACCCTACTGTGCACAAATGATCACAATGTTATGACGTTTTCAAAACACTACTTTTCAGGAATTGGTTCTTTGAACCATTTTGTTTATATGCAGGGAAACATGGCAACCACAGCCATGTATATCAGTTTACTCGTTCTTAAACTATGCATTATTCTGGGTTCTTAAAAAAAAGGGCTAATTGATGATGATGATTGATGATCGCTGTTTGTTTAGTGTAATCTCCTGTGTTAGTCTTTACTCTGCCCGTCCATCCCCATAGCCAAGCCCCTCGAGTTCTTCATGTCACCTTCTCACGCACAAATGGAGACCCCCACTTCATCACGTTGCTATGCCTCTCACACACACACACCAGTTCTCCTCCCTTTGTTGTCTTCACAGGACGGCAAGAACATGTTCCCCTCCCCGTTGCCCAAGACCCTGCCCCCGCCCCCGGTCAGGCAGCAGACCGTGGCCGAGCGGAGGGCGGCGAAGGCTGCCGAGGTCTCTCCCTTCAGTCGCACCATGACCAACGCTGGCGTTTACACCACAGGTCAGATACCTACCGTAGACTCACCATGACCAACGCAGGCGTTTACACCACAGGTCAGATACCTACCGTAGACTCACCATGACCAACGCTGGCGTTTACACCACAGGTCAGATACCGTAGACTCACCATGACCAACGCTGGCGTTTACACCACAGGTCAGATACCTACCGTAGACTCACCATGACCAACGCAGGCGTTTACACCACAGGTCAGATACCTACCGTAGACTCACCATGACAACGGGGCGTTTACACCACAGGTCAGATACCTACCGTAGACTCACCATGACCAACGCTGGCGTTTACACCACAGGTCAGATACCGTAGACTCTCCATAACCAATGCTGGCGTTTACACCACAGGTCAGATACCTACCGTAGACTCACCATGACCAATGCAGGCGTTTACACCACAGGTCAGATACCTACCGTAGACTCACCATGACAACGGGGCGTTTACACCACAGGTCAGATACCTACCGTAGACTCACCATGACCAACGCTGGCGTTTACACCACAGGGTCAGATACCTACCGTAGACTCACCATGACAACGGGGGCGTTTACACCACAGGTCAGATACCTACCGTAGACTCACCATGACCAACGCGGAGTGTACACCGCAGGTCAGATACCGTAGCTCACCATGACCAATGGGGGCGTTTACACCACAGGTCAGATACCTACCGTAGGCTCTCCATGACAACGGGGGCATTTACACCACAGGTCAGATACCGTAGACTCACCATGACCAACGCGGGTGTTTACAGCACAGGTCAGGTACCTACCGTAGGCTCTCCATGACAACGCGGGCGTTTACACCCCAGGTCAGATACCGTAGACTCACCATGACAACGGGGGCGTTTACACCACAGCTCAGATACCGTAGACTCAACATGACCAACGCGGGCGTTTACAGCACAGGTCAGATACTGTAGCCACTCTATTAGCGACGTGGGTCTTTACACCCCAGGTCAGATACTTTAGCCACTCTATTAGCAACGTGGGTCTTTACACCCCAGGTCAGATACTTTAGCCACTCTATTAGCAACGTGGGTCTTTACACCACAGGTCAGATATTGTAGCCACTCTATTATCAACGAGCATCTTTACACCAAAGGTCAGAAAGGGTATAGCTGCAACCATTGATTTTTTTTTATATAACTATGACTAGGTGGCATATTTATTTACAGAAATGATCCGAAAGAGATCATCTATGCACTAACCTTGTTGTTTGTTGTTGCATCTTCTGTCTCGTGAAAAATTCCATTTTACAAAAATAAAATGTAAACTTTGCACTGACCTGCAAGTTCCACTGATGCGGTAGACATGTGAATACACATGGAGCAACTATTGCTTCTGGTTACTCGGTGCTGTGATTAAGGGGCTGCAACTGATGATTCATTGGACTATTGATATGTCAATTCGTTTTTCTTGGAATTGATCTGTGGTCAAAGAATATTCCCGACGACATTGGGTTGTGTGTTACGCAGGTCTGTCCACCTGTCTGGCTCTCGGCATCGTGGCGCCCAACGCGGCGTTCACCCAGATGGTGACCACGTTCGGCCTGGCAGGCATCGTGGGATACCACACAGTGTGGGGCGTGACCCCTGCCCTGCACTCCCCGCTCATGTCCGTCACCAACGCCATCTCAGGTGAGGCTCAGAGGAACGCGGGCATCCATATTGTATCACTGTATGTTTATGGCTCAAAATCCCATAGGTTGATCACATTGGTGTCGATGGTTACTACCTCCAAGTTTCAGGTTAAAGAAGAAATCGTTTTCATCTTCAAATATTGTAGATGAAAACCGAATAGATTTAAACATTTCTGCCGCGTGATTCCTATTGAAGTCATAAACATCGACCAGCCTTTGTTTCAGATGCCATCAGATCCCATTTATATGCAGATGCATTATTGAAATGTGCATTCTCGTTTTCGGGGAGGTCTCAACATTCAATAACAATCACTTCATAACAACAGAATAGTGGAAGAAAACATACATCCAATTATTAATATGGAAACATACAGAGAGATAACAAAGACAAACCACATAGATCACTCACAAAAAAGTTCAACCACAAGGTGGCCACAGTGGCATATGAAAGATTAAACAGTAGTACAAATGGATCGGCAAATACAATCTGGTGTGAACGTCAGGTATAAGCAGTAGGTAGAAACAGTGGATAGAAACAGTGGGTAGAAACAGTAGATATAAACAGTAGGTATAAACAGTGCCAGCCTCATTGATAACCAGACCAGTCCATCTCAAAGTAAAACGCGGGGCATGCTTAAGCATACCAAGTGATGGAGATAATATCAATGGGTAAATTATTACCTATTGAAAAAATGTGCCAGTGTTTTCTTAGCACAAGCGACAGATAAAGCTGAGCAGTGTGCCTAACTTGATCATTTGAGGTAAAAGGTACAATATACTATTGTAAATATGGTGGGTAATTGAAATCAATAAATTTAAAAAGAAGTTGAAGCCAGTGAATTTTTCTTCTCACATTTAGTGATGGTGCGTCATACACTGTATGATGTGATAAGGGAGGAAAGAACACATTTGCAGAGTATATTATGTGCATCGTTCAGCAGAGCAAGGTGCGATTTGGGGGTCAAATGCTTGGGCAATATATAAAGAGTCGTATAGTATTGTAACGCAGTTACAATACGCAGGGACTACAGATACAAATTATAGAAGGACTACTATGTAATAAAATACATACTTCCCTGCTCTGCCTGTGGATCTCAGGACTGACGGCCGTTGGAGGTCTGGTCCTGATGGGGGGTGGTCTCACCCCCTCCAGCCTACCTGAGAGTCTGGCTCTGGGCGCCGCCTTCGTGTCCTCCATCAACATCGCTGGTCTGAACTCGCAACGCATACTTTAAACACTAAAGGGCTGATTATGGTTCTCTCATCGACGCAACGCAAGGGGGTTTACGGATCCATTACGTCCTTGCCAACCCTCTTTGCTTCCACAGCGAGGGCCTGAGATGCGGCACCTTGAAAAAGTGTTACCTTGCGTTGGAGTGACGCAGCAGCAAGGATTGGTCCGCTCACTAAAACCTGACGCACAACCAAGACAGGTTCAGCACTACGTCAAAGTGTCTGCGCAGTTCTTGCGTTGCGTCGACGTGGAACCATAATCAGCCCTTAAGAGGGATGAAAGCTTTGCCGTTTTTTTCCATATCGTAGCGTTCTTTCCCCATTCGTCTGCCTTGATCCCCTCGGATGATAATCTTGTACTGTGTGACTGTAGGTGGTTTCATGATCACCCAGAGGATGCTGGACATGTTCAAGCGGCCCACAGACCCACCTGAGTACAACTACCTGTACGCCCTGCCAGGCGCGGCCTTCATCGGGGGATACGGAGCCTCGGTGGCCGCTGGGTACAGCATTGAGCAGGTACCGGCCTGTTGAGCTACTCGCTAACCATTGGGCCTGAACATACATTCATCCTTTCATTCTTTCTTTCACACATTCGGTCTCTGAAGGATTTGACAAACTAATGTTCTTTCCTTCATTCATTCATTTATTAATTCAGTTTATGAATGATTTGATAAATTAATGATATTCCCCTCATCCATTCATCCATTCATCCATTCATTGATTTATTGAAGAGGCGCTGAGCGCATTGCACATTGCTCATTGAGCGTTCCTTTGATTTGTGTTGGGCCGTGGCTGTAGATGGTGTACCTGGGCTCTGGGATGTGCTGTGTGGGGGCGCTGGCCGGCCTGTCCGCCCAGCGCACCAGTCGCCTGGGGAATACCCTGGGCATGATGGGGGTAGCAGGGGGCATCGCTGCCACCTTAGGGTCCCTCCAGCCCTCCCCCGAACTGCTGTCTCAGATGTCTCTGGCGATGGCCACCGGTGGAACCCTTGGTACGTATAGATTAGGCTATATGTGTCATCTTTAAGATATTCTGTCCTTTATAGGCCAATATTGATTGTACATAATATGATTATGTTATCTTCAATTGTGTGACTCAAATGTTTCTGAAACACATTTGACATTTTGAGGTTATTGTTAAATAAGGTTTTTAAACGAAGGCAGGCACCAGCATCAGCGACTAGACGGTTTTCATTACCTAAAGTTTATATTCACAGTTCAATTCAACAATTGTTTCAATTGTTATCAATTAAAGTTTCCCCAAGTTGAACCGAGTTTTGGTTATCGTGGTTTTTTCAAAGCTCAACCTCGATTTTGTTTATAAGACCTCAAGATCAAGATAAATGTCTTTCACATTTTCAACTTTTTTCTTGATAATTTTGTGGGCCTTTTAAGAATGGGCAAACTGAACAAAGCGCTACATAACAAACCATCAATCATCCTGTCGAGGCTAGAGTGGATATCTTTCATGTCTGCACTTTCTGTGCATTTTAAGTCCATATGATCAAATGTATTGCAATGCAAGCATGCCAAAGCATTGTGAGTATTTGTAGTGTGAAATTGGTAATCCGATCCTTTTCGAGAGAACAACTATTTCCCTTTCTTCCAGTGCGTGACTCCAGCCTGTCTTATTTTTTGAAGCTAATGAGCGATTTATAAAGTAACCCAAAACAGGTGTCGGGCTTCACAAGAATTATTGTAGCCTTAGATACTCCAGTCAACACGCTTGACAGAATTTACGGCTGATCCGTGATTCAATGGACAGGGTTACACTCACGTGCGTATACATACAGATAAAAAACGGTGTCCACTACAAAGGACCCCGTGCCTAGCCACGCTCGCTCTCCATATTTCACAGCATGACGTGTGTGTGTCTTCCCCAGGTCTGACCATTGCCAAACGCATCGAGATCACAGACCTGCCGCAACTCGTGGCCGCCTTCCACAGTCTGGTCGGTCTGGCGGCTGTCCTCACCTGCGTGGCAGAGTACATGATCGAGTTCCCCCATCTGGACACCCACCCGGCCGCCAACATGGTCAAGACCGTGGCCTACCTGGGCACCTACATCGGAGGAGTCACCTTCAGTGGATCGCTAGTGGCCTACGGGAAGCTTCAAGGTGAAGTGTAGTGTACATACGCTCGGTGTGTACATTGCGATGATACAATGATGGGCTTGTTTGAATGTAAACACCGTGTGATGGTATATAAGTGAACAAATATCCTCGTAAACACACTAAGACTTGGGCCCTCTGGCCCTGATTACGGTCTTTCATCTACTCAAAGCTAAAGATCCGTTGGTAATTCCTGTCCTGATTGTGCATGTGTGTATGTATGTATGTATGTGTGTGTGTGTGTGTGTGTGTGTGTGTGTGCGTGTGTGTTTGTGTGTGTGTTCGTGTGCGTGTGTGTGTGTGTGTGTGCGCGTTGCTTGCGTCATCCTGGCATCCTGCACACACTCATTCATTCATCCAATGATAAAGAGGAACACATGACAATCATTGTGAGAGCGCTGGCTTGGTGGCTGGATTCCCCTGGATCTGTGGTGGGGACAAACGTTTAGATGGCTGATATAGGGGCCAGAGTGTGGATTCTAAAGGAAGCTTGTCTTTTCTCCCAGAAACTTGCCGCTATGACAGGTTTAATCTTGTCAAGTGGCAGCCCCTAAGATCCTCAAGACTATCCGAACCTCTCCATTCGTCTTAATATTACCCGTAATCTTCATGTCAATAGCTGGAGAAATGATACATTCAGGTCTTATCTCAGTCTAGCCTAGCATCAATCACAGCTTAGGCAATGGACGTTTCTTAAATGAGTGCCAGGTGAGATAGTGCGTCAGTGATCGGCTCGCCAAAGCCAACAAATAAAAAATAAAGAGTAGTTGCAGTAGCCGGTGTTCTGAAGGATGGTGCTGTTCCAATGGTGGTTTATATATGCCTGTTTGTGTGTGTTCTGTGTTGCTAGGCGTCCTGAACTCTGCGCCCCTGCTGTTGCCCGGCCGACACATGATGAACGCGAGTCTGATGGCGGCCTCCATTGGCGGCATGATCCCCTTCATGCTGAGCTCCAGCTACGCCACCGGGATGGGCTGCCTGGTGGGGGTGTCCGGCCTCTCCACCGTCATGGTACCTACCCCGGCCCGACGCGCATCCCACTGTCAACCTTGCGGTAACCGCAAGGTTGCTAGTTCGATCCCCGGCTCCTCCTAGCTGAGTGTTGAGGTGTCCCTGAGCAAGACACTTAACCCTAACTGCTCCCGACGAGCTGGCTGTCACTTTGCATGGCTTACTCCGCCGTCGGTGTGTGAATGTGTGTATGAATGGGAGAATGTCAGGCAATATTGTGAAGCGCATTGGATAAAAGCGCTATATAAATGCAGTCGGTTTACTACACACCAATCGGTTTGCTCTGTCCTCCCCAGGGTGTGACGCTCACCGCGGCCATCGGGGGCGCCGACATGCCGGTGGTCATCACCGTGCTGAACAGCTACTCTGGCTGGGCCCTGTGCGCCGAGGGCTTCCTGTTGGAGAATAACCTCATGACCATCGTGGGCGCTCTGATTGGCTCGTCCGGCGCCATCCTCTCTTACATCATGTGTGTGGTCAGTAGACATGCAACAATCATCATCATCACAATTGGGATGGGCGATTAATCGAATTTTGATAACGATTTAGATTTTTGCGTCAAAAGATCTCCAAACCTTTATAATCGAGAAAGGATTATAATTTTTAAGTAAGTATTAAGTGTATTTATTTTACTCTTGAAATGTTTTATAGAAATCGCAGAGCAGCTGGATACATATTTGTACATTATTTTCTATTTTAACATTTTGCGCATTGTTTTAAGGCGAAATTTCAAAGTTCTCAGTATCAAAGTGTGTTTTTGGAGAGAAATTATGAATAAATGCATCCTGTTTTCAAACTCATAAATAATCGTTTTAATAATCTTGACCAATATAATCGTGATTATGATTTTTTTCCATAATCGAGCAGCCCTACATCACAATCATTTCTTCTTAACTGTATTTTTGGAAAGAGAATAAAGCATGTCAATAGTAACCCTTGTGTTTGTCTCCATCCTGCCCCAGGCCATGAACCGATCCCTGCCTAACGTGATCCTGGGCGGTTACGGGACCACCTCCACAGCGGGCGGGAAGCCCATGGAGATCGTGGGCACCCACACTGAGGTCAACGTAGACCAGTCTATTGAGATGATCAAAGAAGCCAGCAGTATCATCATTACACCAGGTGCATATATACTATGGGTATGCTGCGGGTGGGGTGTGAGCTGTAGTAGCAGTAGTAGTAGTGGTAGTAGTGGTAGTGGTAGTAGTAGTGTTAGTATTGGTTGTTGTAGTAGTAGTGTGTTTGTTTGGAAAAGAATCAAAGCGATGTTAGAGGGAGTAGGCTGTTGTTGTAGGCCTAGTTATCACTAGGTGCAGGCAACAGGACCGAGTTGAATGGCTCCTCGCCTGGGACACAGCCAGGCTTGCGGGACCGACGTGTGGAAAGGAAGCATGACTCGTCAGAAAGGTTGAGACTGGAACACACCTGGACTGTCAAGACCTCTTCTTCCTCTCCTCCTCCTTCTTCTTCTTTATGAAGCACAGGGCGTGCACCGAAGGCCTCCTCTGTCTTCCAGATGCTGCCTTTAATGTCATCCTCAATAAGATTCAACCGTCTGCCTCGGCTTGAAAAGCTTTGAACCACAGACGGGCTGATTGCCTGTGCTGCTGCTGCTGGGCCAAATATGACAGAGCAAGGGAAGGGCTAGGCAGCAGCAGTAGAGAGAGCACTCTGAGAGAGCCATGTTGATGGGCACACCGGAACAACATCACGGAGCCATCAGATTCCACAATGACACGTGTGATTAGGAAAGGGCGGATGTGACAGAGGTTTTCATCGAACCCCATTAGAGGGAAGCCACACACACACACACACGCAGAGATGTGTCGATAAAGGTTTCCATGACGATATTTTTCTTTTAAGTTCGATTATAAGGAAAGACAGTCGGATGAAACAACTGAGTTTTTAACCTTTGATCCATACTAATAATTATTTATTTACAAATATACCTAAATGTGTGTGTATATATATGTTTATGGGTTTGTATCAATATAGATATATAAATATATGTATTTATGTAGAAATTCATAATAATGCCATTTGAATATATTGATTGCAGCATGACGTATAATACCTTTATTGTATATATTCAGTTAGTATATTACTGAAGCAATATTACTATCCTAACTGTGTGTGTGTGTGTGTGTGTGTGTGTGTGTGTGTGTGTGTGTGTGTGTGTGTGTGTGTGTGTGTGTGTGTGTGTGTGTGTGTGTGTGTGTAGGTTGGGGTCTGTGTGCCGCTAAAGCTCAGTACCCCATTGCAGACATGGTGAAGATGTTGTTGGAGCAGGGAAAGACCGTAAGGTACATTTAAAAAAACATTTGATACCTGTCCAGTTGATTATGGAAATTTGAAGGGTACTTGTAACGTTCCTTTTTCCCCCAATTACCCTTTCCTGCTGTGACACGCTACATGAGACTTCACAATACACACTGATTATCTCAGGAATGGTCTAAAGCTATAGGGTCTGATCTGATTAAAGTTAAACAGATCAGTGCTTTCACCTTTCACTCCATACTTGAGTAAAAACATAAATGTCTCAGGACAGCCCACCCCTGACTGTCTGTACGTATAAAATCTGAGAATGACACGCATGTGTTCTGACAGGGTGCAAAAGGCTGAAACATTGATCAAAAGCGTTTGTCAATCGGTGGTTCACTAGACTCTGTCTCCTTCTGCTGTATTAGGTTTGGGATCCACCCGGTCGCTGGCCGCATGCCTGGCCAGCTGAACGTCCTCCTGGCTGAGGCTGGTGTTCCCTATGACGTAGTCCTGGAGATGGACGAGCTCAATGAAGACTTTGCTCGTAAGAAACACAACAAACAAACCCACAGAAGACAATATATCCAAGCACGCATTTGAGACAGAGAAAACAATGACAAGCAGGGGGGGGGCTGATATCTTTAAATTTGCTTATGGGCAACAACAAACCACAGCTCATTTTGGCAGGGTCCGATGTTTGATTGTGTGTGTTGTTGTCTGGCTGTGGCACGCATGTGGCAGCAACAGACTGTTTTGATAGTAGACAGGCGTGCGGTCTGAAACACATGGATCTGTTTATAAGCGATAATTGTAGTGTAGGGGGAACCCGGTTTCATCGGTAGGCCTACGTGCACACCACACGGTCCCAGGCTCCAACATGTTTGTGTGTGTGTCTCCCCTTCTCACACAGACACTGATCTCACGCTGGTCATTGGTGCTAATGACACAGTGAACTCTGCTGCACAAGAAGATCCCAACTCCATCATCGCTGGTATGCCAGTGCTGGAGGTGTGGAAGTCCAAGCAGGTAGAGATAGCACACCTTCTAAGTCCACATTCCATGTTTACCGCAGCATTCACATGTTCCACCGCGCTTTATTGATGGGTCATGTCATGAGTGCTATTCTCTTCATTAGGTTTAACGCTCCTTTTATGTTCCACTTCATAAAGGGATGACACCTTTCTGTTTTCCTCACCAGGTGATCGTGATGAAGCGTACTCTGGGAGTGGGTTACGCTGCAGTGGACAATCCCATCTTTTACAAGCCAAACACATGCATGCTGCTGGGAGATGCGAAAAAGACATGCGACAGCCTTCAGACCAAGATCAGAGAGGCCTATTATTAGTGATCCCTTGTTAGTGAATTGTTATGCAATTTTCTTAAATCCACTATATTGAAAACGTAATCTCCCTGGTGTAGAAATGAGGATTATGCATTTTATAACACTGCAGCTTGATGGACATATCTTTGGTTAATTAGATTTTGTTATGAGGGTGATTTCTTTGAGGGTGTATTGGACCCTAAGTAAAGCATGCCTTTGTGCATGTCAGTCTGTACTCGACGAGGGACTAGAGTGCCTGAACTGACTTGAGAACTCACTGTACTTTGATTTTCACGTGAAACTGAAACGTACACAAAATGAGAAAGAAATATAACCTAAAAGAATGCATTGTCTTTATTTTAACTAAATGGAAAATAAACTGGCCATATATTTATGAAGGGTTAGGCCACTGTATATTTAAATAGCTCATAAATCATTAATGTCCTTTAAAATATGCAATGATTCTACATTTGCCTCGTTTCCTAACAGCTCGATATTTCTTAGCTGCTAGTTACCTTGTTTGGTTTCATATCCACTGTTATTGGTTTGATTAGGCTCTCAAATCGGACAGGCTTTTATGTTCAATCCTTTACAATCTGATGCATGGGTGTCACAGCAAATCATACCAATGATAGACTGACGATTTAATAAATTGGCACTTACAAAATAAAATAAGTTAAGTCGCTCATGACCAAAAGGGACAATGATTTACTTACAATATCAAACTGTCTTGCAATCTGTAAATAGACCCTTCTATAATGTCCACTGTTGAGTTTTCTTATCTCTTTTCTCATTGAACTTCTCAGTCTCTTCCCGCGGCTGTTTTGGCACTGTTGACGAGTGTGTGCAGGTAGGCGTAGAAGAACAGGAGGTTGTCGTATTCCCCGCTGTACTCCTGAGCAAGGCACTGCTCGTGGTAGTCTTTGAGAAAGAAGTAGATGGCCTCAATGGTGGCCAGGTAGCTCTCCGGTTTGCCCTTCTGGTGGCGCCAGAAACACGTCTTCCTGGACTTCAGCTCTACCCGGGGCAGGCCTTAGGGGTGAGAAACACAGCAGCGTGTGTCAGCCTGCATGCCCACATCAACATCGCGTGAGCCGATGCTACACAGCCTACCCTGTGATGACTGCCAGTGCACATCTCACAAATGCCAACATCTCCAACAATTACCTCGCAGCCGCTCGTCTGTGACGATCTTGTTGGTCTGGTTCCATGTGCTGTCGATGACAACCACCCTCTTGAGGGGACACGCCCTTGGCTCCGAGGCCGTGGCCCCATCTGGGGCCGCCGACCCTGGGTCATGGGCATCGTGTGTGGGCCCTTGTGTCTCCTCAGTTTTAGCCCTTTTCGGGGATGGCTCACAATCCAAGCTGTCCCTCAAATGCTGCACCAAGTCCTGCATTGGGACTGACCCTGGCCCTGGAAAAACCAAAACAACCTAGAGAGAAGACATACGATGGAAAGGCAGGCTAAAACTATTTGAAACAGACACACGGTATAGTCTGTAATGTTAAGTACTTCGATATGTGGAAAGTTAGCATATGAACACATTTAAAACCCACTGAACCTAGAAACAATTATGAAAAGGATAACCACAGTTACAGGGAAAACATTTCACATTAATAACAAGATACCAAGTTGCAGCTATTACAAACGTATTTAGAACAGAGGGAAACAAACCCTAAAGCTTTATGAATAAGAATTCCAGGGAATTGAATTGCAATGAATGTTACACTCCTGCCAGTCTCCTTCACATGCACTTAGACCCGGGAGTCAGTCTATGAGGAGTAAAGAGTTATGCCCACCTGGTCGGTTTCAAAGTCAGGGATGCAGGGGTAGGTGTATATGTTGACATCATCGGGGGCCAGTATCTTGGCGTGTATGGCGGTGCTCTTGCCATCCGTTTCATTGGGGTGCTTGATGATGTCTATCTTCACTGGAAGCTTAATAACACATAGTAACAATCTAGTCAAGCTTATGACATAAATATGTCATAATTGATCTTATGTAATAATAAGTAAAATAACAGAAATGTGGTCAAAATAACAGCTTTTTCCAAAATTCAATAACAGGTTGCTTTATGAAAATAAAACGGTTGTAAACCCAGACAAAGTGTACTCCTTGATGCCAATGAGCATATCGTATACAGAGGAACAATCAAGTCAACCCTAAACTTCTACTGACCTTGATGGAGGGGATTTCTTGCTGGCTGACACCCACTAATGAGTAGCATGTGTAGCAAAAGAACATTCGTGATCTCCCACATTTGGCGCATTTTAACCTGCCGCACTGCTGCGCTTTCTCCAGTACAGCGTGCGATGCCAATTTTAATCCATGTAGAGGTTGCACGGCAGGCTTGTGTGTTATAGAGGAGTCACTAGAGGGTTGCTTCAGATAGAGGGGCTTGTCTTGGTCCAAACAGCTCATGGTTTGGTTTAGAAGCCCTTGTCTGACCGTGTTATGATGTGAGGATGTCAACACCGATAGCTGGAATAAAATGGTGCAATATAGACAACATTAAGGATAGCAAATAAACGACATGAAGGAAAGATTCCAATACACATTGCTTCCCACACAGCCTTCTCTCCGCCTCTCAGTTAAAATGTTAGAATACCATGTGATGATTTTCTGATTGCAATCAAGACAAATGGTTGGGTTGAGCAAATCGTTTATAATAAAGGTAAATTGACTAAATACTTATAAAGAGCTGTATATAAACTCATTGATCACTTTACAAAACACGACACGGATGACAATGAAGGGAAAATATTCCTTCTTCTCTGCAACCGATGCATCGCACTCAGGAGCTTCTTTCAGTCAAAGTAAACCCTTTTATCACTTTAGTCCGGACTCGGTTCGCTTGCGGTAGGTTATCATTATGATAAATAGATTACGCTGAAGCCCCATGTTTACAAAATTACGGAGCAACATAAATTTCGTTAAGTGGAATTTTCCAAAACAACCTATTTAACGCCTTTCACTGTCAGCCATCTCTATAATGCAAATAGCAGTCATTTCATTGGCATTATTATCTATGGACCTCTCCCTGATAACCTCATAACTCTGGGTTTTCCATTGTGCCACCTGAACTCCTTATGAACATGAACACACATCGCTATGGATTCACACAACGTCCCCACCGTGGGTGGCTGGGGACGAAAGTAAAGTGGTATTTTAAAGACTGATAAAAGTCCAATAGCTTATATGAAAGTACCCACTCTTTTCACGCTATGACACAACCATGGATACAGTGGGCACTACTTTCAGATAACTATTTAGACATGGGAGATCAATGATTAAAAGCCAAGTCTATGTTCGTCCCCAACCATCCACGGCAATGAAAGAGTCACTGCTTAGCGACGTGTGTTCGTTCATCTTCACACGGGGCAAAGGAGGCACTTATGTAGGCTAATAACACACTTTAGCGGAACTAACGTTACATAACCTGACCGGAGACTAAGAACAAACTGTGGACACATTCACGTCTACAGACCGAAAATATACGAAATGCCTTTACTCACACTGTTATCGACATGGAAATGTTATCAATGCTTTGGTCAATGAAACGTTGCTGAGAAGTTAGCATATGTACAATCGTTGACGTGGATGCTGTACGTAAACATCGGATGCGTCCACGTGCGTCTTCCGCTACTCCGGAAGTCTCTCCTCTTTTGGTTGCCGCCATTGGTTGGCAACCGTTGACCAGCAACGTCACCGATTTAAAGAAATATTGCCCAAATTAACTCGGCATGAGGGCGATTCCGTTTAGATACACGCTGTTTAGATTTATGTTACTTGCACTCTGTTTCAGTTACACAAGTAATAGCACGACCTGCAGCAGCTGTACTGTTAAGTTACCAGGTACTGTCCTATTAATGTGGGTTTTCCTGTATATATTTTTTTCTATATACTCTTTTACAAAGTAATATTTGATAATATAACATATATTTCGAACTGAATAGCAACTGACCCTCATCTCATGCGCACATGTATCTTCTGTGTGTACCAGCCTATAGCTCCCACAGTAGACTAGGAGGACCATGGAACCTTTGACAATATTTCACGTTGAGGTTCAGGTTGACTTTGTTCTCATCATGAAGCACTATCCACTTTCTTTTTGAGATATTGGGTTATAAAGTATCCCTTTTACGAGCTATTGTCCAACTGTTGGAAAACTTTTTTTTGTGCTGCAACTATTTCGTTTGGGAAGCACACAAAAAGTTATCTTGCATTATTCTGTGTATACACAGATGACCCATTGCTGAAGTCTTGGCTCAACAATACAAAAACAAGGTTAATGAAGACAAAGTGGTGTATTATTTATTTATTAGTCCAAGTACGCATTCCCTCCCCTTTCTCTTTGAAGCCCGATGTGATTAGCGTGATGTGAAACAGACTTGTTAACTTTCAAAGATACCTGTGCTGTCACACACTTTATGAAAGTCAAGATCACGCACCCACTCAGACGGCTCACAGATGTGTAGGCTATCGTGTAAGAACTCTCTGTGTATGGTGGTCTTGGATTCCTTGGGGCTTTGAGACTAATGAGACACACCTTGTTTATTACTTAACCACATTAGCTGTGAGGTTGTTCTTGCATATCATTTCCATAGGCAGCGTTCCATCTGGAAACTCCTCATAGTGACCTTTCCTTTTCTGCGTTGGATGCTTACAGATGCCCTCTTCTGTAAGTTCAATGTGAATCACAACTTTACAGTCAGGACCTCCCCTAAACATTCCAGAAAAGTGCCTTCACCCATCAGATATGAATGTGCATCTATCCCAACTGTCAATAAAGAGGTATTCCGTTTTTTGGCCCAACTCTTCAAATTATATTGTTTGCTCGAGATCTTCAAACTGTGTTATGCCGATTTTTAAAAGAAAAAACAGCACAGCCGTTTTTTCTTCTATAAAATTATATTAAAAAAATCTATTTTCTGTTTTTTTTTTAACAACTAGTAGGATTTTGATGTTGTAGGGCAAGTGCTGGTAATCAAGGAGATCAACCTGTTGACCTTGGAACTACATTTGTGCTTTTAAGATGCCCGGAGACACAATGGTGCATTTCCTAGTGGAACCGCTTCAAAAAGGACTCAGCAGATCTCGTTTCTCTCTGAACCTCCGGTAAGAATCAGTCTTCAATATCACATATTTTATATTCATGGGTTTTTCTCAAATCATTAATTTCATTTTCTAAAGTCGAAAAAGGTTTTCTTGGCAGAGTTGGAGTCTGAGCTGGCTGAATCAATACACCGTGCAAGAAACTGACTGAATGGTGAGTCATATGAAAGCACAGTGTTCAGCAGATTCTGCAGCCTAGAATCCATAAGCTCATCACATGCCATTTAAAAAGAATGTATATAACTAACTCATACCAGAAAAAATTTAGCTCAAGAGTCTACGAACAGTTTTGGACAGTTGCATGGTGTGGCCCACCATTTATTTAGATCCATTCCATGGAGTCAGTTTACTGGAGCTGTCAGGGAGCCCTTGGGGTATGGTGTTGTCTTACGCCTCTCTCCCTATCTAATATGCCAATAAAACCCAGCGAGCTATGGGCAGAATCGCACCTCTGCAGCACACAAGCTATCTTCCATTTCTCCAGCAGCAGAATCAAAGTTGAAAGTTGGTTAAAGAGGCTGTAGATACGATTATTTTTGTATAATTTGTTAGATATGGCATAGCAAACCGTCATCTATTAGTGAGTTAAATGTGCTGTGAGAATAATCTATTAATTTCGGCAAATAATAATAATAATTTCGGCTTTCTCTTTTCAGTTAATAATAACTAGTAATTACTGATCATTTAAGTTATAATAACGATAACAATACCTCAACAATAAAAAATATATGATATTGAGAGGGTTATAAACATGAGAAGCACTATTATTCTAACAATATTATTTGATCAAATCCTTTTTCAAACTGCAGGCATGCAAGGATAACTTTGTTTGACATCTCTGCTTTCAGATCGATTTGTGTCCGTGTGTGTGCGTGTGTGCGTGTGTAACAGATGACAGATTATATCTATGCATGGTTTTCATTTGCCGTGTGAAATGGCAGAGAGCTATGGGGGGGGGTAGGCTTCCCCCCCTCCTCCATCCACCCGCAACCACCGCTAAGTTATTCTTTTTTTCTCCTGGTCTGGGGAAATGAGGATTCCGTGCTAAGGCTGAAAACACAGAATTCCCTTGGTTGCGTAACAGCAGATTTCTTCTGGGGTAATCAAGGTTTACAGCCCCTGAAAATGTTTTGCATCAAGTTCAGTCTCCCACTACTATGCATTGCTCTCCTACCTACTAATGGATCCTACACAAATACACACTCACCCACCTCCTCTCACTCACACCTCTGCATCCAAAAACCACAACCCAACCTCTCCTTTGCCTCGTGTCTCCACACGCTATTTAAATTACAGGACGCATGTGGCCCCGATATGTGGACTGAACCTTGTATACACATATGCAAATTCACAGCCCACCTCTGATGTTTTACTGTGCAGCACACGAAGGTTGTACATAATGCTCGCTGTTTAGCCCCAAGTTCCTACAGGTGTAGTCCTTGATCTCTGCCACTGTTGCTGATACGTGATAGTTTGTTGTGAGGAGGATCATTTAGCTCTGCAGACTATAGAGCCGTGGGTGTGTACAATGCCCTAGACTGGCCAACGGCTTGCATGCTGCCGTCTGTTGCTACGTGTCTGTGGAGGGGTTCCTGTGAGCTTCTGTTGGCTGCAGCCTTGCTTGGCTCCCTCGGGAAGACACAGCCTTGAGTCTGAAACGTGTTTACATCGTCGGCATGTTACAAATGATCTGCTAAGACTAACTTTGCGTGACTTGTCAGAAGCCTTCACCTTTCTCCGATGTTGTATTTCAGGGGTTTTCACTCGATACATGAGTCATTCTTTATCTGGCAGGGTTTCTCTGTGCCAGATGTGAACCCATAAAGTGCTCTCTAGGCATGTGTGTGTGTATGTTTGTTTGTGTGTGTGTGTGTGTGTGTGTGTGTGAGAGAGAGTTTTGGCAGCCTGCCAGATAGTCTGCAGCAGTGGCCTACACTGTGATAGCACTCAGGCTTCACTCACTAAAACATAAACATATGATAATATAACACTTGACTGTCAACAATATCTTTAAATTTGCCATGACATGATAAATGACTAATCCCGGAGGCTTGCAGTATTACTGTACCTTATGCGCTCATCAGATTGATTATTCAATTTAATGGCATTATTTTGGTGTACACTGTGTTTTTTTATAGTCAAAGGAGATATAAGATAAGTACATTGCTTTAGAAACTGCATCGAGATGTTTTCCAAATCCTCTTATCACCATATATGTCCTGAGAAAAGATCCATCAAGATTATCCTTATATTTATTTAGTCACTTAATTCATGTGTTATATGAATTGTCATAATAGTAAATGTTTTGATACTAGTACAATTAGTATTATTATTACTAAGTGTACTAGTATTAGAATATTGGTATCATGGTTTGACTTCACCACGTTGTCAATGCTATGAATGTTAACGATGTAGTTAAACGTGTAGAGTAAATTAACTTGTGAATAAATATAAAGCCACACACCCCAGCTCAAAACTCACCTGTTCAGAGTTCACCTCGACTCTGCATAGCTACCCAGCCCCTACCGGCCACCATTGTATGTTGTGTGTCCTGACACTTCATGTACGCACTTATTGTACGCACTTAATCTACATTGCACTTATTCATAGTACTTAATTGTGTAGCATCTGCAGTACCTGCTATCATTGCTGTACACGGGGAATGGGTTAGCCTAGCGATTGTTAGTACTTGCACTTGGTTCTATGAACATCTTTGCTGTACTGACAGCGATATATTGTTTAACTTCTTCTGACAAATGTACTTATTGTAAGTCGCTTTGGATAAAAGCATCTGCTAAATGCCCTAAACATAAATGTAAATGTAAATATAGATATAAAAATGCATACATATTTGTGTCAATATTAATTGGAGAATATTCCCGGCTCCAATTTCTCTTTTCTCATCCTCGTTAATAAATTAAATATATAATTTCCCTTTAACACATCTAATGAATTTAATCTAAATGGCAACTAATTATCCAGGTAGGGAAATGTACATGTTAAAAAAATGAAACTTACACCATGTAACTGATCTTTTCTTTTTATATAAATAAAACAAATAACTTACAACCAGATAACATAATGCTATATGGCAGTATGGAGATATTGCAGTGATATCATGCAGTTGAAGAGAGTCACCTGTTGAGAATGAAAAGGGGCATACATGGATGGTTTACTCAGTACATGTTACTTTTGGACTTGAGTGTGATCATATATGTTGGCAAGACCTGGAATGTTTAAACAGATATGACAGACAGGGCTCTCCTCAAATAAATATTTGTTTCTTTATAGGTCAGAATACACATTTCTGAACCATGTTATATATAGGCTAGTCGATAATTGTGATGAGGAAAGAAAGACGGCGTAACATAATATTTAAAATGTTTTGACTGAAGTATTTTAATCTGGGTCATTTCTGAGCAGCAGAATATTCTTGCTTTATTGCATATATATTTTTTAGGAAGCATCACACTTTGATAAACAAGACGTGGTCTGTTAGCAGCTTATAATGTCTGCAAAGGCATAAACCACAATTCAACAAACTAATCTACAGTTTGGAAAACCGTTTCAGTGAATACCCTCTCCCATCCATCACTTGTGTTCAACGCACCTGTGCCATGAAGAGTCAAGTCCAGCTTGCTTCCACTCATTGGGCAAGCCTGGTTTCTTGAGGGAGAAAACGCTATATCTGTCTTGTAGTTATATATCACTGGTGACAATGCATAGATGCTCTTAAATTTTAGTCTTGACTGGTTAAACGTGTCTGTTTATAATAGAACAGAACAATACTATTCCTATAAATTTAGTGATGCGTGGAAATATTTGTATTTTATTTCCAACAGGATGCTTCAATACTTGTTTGAGTGGAGATGCTGAACAGAACAGGACTGTCATGTAGTTTGCAGGATGGCACACTTCACACCTGTTTGTTTCCTAAATAAATCAGGACAACATATCCCCCAACACCCCCGCCACCCCCCCCCCCAACCGAGAGTGTAATGCAATGCTAACCAAATCAGTGATGTTTTATATATTCAGACAAGCTTGGCGTCAGGTTGCGTATGCGATACCGCACCGGTGACGGTGAAAGTCCTGCAGCAGCGATGCTGCCGCGCGTCCGTCACCGGCCCCTCCGGGGTCAGTCCACCCTCCTCTCCTCCTCCCGGCACTTCATGGGGATGAAGTGGGACGCTATGTGCTCCCTCCTGGTCTTCTTTCCACGCAGGGGCCTCCCCTTCTGCGACAGCGCGATAAACATCTCCTTGCCGTTCCGAGTGCACTTGGCAGAGGAGTACGCGTTGAAGTAGTTTTCTAGGAAAACTTCCTTGAAGTTGCAGTTCTCACTGTAGTTCCTCTGCGAAGCAAAAAATAATTCAATCCTACAATGAGTTCTTGGAAAGCATTTGGTTGCAAAAAGGTTAATGTTACAAAATTGTCCTTGTATTTTTTTCAAAAGGTCAACTGTTACCTTGCCTTGGAGCTGCCCAGTCCTGTTCATTGAGATATAATACTGACTCTTGAGCCCTTTTATGGCCAGCACTCCCCCCTCGGACACTGTTCTGATCTCCAGGACACCTGCCAGGACAGACAGAGTGGCGGAGAGTCGTCATTAGAAATAGCAGACAAGCAATTCCCAGGTCGCTACACAGGGCATTCACAAAAACATACAGCTCCATTCAGGAAACAAAAAAGAGAAGGAAAAAAAGGGAGTTGGGAGTTCCTGTGCTTAATCAGTCTGCGGCCCCTCTGGCTTTGTTCAGGCCTTGTTAACTGGCCTGGGTGGCCATTACACAAACCACAGCCCACGCTACGCCACATATGGGAGACAGATTACCCCCAGCCCTCCCTCCCTCCGTCCCTCCCGCCCTCCCTCTCCTGGGATCGAGGAAACCACCTCCTTCCATGTGCTTTGCACGCTACCTCCGCTGCCTGCACTCCGATACTGATGGGAGGGGAGGGGGGGGGGGGGGGGGGGGGGGCAAATAGTTGCTGAACTGTTTTGTTTGTTGTTGCTTGGAGATGCATGTAAAATAAATGGCATGTGGTCATTAATATGAGAATGTTAACGGCCTGGTCCTCTTTCTGGGACCAGGCAAGTAGCACCTTAATCAATTGATTTAATATTGAGTCATATTAATTATTAACCTTTATAATGATTTATCATCATGTCAACAAAGAATATCCAAAAAAGGATATATTCAAAGTATGATATTAATTACTGTGAATCAAACAAAGACATGAGATGATTTCATTTTTCAGGACAATCATGCGTGTTCCTCTAGCAATTCAAACAATGTGGATTGATGATTGAGCAGCCGATTAGTCATTCACCTTCCCAGGAGCTACATCACCTCAAATCGTTTTTTTCCTTTCAAGCCTAAGTTGGTTTCAACTACCGTACTTATTTATTAAAAAGATCAATCATATACTATGAAAAGTACAGATTCAGCGGTTGAGCCTGTATGAAGGAAACGTAGAGCCAGACAGAGGGATCAGCAACAGTAATCAATATTAGTAAAGATAGCCTTTGCACAATTCATGCAATCAAAGCCAGAACGGTTATTTGAATTGCAATCTTACACCTTGAAATATGTCATTTTGATATTTTTCTCTAAGCCATGCATAAAGTTCTTCTTTTTTTTTCTCACTTCATAATTTCAAGCCTTGAAATCTGTACCATTTGACCATAGACCATTCTGTCATGGTTCTGGAGGGGATGAGACCTATAGTTTTAAATAAGAATTCTTTCATTTCACACACACACACACACACACACACACACACACACACACACACACACACACACACACACACACACACACACACACACACACACACACACACACACACACACACACACACACACACACACACACACACACACACACACACCATATTCCAGGGGTGCCTTTCGATAGTTCTGTCACAGCACATTTCTCATTCGAATTATTGTTTTTTGTAGGTGCTGGGTGCAGAAAGGCCATGTCATTGGCACATTTTCTTGATTTCTCTGTATTGAAAGATTTGCCTTTATTCTGCTAGCCAGCTTGGGGTAAACAAACCATTTACGGGTGATTCCTAATTATTTCCTCCTTGGACAACAGACTACACATTGCTGTGGTTTTTGGATCATGCAAAAATAACAGGATTCTCCTATTACTCCTGATAAAAAGTGATATATGCAAGAAATAAACTTTTGTTGGATAATATTTATATCCTAACCAATGTATTTTGAGAAAGTTTATTCACGGCTCATTATTTGGCACAATCAACGTTGATTTAAGAATTGTAACCATCCCTTTCCTGAAATGAGAAACATAAAGAAAATACACAGTTATCCATAAAATATAGCTGAAACTGTGTTCCTTTGATTGATTCGTTTTTTCATCAAATTTGCTTCCACCACCACTCTGTTATATCATACCCAAAACAACATGCTGCAGAAAATTCTCACTCCCAGATGCGTGAGATCCAATCTTGTGAAATGAGTATCATTGAAGTGGACTCTGGCACAAATTGCCTGGCCTCTGTAGTTGTCATGTGGATTTGTCACGCTGTTATGTGAAACAAGGTCCCCTCCAGCCTTCCTTTTTTCACTAGCGTCTTTTCAGATCATTTTGGGACAGCTGAGAGTATTTATTTCTGGGCCAGACAATTTTTCTGATGAATTTGATTATTATCGTTGTCATGTCATACACGGGACACAGACATGCATGTGATACATCAATATTAAAGCTCATATCTAGCTGATGTTTATGTGGTCCCGAGACCATATTTACCGGTACACATTAAGTGGGGAATTATCTGCAGTGACTGATAGCACCCATGCACTTTCCCCTCCGCTCTGGCCAACAGCTTTTTAAGCAGACTGTTCTCAAATAAATCATAACAAGGCTTGCTACAGCTCCACTCTGTGTATACTTTGTAGCACGTTGTTTATCTGATGGATTTGTCCTCCTTTCGGTTGGATAATGGCCTGCATAAATAAAACAGGGAAATTAAAAAAAAAGGAGAAAGACTTTAACGTGTCTCAGAAGTTTCTGCAAATCCCCGTGGGTTATGACACTGAACTCTGAAACATCTGTATCTGTGCATATCCAGTCTTACTGGAAGTAGGCCTTTATATTGCTTTATTTATCATATAAGCCCCAGGGACTGCTGTCTGTGTAAGGTACAAAAGTTGAAATGTTTTTGTGTTTGTGTGTGTGTGTGTTTGTGTGTGTGTGTTTCTGTGTGTGTGTGTGTCTGTGTCCATGTGCGTGCCTACACTTGGGAAATCCTGCATGCAAGCTCGATTGAGGGTCTCTTCAAAGGCTCATCAGTCATATTTCTTTGTGATTTTTGCATGAGATCTTCAGACACATCTGCGTGTATCGTTCCTTCTGCCTTTCATCGCCAATTGTTATGCAAGCCTCTGCTTTTCCAATCATGCCAGGGTTTATCGTTCATGCCAAGATGCCAACACACAGCCACTCGGCGACGATGGAATGTTAAATACCGATTACAAATTCATTCTGACCTTCAATCATAGCCCATATTAATGACACTTTTAAACACTGGTAGCTCTAAAGTATATTTGTGTACTAAATACTGCAATTATGTAACTAGGCACCGAGCAGTGGTCTTGGGTCTGTTTACGTTCATGGATTGTATTGTTTCTTTTTGGGTGGAAGTGATACTGTTCTATAAGATGCTGCCATGCATTCTCATTCTAGTTAATGCTGGCGGTATCTATATTATGAATTACACACACTGCCTTAATCATGCTTGTGTGAGATGCTACTGGGGGCAACTGCACATTTTCAACGCACGCGTGATAACTCTTTCTATTTCTATTTCCGTCGACCACATCTCTGTTCCCAGACGTCAGTCTGAGGCAGCGGGTCTAACCCCTCCCGACGTGGGTCTAACCCTTGAGCCAGCGGCAGTTCCCTGGGGCCCGTGAGTGCTTCACTCCCGAGGAGCCCTGGCTCTCCCCAGCCTTCCAGAGTCCTTTCCGTTCACTTCATTACAGCCTATGTTTAGATGGTGTTATGATTAGGCAGGCCAAAGCCCACACCTGCTTTATTTTACTCCAGTCACTTTGTGCTTCTCTAATGCAGACATACGACCCATTAAAAGTGTGGATAAACTCCCTCCCACGTGCTGCTGTCATGGGCCCCGAGCCCCGGCCCTGACTCAGTGTAAACACCTCCGAGCTCAGGTCCGGCTGACACAACCCATCTGCCTTCACTACCTGGGACCGAATACCGTCAGATGCCTTTTAAAGCTGAAACGCACCACAAGTGCTGGCCTCTAACCAATCATTTGATATGTATATTTATATTTACACATATATATGTAAAGCATATGGAGTAGACTGCATTCAATCGCGAAGAGCGTTAATAGAGACTGAGGGTTCTTACTGTAGCAGTTGGTGGGGTCCTGCGTGCCGTTGATGCTGCCGTCGTCGTCGATGGTGAGGAACCACTGCGTGCGGCTGAAGAGCTGGCGGATGCGCACGTCCCCGCCCTCCATGTAGTCGTAGTTCCTGGCGTGCCGCTCGTGCTTGGAGCAGTTCATGAGGGCGGCCAGTTGCTCCGGCGTGCGGTCGCTAAAGGCCACGCACACGCTGCCCAGCAGCAGGGCCACGTGCACGCACAGTCCCGAGAGCAGCTTTGGCAGGTTCCATGACAGCATCCATATGCGCATTATACCGCGACGTGCTGGGCCCCCACGGAGGACATGTTGAAACGGGGGGGGGGGGGGGGTCGAGATCCGTACGCTGCACCAGCTCCCTTTGACCCGCGTCCCCCAGGCCCTCGCTCTGCGACCCGTGACCTCTTGAATCGCGACCTTACGTTGCCCCCACACCCCCACACCCCCCCCCCCCCCCCCTACCCCCCTTTCCTCTCCCAGCAGTAGGGAGCCCCGCTGGCCACACTGAGACAGACGCTGGGCTGTCTGGGTCCTAGCCGAGGGCTGGGGACGGGGGAGATGGATGAAGGAACGGGGGGGACTTCTCTCGCTCTGTGTATTCCTCAGGCGCTGGATGTGTTGCCAGATCCCTTCTCTGAGGACTGGATCCCGACAGCGGAGATCATAATGTCTAGAGAAACCCTGCAGTCAGTCGCTGTGGAGACAATAGGAGGATTAAGGGCACATGTCATTGACTGACTGTTCACCGACAAGTGTGGAGAGAGGACTTTTGGTTTGCTGCTGAAGTTACCACTTTAAGGGCTTGTTTAAGAATGGTCAAGTACCATGGGTAAATAAACATGAAATATCAAATTGTATTTTTTTATTATTATTTACATTTTTTAATACTATTAGATAAAAAAAAAAGTAATATCATTCTCTTAGTCTGAACACTGCTATGTCTTGGAGTATTAGGGAAGCAGCTGTCTGGTCTGGACTGTGATCCCCTCTTTAACCTAAGCCACATGTACACGTGTATGCAGTCTCAAATGTACATATACACAAAAGTCTCAAAACAACAATCTCTTGAATCAATATGCCAATTTTGACTACCACAAACCCCTGCCACTTTCCCCCTAGCACCCACCTTCCCTCAACATTGAATAACTTACATTCTCCGGTAGTGATGGTGGAAGCTGAATGAGGTGTATTCCTTTCGCCCCCCGAAAGGTCCTATTGTGTAGGCTTCTCGGTTGTATGGTGATAGGCTTGGTGGCAGAGCTAGTCCGGCACTTGTGCTGCTGCTGGTGGTGTTGTAGGCAGGCGTGAAGAGACTCTGCTACTCCCCATGGATGGATCCCTGACTCTGGCAGGCTGAGACTGTGCATCTTCCACTGTTGTTGTGGACTCTACTCAGATAAATGCCTCTTGCTGACCTCACTTGAGAGCAATTAGATCCCAGCCAGTCAGCTGTCCCTTGGTGAGCTGAAGTGGAGGAACACCCTCTGCCTCACTCTCTCTGCCACTCACCCACTGGACATGAGAGGGAGCTAGAAACATCTAGAAGGGCGGACTTTTACTCGGTGCTGCACTCAGAAGTCCTCTACCATTATTTGCACGGACGCTGAAAGT
>NC_079425.1:19777960-19862960 GCF_026213295.1 Gadus chalcogrammus | reverse complement strand
CATTTTACATTTACATTTTACATTTACATTTTCGGGCATTGAACAAACTCATGTTTTCAAAGCGAATTACCCATGCAAGGTGACAGCCAGCTCATCAGCCAGTATGTCCGGGCACCTTGCCCGGACATACTATCCCATTCAGAACCACAGCACAGACTGTACTGGACAATTCCATATCCTACTTTGTTTCAGAAACACCGTTGCCAGATTCAATCATTTTCTGTACTTTTCTTCCTTACAATCCTGGACACGTTACAGTGGGTACAGCTTATGGCTGCTGCTGATCAGGGGCTGTGGAATTGCCTGGCAGTCTGACCCATGACCAAGCAAACCCAGCCTGTATTCCCTTTCCTCTAACTCTCTTTCCTCCTCCTGCTCCTCCAATGCATTTTTCATATTGGGTGTTTGATATCTAATACAAGCAGGAACATATCCTTCTACGATTGGACGATAAAGGTTTTTTATCAGCAACCAGGCTGATTTAGGCACTCTAAATCTTAATTCACAGAATGGGGTTTCGCTTATTCAATTATACATGCGATTATTCACATGCATTCAAACCACCAAAGGGACTGTGTTTGTGTGCTGATTATGAGACAATCCCTGTGTACCTATAGCAGTAATGGCTCCCAGCAGTCCTGAAGGCTAGACTTTAGTTAAGAGCAATCTTGTTGTCAGCAAGAGAAACAAGGACTGATAAGACGTCCCCCTCCTCTGTGGGGAGGTTTCCTCTCCGTCGCACCACTGCTGTGTCTGGAACCTCTGCTCCTTCAATTTCCCCGGCATTAAAACACTTCCAGATGGCTCTCACTGCCTCTCTTCGCTCTCCCTTCCTTCCTCCTATTATTCTTTGTCACACTTCTGATATTTTCTCGCTGCTGCCTCCCCTTTCCTTCTCTCTTCGTTTCCGGTGAACCTGGATGCCGTCTACATCGGCTGCCCCCAGCTCCGTACATTTCCTTATCTTTCCATCCATCTTACCTTGACCATGTTTGTCTTTTCCTCTTGTCTGCAGGTTCCGGTAACTGTCCAACAACTCTCAGCTCACCTCTCAGCTCATCACTCTCTCGCTAGCTCTCTCTCTCTCTCTCTCTCTCTCTCTCTCTCTCTCTCTCTCTCTCTCTCTCTCTCTCTCTCTCTCTCTCTCTCTCTCTCTCTCTCTCTCTCTCTCTCTCTCTCTCTCTCTCTCTCTCTCTCTCATTCTCTCTCTCTGTCTGTCTGTCTGTCTGTCTGTCTGTCTGTCTGTCTGTCTGTCTGTCTGTCTGTCTGTCTGTCTGTCTGTCTGTCTGTTTGTCGCTAGCTCTGTCTCTCTCTCTCCCCTACTCTCTCTCCCTGTCTGTCTGTCTGTCTGTCTGTCTGTCTGTCTGTCTGTCTGTCTGTCTGTCTGTCTGTCTGTCTGTCTCTCTCTCTCTCTCTCTGTCTCTCTCTCTCTCTCTCTCTCTCTCTCTCTCTCTCTCTCTCTCTCTCTCTCTCTCTTTCTCTCTTTCTCTCTCTCTCTCTCTCTCTCTCTCTCTCTCTCTCTCTCTCTCTCTCTCTCTCTCTCTCTCTCCTGTGTCTCTGTTCCTCTGTCTGTTATACCCTCCAGTGGTTTTATGAGCTGTGATTGCGCGCTGTGTTACCATCAATGATACCATAATGAGTGTGCTCTCTGCTCGGGCCCCACTCATTAAAAGGACTGGTTATCACAGGAATGGCAGCCAGCGGGACGCGGTGATAACTACACGCGTGGCGGGCTGTTCAAACGCGCTGCAGAGCCCATTAACTTCACATGAGCAGGGCCCTGCACAAGGCTGCACTGGGCCAAATGAGGCACCTAATGATCCTGGTGCCGGGGTGCGTGTCAGGGTGGAGGAGAAGGCGGGGAAAGGCTCCGGGGTTGGGGGTGGGAGTGTCGGCAGGGGGATGGGGGTTGGTGAGGAGAAAGGCAGTATCGTAGGAGGTCCTGCTAAGCGGTGGTTAGGGTTTGGCATCCCTAGCACCAGAGACTGCCTTCGTGTGGTACTTGTGGTGGTGTGCGATGTTCTTATTACGTGTGTATTGTACTTTAATGGGTTACATGTGTATCACTAATGTGGAATTACACGATGCAAAGGATAACCAAACTAGAACCGCTAAGCCAGGCTATGTCTTGTGTAAATGGTTGGTTTGTTATTGGTTTGAACTGTTGGCCGATAAGCAAGAGCAAGTGGTCCGCTTATTCAATGTCACATGCTTGTCAACACTTGACCTCTCTCCCAGCTGCAACAGACCCACTTGGGCCTGAGATAGTGGTCTTCAGTCCGTTCTGACAGTGAAATGCTCAGTTGTAGCCTCTACACCTCAAAATTGCAGAGCAACTCCAATTCATTCCTTAGACCGTGCATAACCTGGACATGTATATAACGGTACAGATCCAAATGTGTAGTTGGCTCATATATGTATGCAGATGTATCCTTTAACTTGGCGGCTGAGCCTGTATGTCTTCCTGATTGTGTATCGGACATTTAGGCCGGTTACATACAGCAGACTGTGACTTGAAGAATATTCGTTTTCATCTATATAACAACATGGTACAAAGTGTGTGTTGGGGTCTGATTTGTAGTTATCTTTTATCAGCAGTTTACGGCAATACTCCTCATCGCAGAATGTCCTTAGAAAAGTATTGAGGTTGCTATGGTAGTGAAGACGGAATAACACATCAATCCATAGCGCAGTAGCAGAGTTACTTTAAAGCTCTGCGAATGACACGTAGGGAAAGAGCGAGCAGCGCTGTGGGAATATTTCCCTGGCCCAGACCTTTGACGCAGACGTACCGATGGGCTTTTAACGAGAGGAGGGCCGAGCGAGGAAGGAAGCGTTGGGGCCAGCCAGCTCTCTGTGACCGCTCTCTACCCTCTCCAACCAGCCAGAAGCTTTCCTTCACTCATGAGTGTCCCGTTGTGCATTAGTTAACCTTTTGGAGCATACACGGATGCTTGATGATAGACATTACTTACCCATGATCTTCTCAGAGCTACTGGCTTTAGTGGAGGCCTAACTAAAACACTGAGTCACTCATCTGCCCACTGGCTTCTGACAGGAATGTCTGTGTCATGTGTTATGACAGAGGGGAACGAGAGCCAGCATTTTGTGTTTAACTTTCATTTCCCGCATGACAAAAGGTTGACCAATTCATGGATCTGCAAACAATGATGGACATGCACGTGCTTAAGAATGTATCCTAATGTTCCTTCCTTTTGCTGTATTGAAGCATATGGCATATGTTTTTTTCCCATTCATTATTGTTGGGGTATTTATCATTTCTATTGTGTATACCGATGTTGGATGTATGTGTGTGTGTGTATGTATGTGTGTTTTTTGCATGATTGCATCTGTGCCTCACACTTTCTTGATATCTGTTTCTCTTCAACACACCTGTATGTTTTTGTAAAAACCCCATCCTCTCAGAAACATAATCTTTTTGTTTGCGTAGTCAAGGGTTTTGCTACATTCATATCTGGTAATATCACCAGAGTGCCCTTTTTGTATTTCGCCACCAAGTGGCAGGGCTACCCAGAAATCTGGAGTGGAGGGGGTCTATAAGGTTGTTCAAGAAAGGGAGTTTCAGAACACAGTGGACAGGCATCCATCTTTTTTCGTGAAATCACACACATTATCCACCTGAACAGCAACCAGCAGCTAGCCTGGCTCCGCCCGCCTAAGTACTTCTGCTAAATTGTTATTTCCCTTCAGTACTTGGTCTGGGTCTGCGGTATGATCGTTGGTTTTCTCCTTCCAAATTGTCTGCGTCCAATCAGCGAACAGAGGGAGTGGCTGAGAACAATGGCGTTAAAGTCAGCTCTCGTTGACGGACATCTTCACGCACTGTGTTTGGTTTGTTTGCTGCCTGCGCGCAACGTGATTCCCGGCCAAACGTTAGCGATCGGTTATGGCAGATCCAGAGTGGCACTGGGTAGATCCAATAGTTTTAAACTTCAACAGACACCCGCCTCCAAGTGAGTTAACGTTTGTCAATTGAGTAGGTCCAGGCTCTCTGTGCAAATGAAATGAGGTACGAGAGTCTGGTAGGGCCAGGCTAAGCAGCAGCCACATAATCGCACCCATTCCATCTCCCCCAGTACTCTCTCTCCCCTCTCTACCAGTCGACTTTCCCTGGATGGAGCCTCAGCAGGCGGGAGCATTGGCCAACCCCTGACTCGGCTGTCTTCTTCCACTCCATGGCAGTGACTCGTGTCGACTTCTCAGGCCCTCTAGTTCTGAGTCCCGCTTCTCACACCATGAGCCCCCCTCCCCCCCCTGTCTGTATCAGCCTGGGGTCACAGAGCACAGGTTGTGAAGTGTTTCATTAAAGCCCCTGGAGTCTGGGAGGCCAAGAGACCACTTACGTGAGAGGAGGAGGAACAGTGGGGGGGAATGGGGGGAGAGAGAGAGAGAGAGAGAGAGAGAGAGAGAGAGAGAGAGAGAGAGAGAGAGAGAGAGAGAGAGAGAGAGAGAGAGAGAGAGAGAGAGAGAGAGAGAGAGAGAGAGAGAGAGAGAGAGAGAGAGAGAGAGAGAGAGAGAGAGAGAAGGTGGTTTTGGGCAGAGAGTAGCTCCGGTGCATGTTGGGTGCGACGAGGGGTGCCCCTTTGGGTGTGGGGGTTCGTGTCCTGGATTGTGGGAGACCTTGCGGCGAGAAATGCCAGGCCTCTCCTGGAGTGGGAATGTCAGGAGTTTGAGGGAAATGGCTTGTTTGTTTTGTGCACAACTCTGTCCTGAACTGGCCTGTTTTTTTTATGACTGAAGGTGTGTGTGTGTGTGTGTGTGTGTGTGTGTGTGTGTGTGTGTGTGTGTGTGTGTGTGTGTGTGTGTGTGTGTGTGTGTGTGTGTGTGTGTGTGTGTGTGTGTGTGTGTGTGTGTGTGTGTGTGGTCTGCTTAAATAGCAAACAAACCAGTGAGCCTGCTATAGTGACATATGTTTCTGTTTACCTGTGACATCTGTTGTCGAAAATTAGTCACAGATAGCAATTCAAAGGTCTCCTTAACTTGCATTTAAAACACATGTTTCCTAACAGGGCATTGCTTAACATGACCTTTTGTGTTTTAAATTGATAAAATATGAAGATACTAACATTTCCTAATAGTAAAGATAAGATGCCATCAGTGTTATCCTACATCCACACAGAGGATGGCACTGGATTACGAATATGACATACAAGATAAAGATACGATGCCTTGTGTCAACATGGGGAAAGCTATTGTAATACTAACAGAACACTAACTGAACCGGGGATCTGTCACAACCGATATCGCGTGGTAGTATTTTATTTGACACAATTACACATGGGACAAGCCTGTTTCACAGATCATTTGATTATGTGCAACCACTATTCCCGTTCGCCTGAGAAGATATAACTTACCACTTGAGAAGATGACAGAATTCCCTCCAGCGAACGGGATCACGAGGTAGTCGGGACGCAGAGGCCTGTTTCTCAATGTGCTTTCACTCAGCCCACAACGAGAGTTGCGTGCGAGATTTCCATATCTCACAAACTCGTGTTCATCACAATTGAACAGTAGTAACTCACAGAGTGAACTCTGAACACCGTCTGCTTTCAATCTGAGCCGGGGGGGGGACTGTGCCAAGGCCAGAGTGGGCCCACATACCAACCCTCCCCAATGTGCTCATCACTGCACTCTGACCGGCCTGCTGTCGCCTCAACCAATCAGTTCACTTAAAGCAGACAGACAGACAGACAGACAGAAACAAGCAAACGCATACACACACACACAGAAACACATACTACCTCACTCACCCACTCACCCTCTCACGCACTCACTCATACACACACACACACAAACACACACACACACACACACACACACACACACACACACACACACACACACACACACACACACACACACACACACACACACACACACACACACACACACACACACACACAATTATACAGGACAACAAGTAGGATCTGCACATAATGCAACAAATGTGTGTATGAGAGAGAGAGAGAGAGAGAGAGAGATCTTGGATTATTATATTAGGGTTAGTGTGACTTCTAATTTTCCTGATACTGTGTACGAGGAAACAATCCCTCCATCCAGATTCAAGTCTATACCTTGGACATGCTAGTTGACATCCGACGCTGCTGAAGTATTCCCTGGCCTACCCTCTATAGGTGTCTTAAGTGCCTTACCCACTGAATCTTCTTAAGGCTGGGACTGCCATGTCATCTGGGCTATAAAATAAAGATGAACGCTGCAGAAGTTATGCAGAAATTAAATTTGAAACGTATATAAGGCTACGTTTACATGATAATGGTCTGAACAGAAGACGCAAAAGTGGCGTCGCGTCTTCACCTTTTATTCAGCGTTTAGACCTTGGGTTTAGACGAGTGTTTTCGGGAGGAAATCTGCGTGCATACGGTGACGCTAAAGTGTGTGGAATTCGATTGGGTATGCATGTCAGGCGGCTAGGTGGTGCTGTGATACACCATCACACAACACCGCCATGTCTGAGCACATGTGTAGAATCTTCCTTCTTCTCTTATCTGCGCCGCGAAAACCAAAACATAATTACAGATCCTTCTCTGTTCAGTAATACTATCTGTACATATCCTGTACATTTCGTGGAAAGACTCCTGTACATTTATTAGAGCTGTCAGAGCAGCTTGACGGTCCGACGCATGGAAATAATCCAACATGTTTGTTTATTTCCCTGTACTGGCTCATGCATGTGACTTAAATGCGTACGCAACGTGAGCAGATCTGAGCAGAGTTTTGCGTCTTGGCAGTGTAGACGGAAACGCTACGGCGGAGCGTATTCAAGTTTTCCTTTCTGGAGGGGGGTTCCAGACTTCTGCGTTTTTAAGCCCCAAAAACGCTGTCACCGTCTAAACGAAAAGCACTTCCGATCAAATATTTGGTCTCCGATCAAATATTTTGTCTTTTTTACCCGCAAGCATCCTCGTGTAAACGGGGTCTAAGGTTTATCATGCAAGGTTCCTTTGCGCTTCTTCTGGAAGGGGGTAATACAGTTGCTCTGTCTTTCTTTCACACTGTGTTTTCCAGTTTGTCCTCGGCCCTTGCTTGCGCTTAGTGTATGTTGAACCATATTTAAAAAGTCACCGGACTGCTGTGGTCTGCATGCCAATGGGCAAAGGGGTTTCTTCCAACCTCTGGCATTGGGCACTCTTCAAATGAACAAGGTTTGGGATAGCTCTGGTTTGGTCAATGGGAATGCAGATGTAGTCGGGGATGTGGGACATCATGAGGTGGCCGACTATACCACAGCTCTCAGGTTTCGTGTGCAGGGAGATGTGACTCAGAGAGTCCTGGGGGTCACCGGGTTTGGATGTTGGAATCTAGGAATACCCTGGCTGAAATTTTGCTAGTTATAAGTTAAGATTAGTTTTTCTCCAGCGCCATTTGAGTTACACCACATTTAGTTTTTTGAGTCATTGAGATTAATAATATGCTGCGTGGTTCTTTTGCAATTATCTATTTGAGTTTGATATTTGTAGCAATTTGTTAACCATGACGGAGAGTTGAGAAACATCAAACCACACGCGTACAAAAATGACAAGGCCAGCAATTTTAACTTCAGCTGGATCTGCCAACACTCCAGATGAAATAACCAAAAACAACAATGTTTTTCCCTTTTCCTAATTGCCTAAACATCACTTTGTATTTATTTTCTTCTATAAAAACCTGAGGACCCCCAGTACATTATAGTGACGGGTTCAGCTGACCAGAACAACAATACGATCCCTCGACATATTTTAATGTGTTTCAAATCCCAAAACAATGGCGCTGCATGGCATTCAAAGAATGTATTTATCTGTCATTTTTCATTACAGGAATTGCTGTTTTGGATGTCTATCTTGGTGGGATGACAGCAATACCAAAAATATATAGAATTGCACCAGCCTTGTTCTGTGAAAACCACAGATTGCTACACACATTTAGCTATATGCATGCTACATGTACCCACGTTATCCGCCTGGTTGTACACTGCTGGCTCAGAACTAGGGTCAGATGTTGGGCTCACAAACAAGTTTTTCGGGAAGAAATATGGCAGGCTATAACAGGCTTTCCTGATACCTTTTGGGTGAAAAATAAAAAGGAGATGATTTGTGAATGCATTTCGGAAAGACAACGACCAATAATAAAACAAACTCACGCTCTGGTTATGTTCCAAAGTGGAGGCTGCAGTCTTTCTAGTACACTTCCGTGCGAGTCGTGGTCTATGGAGATGAGGCTAGAGAGCTGCCTAGCGTTTGGGAGCATTCAGAGTTTGGAACGACTTGCTAATGTGGAAGCCCTTCCGCTTCCACTTTTTAATACTGCTCCAATGGTAATTATTAAAAAGTAAAATAATTGTTGATCTTATTATTGGTGTCAGTAGTTTGTTTAAACACCAGCTACGTACACATTAAAACAAATCAATCCATGCGAAATATTGCCTTTCATTTTGTTGAAAAATCGTTTTTGCATTTACAAGATGAATCACACTTAAAAGGGCGGCCGTTGGGAAACAGCCTATGTCTGCCCGGTCTGCTGAAGGGTGGAAGCCTCACATGAAAAAGCGTGACAGAAGTTTTTAGAGAATCTGAATAATCAGCTTACATTTGAGCTAAGTAGGACCAGAGGGGGTTTGGACCCTTGTTTTTGCTTTCCACTCTTCAGCTTTGGCAGCTTTGGTAAAGGCCACCTTGAAGAGATGAAACCATTACCCGGCTGATGGGAAAAGCGCAGCCTGTGTATAGGATATCAAACAGAGCCATGTCTCATAGGGGAGACAGAGGACACGGGTGGAGGGGAGCTGAGAGGTGGGCCAGGTGAGGAGGGGTTCGGGGGGGGGGATCAACCGTTGGGATGTCGTGCGAAAGAGGAGGGAGAGAGAGAGAGAGAGAGAGAGAGAGAGAGGAGACCAGCAGCCAATCGGCGTCTACACAAGACATCTCCATTACGTCTCCTTTATGTTGAAGACACTTGGATCCAGGGAGAGCAGGGGCTATTCTGGGGGGCGGTAACACAACACGAGAGCAGGCTTGTGTTGTTACCTCCGAGGCTGGCCTGCCACTGACCCTTCACGTGGAGAGGTACGTTCGGTACGTTCACGCTCTCTCGCTTGCCCTCCGAGGAACTCTGGCACCCCACCACGGATCGCTCTTTGCGTGAACACGGAGGGGAGCCTCGCACACAAAGTCAACATCCATCACTTGTTTCTATGGCACCGGGCTCCCTTCTGACTGATACCTCTTAACAGCGGCCAAACACCAAGACAGTCTTGTAGCAATGCACATCTTTGCATGTTTGTTGCAAACATCTGCGATAGTGCGTGCACAAGGTTATGACTGCCCCGACGTGGAGACCCTGGAGATGCGGTCGGTTCCCTGGCCTATTTTCCTCAATATTCCCTCTTGAATACTTTCACTGTGGTTTTATATTGCATTTGTGTAATAATAGTGTCAAGTTTATTCGTATTTTTTTATTACACTCCCAAGTCGGTTTGAAGTTCCAGCTGGAAAACATATAGAATCAAATCATCACAACACCCAAATATAATTAAAAACAGGAAATGTATATTTATTAAGGCAACATTTGTGCCATTTGAGTTTTGGTCCTGTTAGATTTAACGGTTGTGTATTATTGATTATATTTCTGGCAATTCCTTTCAAAGTCACAATATTATCAAAGTATTCAGCAAACAGGCGCAAAGGAATCCCTTTTAGTGATTACAAGAGGAGCTTTCTCCCTCTTAATAATACAAGGGCTATATTCTTTTGATATGTGAGATCATTAAATGAGATCACCTCGGAATAATCATCCCTTGACAGGAATCCTGACAGATCCTGCGCAGTCTACCTCCTACTCTCACGCTAACGCGCTGATGTCATTGAGCCTTTTATCTTCCACACCCCGTCTTCCTTCCCGCTGGAGAGCGCTTTCACAACAAGACACCGGGGTTTATGATGCCGCGCTCTATTACGCGAGAGACATGCAAGCGAGGAGGGAACTGGCAAGCTCCGGGGAAGCACGCGAGTGATGGGGGGAACACGCGAGCGGTGTTGCTCAAGCCTCAAGTCTCTTAGCTGTGAACCAGACCGGGGTTCTGTGACGGAGTAGCAACGTTACCTCGTCCGTGTTTTCAGCCACCTGCAACTGCCCTATGTCGTGCATAGTTAAAGGCATAAAGTAAATGAAAGCCAGACCCTGATGAGTCGGGATTTGTGGAGCGCAGAGTCGTAAGAGGGACGTGTAATGGGAAAGCAGCGCACTCTCTGGTCTGCACTGTACACAACAGTCATTAGGAAACCCATCTGCTCGACGCTTGCATGCTAAGCAGTCATTTTCAGACCTTGGTGTGTGTGTGTGTGCGTGTGTGTGTGTGTCTGTGAGTGTGTGTGTGTGAGAGAGAGAGTATATGGGTTACCGTGTGCATCAATCTATCTGTCAGGACAACAGAAGATTTGTGTGTGTGTGTGTGTGTGTGGTTGTGTTTCTGCGTATCTGTCTGTGTAAGGACAAAGAACTGTATTTTGTGTGTGTGTGTGTGTGTGTGTGTGTGTGTGTGTGTGTGTGTGTGTGTGTGTGTGTGTGTGTGTGTGTGTGTGTGTGTGTGTGTGTGTGTGTGTGTGTGTGTGTGTGCGTGCCTCCATGCATGCATGCGCTATTATCTGGATGTCATCCCAACCACAGAAATCAGGGCCTGATGGTATCTTCCCCGCTGCCTTGTCCCATTCTCAGACACAGTCACGAGAGCCTGGGGTCCCCTCTGACCACACACACACACACACACACACACACACACACACACACACACACACACACACACACAAACACACACACACACACACACACACACACACACACACACACACACACACACACACACACACACACACACACAGACACACACACATATCATCCATCTGGATATCTCTATATTAATAGAAAAATTTATAAAAAAAAGAATAAAAAAATATATATATTTCGAATAATTACACTCAACTAAAGACACACAGGGGAAGACATCCACCCCCCTCCATCCACTGCATCATGCCTTCTACGTTGAGTAGGTAAACGTCTCCAGATTGCCGAGGCAGGGTGGAACTCCCGCCATTGTGGGAAGTGCGCCCAGAACCATTTGTAAGTCCTCGCCTCCGCCGCCTCTTTAACTCTTTACAGATTGTAAAAGCTCTGCATTTCTATATTAGGTTACCTCTCTGGAGTTCTCGACCCGGCTCTCTCTCCAGGTCACGAGAGAGACTCCACGCAATCACACGAAACACCGTATTTTAAGCCCACTCAGACAGGCTAACAACGTATCAGGTTCGAACCCATGGGCCCCGTTTCAAAGAGGTTTACTTAGGCCGCACGCTGCCTCTTTCATCTTTTATGCTCGGTAATATACGGTGAAAATAATTAATCATCTATAACCTCTCTATTGATTCATCTTTTCACTGGGTCATAAAATTGTATTCATGCTTGCAAAGAAAAATGTGAAGGGGAAGGGAAGAGAATCTGCCCATTTTCAGTTGTGTCGGCATGAGAGACGCAGAACCTGCACCGGGCATGGTGTCGTAGGCCCCAGGCCAGCCTCCACTGTGGTAACAGATTAACCTGGGCCATATGCCTCTGCTGGAGCACTCATAGAACTGTAGAATTTTGGTAATAACATCTGTTTTGTTATGCTATTTCTCACTTTCATTAATATGAGATTCTTTGGCATCTGGATCCACTTCATTAAAAGGTGTCTGCACGCAACTGAGCGAGCAGTGGATCTGGTAGCACTCTGGCTTGCCATGAGCCCCCTTCATCACGCCCACACTCAGTGTATATGGTCCATATACAGGCTCATGTTACTCACTGAACATTCACACTCAGTTTAAACACTCAACATACACACTGAGACTAGTTAATATACATGTTTATTCTCTTCACTGAATATACACACTTGGCTTATACACTTAACATACACACTCAGTATATACACTTAACATCAAACTCAGTATATACAATTAACATACACACTCTGTATATACACTTGACATACACACTCAGTATATACACTTAACATCAAACTCAGTATATACACTTAACATACACACTCTGTATATACACTTGACATACACACGCAGTATATACACTTAACATATGCACACTGTATATACACTTAACATACACACGCAGTATATACACTTAACATCAAACTCAGTATATAAACTTAACATACACACTCTGTATATACACTTAACATACGCACACTGTATATGCACTAAACTTCAAACTCAGTATCTTAACAGACACACTCTGTATATACACTTAACATACATAGTCTGTATATACACTTAACATACACACTCTGTATATACACTTAACATACGCACACTGTATGTACGCTTAACATACGCACACTGTATATACACTTAACATACACACTCAGTATATACACTTAACATCAAACTCAGTATATACACTTAACATACACATTCAGTATATACACTTAACATACACACGCAGTATATACACTTAACATCAAACTCAGTATCTTAACAGACACACTCTGTATATACACTTAACATACACACTGAGCCTATATACACTCCACATACACACTGAACCTGACTTCATTTTTTGCGTGACCTTTGACCTGTGTCTGCAGACTGCCCCTTAGGTCTGTACAATTAGAGAGAGCTCCCGAACACCCAGCACTTTATACCCGGGTGGAACCGAAAGGCACCGTGTCTTCCATCGTGTTAGGATTCAGATTCAGATTCAACTTTATTGTCATTGTGCAGAGTATAGTGACAACGAAATGTATTTGGAGATCTAAAAAGATGTGCAAAAGAGCAATTAAGGTGTAGTTTGAATATGAATTGTCATATAGTGCAATGCAGCAGCAAAACTAAAGTGACCTAGTGAGGTATGATAGGTACGATAAGTATGAACAGTATGTTAATAAATAATCAAGCAGCTTAGATACAGTGTATAATACAGTCAAGTAGTATACTTGTTATCTGTCTCTGTTTATGATGCTTGTTGGTGATTTCAGCATGTTAATGATGTCGAGTCTGGTCGCATGAGCGGCACTGGTGTTGCCCTGTGGTGTCACTCTCTGTCCTTATCGTAACCACTCCTTCGGGACTCCATTCCAACCTGACGATTAGACGTCAGGCGGCTCATGGGATGCTGAGAGATCGGCTTAAAGGCCGGGATACTTCAAACTCATTCAACCCGGCATGCTAACACAAACTCATACACACACACGCACCGAGTGACATTTGTCAAAAGAACAGAGGGGTGGGATGTTTTTTTCAATTTATTTTTTATCATGAAAAAATAGGCAATCAACAGGCCTAATTCTTTTTTTAAGTTATTGGTAGGCCCTATTAGCCTACATTTCAAACAGTTGAAGATTCCCCTTTGAAGAGGACATATTATGAAAAAAAACAGTCTGTACTTTTTTCAGATTTTTTTGAGTGAGATATGCATTTCTGAAAGTACCCCGCCTACAGTTACCAAACGAGCGAGTCAGTTTCGGCGCCCCCACCTACGTAGGAAGGGGATACATTTGAAAACTACCTCCAACATCCCAACCCCCCTCCGAAATCAACATTTCGTGGACCAGCGGACGAGCTCGGCGCTAGTCCGGCAGCTCCAGTCAGAGGGAGCTCTGTGGCAGCCCGGCAGCTCAGCTCCGGGAGTACAATCCCTTTCTCCTCCATGTCGCGGGTCAATATGGACTTCAGAGAGTCACGGCCAAAGTTCCTTTCCGCCAATTCTTCTCAACCATGGCCGAGATAACCCCCACTACGAGTCTTTACTTGTTGTGGAAGTACCAGAGACATCAGACGCAGTCTGACATCTGCGTCTGACGTCCGCAAACGGCAACAGTCACTTCTACTATTTTCAAGATTAGTATTATTTTTCCCTCAAACAGCTTCAAAAACATGTTTTCTGGAACTCATATATTATGTTAACTTGTTGGGAAAACACCATAATATGTCTCCTTTATTGCAAATTAAAAGACATGAAACATTTAGTTTCCCCCCAAAAACCAACGTGAAACAAATCGCACCCTGCACACACACATACAAACAAGGCAGTGTGTAGGATGGAGACAGACAAAGAGGAAGATGTTGACACCCAGTCACACGAGAGCGAACAAGAGTGAAGGGCCAATGAATGGCTGTCCGTTCGCACCCTGATGAAGATGCCGTCTCCCTTGTCTCCGCCGCCACCCCTCCACAAACCCACAATTTTAATGCCCTGTGTTGCTGTCTTGGCCTTTGAACTGCACTCTGCTGTCATTAAACCACTGTGGCACTCAGGCAGATACGACAGTTAAAGGCACATCAAAGAACCGCGTCTTCCAGAATCTCGGATCCGTGCAAATGGAAACCGATATTGGAAACCACCTAGCCAGTGGAAAACTCTCACGGGCCTCAGTGGGAGCCACTAGTGCTTACAATGTGGGTGTCACCTTTATAGCAGTAAACAAAGTGGGCCCTAATGGACTATCTGGGGAGGCTTTTATTTGATCTAGGGGATGCTCTTTGACCAGGCCCTGTGCTGTGGGTTTCAGTGCAGCAGGGATAGGATTAACACACATAGAGAATGTCTGTCAGCGGGCCCTCTGTGTTTGCACATCAGGCAACAGAAAGTTTGTTATTCTGGTTTGGGGTTTAGGGCAACTGCACAAAAGTGCACATGGGGCTTGTGTTAAGCCCACCATAAAGGAGACGTATGCTACACTTCTTTCAACTTGAACATTGTTTTTGCTTTGTCTACGGGCACATCCCTATACCCATAGTGAGATGTACAGGCCATGAAGATATTCGTAATACTTCCAGCTTGTTGTCGTCGTTGTCCTGTAAGGATTCATCAGGTAACGAATAACCAGAAACGGCTGTCCTGGTAATGGACAATAACGTATGATGGGGGTGGTGATGACTATTTCCACAAACAGGACAGCGGAGGAGTTAATTCCATTTCTTCCTCAGTTACCAACTATAATGATGAGATTGTTGTTACTTCTATCTATGATATTATTGGGTATTTATCAACTCAAAGCTAGTTTAAACAATTTGGAGGAACCAGACAAAATATGCTAGTTTTGAAAGTATTTTACCAACAAAAGCCACACCCCTCCATTCAGGCTTCCTGAAAAAAAAAAGAAGAGACATGTGACTTGCCGCTAGCTTTAGCAATAGGTCTTCCTAGCCTTGTGGAAGACTCCGGTCATGCTTGATGAGTGCCAGGCAGAGTGTGCGCAGGCAGGCAGCCGGGTATAGATAGGTAGATGGACAGGTAAGGCATCCAATCATGTCATTCAGGCCGAATGACCTGATTGGATGGGCTTAATACAGACATGCGACAGCCACAGATACTATATTGCTTTGCTTTTATTTGTGGGAGCATTACATTTTTTCAACAATTTCAACAAATATGACAAAATAGCTTCTGAAATTCTGAGATTTATGTACTATTCACTATTCCTCCACGGGGCCTTGAGCCTATCATCTTATTTTTGTATTTGATTGAATCCCTAGGTCTCTGATATTCCAGGTCGGCCATGACTCCACCAATTTTGGCTCTCAGCTTTTGGCATGAACACATGTATTATTGTTCTTCTGGCTAGAACAAATACAGGGGAGAGAGAGAGAGAGAGAGAGAGAGAGAGAGAGAGAGAGAGAGAGAGAGAGAGAGAGAGAGAGAGAGAGAGAGAGAGAGAGAGAGAGAGAGAGAGAGAGAGAGAGAGAGAGAGAGAGAGAGAGAGGGGGAGAGGGAGAGAGCCAGACAGAAAGACAGACAGGCAGGCAGGCAGGCAGGCAGGCAGGCAGGCAGGCAGACAGACAGACAGACAGACAGACAGACAGACAGACAGACAGACAGACAGACAGAGAGAGAGAGAGAGAGAGAGAGAGAGAGAGAGAGAGAGAGAGAGAGAGAGAGAGAGAGAGAGAGAGAGAGAGAGAGAGAGAGAGAGCAGGGAAGAGGACATCTTCTCCAGCAGAGGAGAGATGTATAATTTACAGGGTGGCATCTGGGCCCTGACCTGAGTGCTGCACGCTTTCGTTCCCAAGGTACATCTGCTTCCAGTTTCCATGGCAGTTGAGAACAATGAAAACACAGCAGTGTAGTGCCGTGTCTGCTGTCCCCCCTTGACCCACCACCCTAACCCCTGCCTCATCCATCCATCCCCACTACGGAAGGGAAGGAAGTCACGGCAGCGTGCGAGCAGATGGGATCATTCGGAGTGTCTGGGCTGCACAGGGTTGCACCTCTTTGGCCTGCTGGACTGAGGATTATCAGAGATGTCTGATGGAAAGGCTTTCATGCTTTGACGGCATGCATCAGCAGGTCCTTTAGGCATACCTATTGTCTGTCTGTCTGTCTGTCTGTCTGTCTGTCTGTCTGTCTGTCTGTCTGTCTGTCTGTCTGTCTGTCTGTCTGTCTGTCTGTCTGTCTGTCTGTCTGTCTGTCTGTCTGTCTGTCTGTCTGTCTGTCTGTCTGTCTGTCTGTCTGTCTGTCTGTCTGTCTGTCTGTCTGTCTGTCTGTCTGTCTGTCTGTCTGTCTGTCTGTCTGTCTGTCTGTCTGCCTGTACCAAGCTATCCTGTCATCATCAGAATCAGCTAAGACTTATTAAGGTTACTTGTGACTTAAGATTGGACTACAGTGTAATACTTACAATAATAAATCTTAATAGAAATAGCTCATTGGACAATAACCCTTCATTGCATAAGCATTTTTGGATATTGTTTATTTATCATTTCGGTAATGCAACCAGTTATGATACCCGTTTCAATCAAGATTAGTACATCCTATTTATTTTGCTCACAGCCTCATTGACTGTGAGCAAAAGTTTCAGAAGTTTCAGAAAGTTGAGTGACATTTGTTGATTTCTAAGCATTCATTCGCCTATCATACATGTCCTCTCCATACAATATATAACCCCACTCCCAAGATACCCCCATGCCCACAAGGCGATACTCTCTATCCCACACATTAAATTGAATGCTGCGCTCCACACACACACACGAATACCACAGCGCACTAGCGTGCGACGCACAGGCGCTCCGTTCGTCATCTTGGCAACCCCTGCGAGTTTCAGCTCTTGGACCCGGCATTTGATGTGCAATAACAGCCCGAATGGATCAAAACGGTTGCATAAAATTGGGACACGCTTCTACATACCTTGTAAAAACGAAACAGAAAGAGGGCAAAAACAGGGAGCCTACTCACGCATCGTGCCCAGGTTAAGGCAGTGTGCCTACGATAACCTCAGGAGTTGGACGTGGTCAGGGTATTCGGTGCTAAGAGGTAGCACAGGGATGGGGTGTTGCGTAAGGCTGGCAACCGCACAAGCTCTTTAGAGAGGCATGGGAAAATATGCGAGAGCTTAAGCAAGTTTTTTTCATCAAGCAGATGGGTATGTTGGAGAGTATTAATGCGATGCATGTATGTATACGTGTCCCTGAGTGTTTGTGTCATCTAGCTGAGCTCTTCAGCGTTCGAGGGCCATTTAGGGAGAGCATAAAATGAGCAGGCCTCACTGAGACAGGCACACACAGCCTTTTGCGGCCAGATGCCATTCTGGAGAGATATTAAGGCACCAGCGTGTGTTTAAGGAACTGTCAGAAATTGGCTTACATGAACTCTATTACGGTTATTAGGTCCTGCATAAAACAATTTTTGGCAACCTCAAATTGAGCGGCTGATGGAGCCATGTGTTTACGTGAGAACAGTTTTAACACACTGGCTGTCTCAAATGAGTCAACAAAGGTTATTTTAGATGCTTTCCCTGTTTATAATGCTTAATAACACACCGGTGGATGCTTAGGTGGCTTACGCATTGAGTTTGAATCCGGTAAAATGGTCTGTGTTTCATTTCCTTTTGTATATATTTTTAATAAATATATAATTTTTGTTGCTGGGCTCTGATTCATCGTTGGGTATGGCGGGACATTACAGTTGGATTGGGCTGTCCTTCGGTGCCCTTGAAGTCCAACCATGCGGTCCTACCAGATGGCCTTTCTTCGCTTGAGGAGAAGGTGTCGACAGCGGATCACTCAGACTGCGGTTAAAATTATTTATGCGAGCCATGCGAGCATCAAGTATGGCTTCCTGTAGTTTCAGGGCTATCTCTATGGGTGTTACAAGGATAAATCAGAGCTCAGTTAGCAGGGCCATGTGTGTGTTGTCTCCAGATCCAGAGCACCCTTGCTTTGAGGCTCCAAACAGAGATGGAGCCTCTCCTTTCTCTCTGTTGGTGAAAGCCTAACACAACACTACAGCAGCACTGACAGACAGTGCACATGCGCCAGGAAATGTCTCAAGGTGCACATGATCTGCATGGATACACACACGTACACACACGTACACACACACACACACACACACACACACACACACACACACACACACACACACACACACACACACACACACACACACACACACACACACACATACACACACACACACACACACACACATACACTCACATGACTAACCCAGGTCCAGTGATATAACATAATTTTTATAAGACGTGTTTCTGTGTAAAATCCCATCGACTGCCCCTGCATGACTAGTAGTAACTGTGTCAGTACACATTAATGATGATTAATGGCAGCAAGAGTGTATTGTCAAATGCTTGAAAACACACAAACAATTGCCTTTTCGCTTTATTAATCACTGCATGACTAATTTCCTAGTTGTTATTTTATTCTAGATACTGTAAATATTATGGTGAAACTGACCGCAGAAGATGAAGGACATGCGTTTTTCCAACCAAAAAACAACAACAATTTGGAATGGATTGCGTGCATTGCAAATCTTTTTTCAAAGACACAACATTTCTCCTATCAAAGCTGCTTGACATGGAATGACCCCTTCGATGAGTGAGAGAAGCGGATAGACTTAGGTAGAGCTCTGCCAATTGCCCTCACTTTGCTGTGACCGCCAAAGCCATTAAACTAACTTCTGTCACGAAACATATTGGATGTAGTAATGCTTTCCGTTGCACTGTGACAGGAAATGAGAAACATATAAGAGAAATCACATGATGGTTATTATGTTTGTTTAAAACTGAGGTTATTTAGAGAAAAACACCTATAGTAAGATGGTTTTGTTGTTAGATGGAACTTAGATTAATGTGAACTTTTTTTTTGCTTATAATGTTTTTTTTATCGATTAGCCTACTTTAATAAAATGCCTCTGCAAGACTCACCTCACCAGCCACCGCTCTGAGATCCCCAGGTCACACCGACATTCAACTTGTTGAAGGAATCATGACACAATAAATTAAAATAATTGATCATACATCATCTTAGCAAATAACAAACACATCCATAATGAATGTGGACACATACGATTACACATACGTGAATTATGTATGTGCTAACATATACGCCAAACTTTTGTAACGCAGTAGTCTGGAGCGATCCAGTAGCGCCATCTATAGTGAAAACAGTGAGCTACACTCCGAGCGACTACCACACTGGCACAGGACAGGACAACACAGGCCAGGCTAGTGAGGCTGCTTAGATAAATACAAAGATTACCGTCAAGATGTCCGACATGGAAGATGATTTCATGTGTGATGATGAAGAGGACTATGATTTGGTATACGGATTGCAAATGGCTATAGTTTAGTTGGGTTTTGTTTAGTTCCCTTAGAGGGATGTTGGATATCTTATCAGTCAACTAGCAAGCTCATGTTAGCTAGTATGCTAACTGACGCCAATGTAATAGCAGAGGGCTAACTTGGCTAACGTCAAGCTGTCTGGCTGTAGAACTAGCTTGTTAGTTGTTAACTCTAGGATGTAGCCCACGTTGCATGTTTATATGCACAGTAGTAGCGCATGGTTAGATTTCGTTATACTTTATGTGTGTGGTCATTTGACTATCACCAAACATTAACTTGTTTTGATTAATGTTTGCTGAAGAACATGGATGCTAGCTGCTAGCGTTATCTGCCAGATAGTTCAATCTTCTGCTGGATAAATGCAGTGGACATTTTGCACATTTGGATTAAATTACAATCTAAAAATGAATATGTGTGACATCCTAGGAATACTCGGAAGACAGCAACTCGGAACCTAACGTAGACCTGGAAAACCAGTATTATAACTCCAAAGCCCTGAAAGAGGATGACCCCAAAGCAGCACTTAGCAGTTTTCAAAAGGTAAATTGAACACGTTATTTATTTGTTGTCCTATTCTTCCTAACAAATATTAGTATTTTTTTATTTTGTGCAAATATTTAGCCATGACACATTTTCGACTTGACATAATCATCCTATAATGTATCCAGGTCTTGGACCTAGAAGGAGAGAAGGGAGAATGGGGATTCAAAGCACTCAAACAAATGATAAAAATCAACTTCAAACTGGTAAGTGTCATAACACAACTGAGTAGCTGCCACAGAATAAAATCCTCAAAAATGCATGCAAAATATGTTAATTTGTGTTAATATCATTGCAGACCAACTTTCCAGAGATGATGAACAGATACAAACAGCTGCTAACGTACATCCGAAGCGCAGTTACCAGAAACTACTCAGAGAAGTCCATCAACTCTATTCTGGACTACATCTCTACCTCCAAACAGGTTTGGGTACTGGTAAAACCCATAATGGCAGCCACATAACGCAGTTGCTTCTTAATTTTTTAGTATGAATTTCTGTCTGTATATGTGAGACATTTCTTTTGTTATTAGATGGACTTGCTCCAGGAGTTCTATGAAACAACATTGGAGGCTTTGAAAGATGCCAAAAATGACAGATTATGGTTTAAAACAAATACAAAGGTAAGAAATCCATCGACTATTTAACCATATGTCTCGAAGGGTGAGAATTGTTTTTAAAATACCTGATGTTGATGTGATGTTTATTTTCTTTAGCTGGGTAAACTGTATCTGGAGAGAGAAGAGTATGGAAAACTACAAAAGATCCTCAGACAACTACACCAGTCATGCCAGGTACATGCAAGCAATACATGTGTTCCGTTACAGTACTTTTCTGTAAAAATGTATTGAATCCATAAAATAATTCAAATATTTTGGTTTGGGTTCCCCCATAAATAAAGCACAGTTTTTTTAAAATAAAAAACAAGATGGATTATGATAAAATAGTCATATAATAATCCCATATAGGAAGTTCAGCAATTTTGACATAATATACATATTTAACATGGTTTGACCCGATTGTACTGTAATATTTATATTCATAAAATCAAAATGGTACTACATTCTCCGCGACCAGACGCATACGTTTCCGAAAAACAAACTGCTGTGAAACTCCCCTTCACTTAAAAAGAGGCCATGGGATGTGAACTTGAAAAGCGCCACAGCGGGCGTTGTTGGGAGGGTGTTGGGCGCGAAGCAACAGCCTCTGTGTATTTATGTAACCGACAGACGGACGATGGGGAGGATGACCTGAAGAAGGGCACGCAGCTGTTGGAGATCTACGCCCTGGAGATCCAGATGTACACGGCCCAGAAGAACAACAAGAAACTGAAGGCCCTCTACGAGCAATCGCTCCACATCAAATCCGCCATCCCCCATCCACTTATCATGGGAGTCATCAGAGGTACGGTGGATGGCCAAGAACCCTAGGCTTTTTGTTGAGTTTTTTTGTTGTTTAAAGGTGACATATTATACCACCAGGTGTGTGTGATTAGCCGGTACAAACCGCTTTTGAAAATCGGCGTCTTCTGACATCCCTAGTGGGCGTGTCCACCTAGATGTGTGCTGGATAGATACGTCAACCAGCCTACCCAGTGGACTACAGCAAACGTTGCTCATCTATCCTGCACACATCTAGGTTGACACGCCCACTAGTGATGTCAGAAGACGCCCATTTTCAAATCGGCTTGTAACGGCTAATCAGACTTACGCCTGGTGATATAAAATGTCCCCTTTTGAAGTAGCATTCCTGCAAGATGGATTGTTTATTGACCCGTGTTGGGCGGGTCCATCTCCCAGAGTGTGGCGGAAAGATGCACCTCAGGGAGGGCGAGTTTGAGAAGGCTCACACAGACTTCTTTGAGGCCTTCAAGAACTACGACGAATCCGGCAGCCCGAGGAGAACCACGTGCTTGAAGTACCTCGTCCTTGCCAACATGCTGATGAAGTCCGGGATCAACCCCTTTGACTCCCAGGAGGTGTGTTTGAGGAAGTGATCATGATTGCGTTGGCTCCCACAGCGTCAATCAGATTACGTGGCCATAAGTGTGCCATGTATATAATATCATTTTAGGTTTCAGATTGACATCATAAAATAACTAATATTTCTTTGTTTTTCTGCTTAAAGGCCAAGCCATACAAAAATGACCCTGAGATCTTAGCAATGACAAACCTAGTAAGGTAAGCCTCTGTTGAGGTGCAGTTTGGAACGTGTTGGTGTTATCCCACTGACCTATCTCAAAACGTCTTTTGCTCTCCAATTTCCTTCTGTTATTCTTTCTTTAGACGATATGGGGTTACTGGTCAGTTTCCTTGCATGCATTTTAAGTTTGTTACATAAACAATTGACTTTCCACACACCCAAAACTGTAGTTTTGTTACCATAGAATGAATTGGAAACATTTATACTTAAGACATTTCCATTGTCTTGTGAAAGCTGTGGGGTGGGAGCCAGACAATGTATAGTGCCTAATAACAGGTTTGTTATTTCTCTGCAGCGCCTACCAGAATAATGACATCACAGAGTTCGAGAAAATCTTGAAAACAAACCACAGCAACATAATGGACGACCCATTTATTAGAGAGCACATAGAAGGTAAGTTGGGACCGAAGCATAGAAGTTCTATATTTAGAATGATGGAAAGATCAAAGAGTATACCCTTTATGCTATATCTGATCTTTCATTGCAGAACTTTTAAGAAACATCAGAACCCAAGTGCTTATCAAACTCATCAAGCCATACACGAGAATACATATCCCTTTCATTTCCAAGGTGAGCCTCAATGTCTTAAAACATACTCCGTATAACAATCAGGGTTGAAAAGGCTCACTGTAAGCCATGTGTTTGATTTTCAGTTTAAGCATAATTGAACATTTGGAGCTAAATCATACCACTTGTCTTTGACCTACAACCAAGCACATTCTTTTTATGTGTCGAGTGTTTTTCGTCCTCTCCGTTTCAGGAACTGAACATCGATGTTTGTGACGTGGAGAGTTTGCTGGTGCAGTGCATCTTGGACAAGTACGTGCGACGATCAACACAGAATGCTGAATAACTTGTTTTCAGTTTCTAAAGATAAGCAGAGAGTCCCACTTCCTCGTAGCTATTGCCATTATGTTGAAGCTTCAGATAGATAATGACAAATGAGTCTTCTGCTGTTTCTAGTGCTGATGGAACCCCAACTGTCTAGCAACCGTATGATGATCATTGTGCAGGATTTGAAGGCTGAACTATGTTATGCATAACCCCATTCTGAGCCATTTGTTCAAATTAATTATTCAGTCAGATGGTTGGGTAAAACATTGAGTTTAATAGAGCTATAATGAAGTGAGAAACACATTTTTTTTCAGTTCAATGCATCTGGTTTAACCAGTGATTTTCTTTTTGTTTTTTTTTCCTCAGTACCATCCATGGCCGAATTGATCAAGTGAACCAGCTACTAGAACTGGACTACCAGAAGAGAGGAGGTTCTCGCTACACAGCTTTAGACAAATGGACGAATCAGCTGAACTCGCTTAACCAAGCTATCGTTAGCAAGCTCACATGATTGACGTGTAAAAACAGAGACAAACAGAGCGGCATGTTGAATGCGTCCATACAGTTATCCTACCATGCTCCTTTAAGTATACCGTATGGTGATTTACACATCATAGGTGTGGGGAAAATGCCAGCATTTTCGGGATGTGAAAAGCTTCCAAGATCCACAAGAAAAATCAGTGGAAAATATGTTTGACCAGGGGAAAACACTGATTTCTGTTCTTGCCACAACTTATTGGCAAACCTTTTTTTCATATGCAGAACACAACTGCTTTGTGTTTTGGAAGGGAAGTCCGAATTGTGTATAAGTAATTGTACACAATAGTCGATGTATACTTTTGCTTGGTGGTAAAAATAAACACAGACTCCTCACAGCACTCATAAGAAATGCATCTGCCTATGACTATAGTTGATTACATTTTAAATTGTATTGAACAGGGCATGCATACCCCCTTTGATTAAGTAGAAGTCTAATAAAATGTTTTTTAATATATTCCAAGGTCAAGCACTGAATATCTTTTCTCATTGTTTTTATATAACGAGCCATCAACAGTTTGCTTGGTTGGTGTATTAGACCTCTACGGCTTCCGTTCCTTTTGACGCCCATTTTTTTTTTGCATTGACGATGCTCGTCAGCAAGCCACTGCATAGCTACGAGGAGCTAGTGTCCAGAGAGCAGCTAGCGCTGCAGCACGGAGAAGCTGGAGCGGCTTGCGGTCTGGGAACAACTGGGTGTGAATCGCAGTTCAGACGCGTCCCGTTTGTATAATGAAGAAAATAAAAGGATTTACATCCTGACGTCCACGTCGTGGTCAATGAGGGTCTGTCGTGGCATCGCTGAATGACATGGATGCAAGTGACAACAAGGTGAACGTCTTAATAGACCCTTAGCAGTCTGGGAGACTTGAGTGTGTTGCGTTCGTTCATAGTAGGGGATAGAGTTTGTAGCTTAGGCCCAGCGTATCTTTAACACGAGTAGTCATTAAATATGTCTTATTTAAAATATGAATATGACATTCGGGGGCAGTTGTCTCCGAGCAGGTCTGAAGCCTGGAAACAAAATGTAAACAGGGCGCAACTTCTTAGTGTTTCCAATCCAACAACGCTAATATGCTAATACGTAGCCAAACCCAGCTAACGCCACTCATCCTATTTATGTCAAGAGTGCGCTAAGTAATTACAATGGCTTTAGGGACAGCAGTTTATATTACAGCTATTGTACGTGTTTGGCGCACTGTTGATATACTCAATATCATGACACGTTATCTTATACATGATGGGTCTCATGAGGATCAGAACAATGTCGCCGAGGCTTTAGGTTAATCAGCTGTTATCTGACAGCAGTGGTTTGTCAGTCACATGTTACGTTGTATGTCCGGACATAAATTCCCATATACACGATTCATATATTAATAACTACAACCCTCTAACAAACTGCTCTTTGTTTTCATGTCTGAGGAGCCAAATAGTTGAGTAGATTGAATGTAGTTGTGTTTCTGGTTCCTCAGCATTGATGACATTCCATTAATGTCATCTGCAGTGCGTGATACTCTCTCTGTCAAGTTGGCCTTGAAGGAGGTTCTGAAACTTTAGGAGGTATAGGTTCTAACCACTAGCGTCAAATTAATGAAATAATTTCTTAAACCATTTTGTGGTTGGATTTGTTTAAATGATGTGAAATTATGGTAACCTTAACTTCCCATTAAGGATAGTTATGCCCACTTTATAAAAAAAAAAGAAATCCCAATTGTTTTTATAATTGCAGGGTAACAACAGATACTACAACCCAGCATTGCTATTTGAAAAGTATGTATGAGAGTGAATAACAAAGGCTGTGAGGAAACAAAGGACTTTGAGATTGGTAGCACCCACCAGGCCAGCCGTTCCTAGTTCTGGTCAGGCCAGCAGCTGTACATCTGGGTCTGACCTAATGCCGTTCCACAATCAAAGCTATTCACAAGTATGCACACCCATGCCACACAATCTTAGCATCTCTCACCAATCTGACCTCAATTATATTTTTGAGAATAGTTTTTCACTCTCCTCTTGCTTTAGAGACATTTCTCGAAATGGGGTCTAGCACTAAAAATCTCAAACTAATTGAAGCCAGACCTAATTAGCTTATCTTGTGGTTCTTCTGCTACTAATTTATCCTCTGAAACCTAATCCAAACCAGCTTTGTGTCAACGAAGCAGTAGTACAGTCAAACAAGCCTACTCAATAGCAGTTGGTAAACCTGGAGATTTATTGGAGCATGCTCCAAGGTAACAGTGTAGTTCTCTATCTGTCATCCGAATCTTCTCATTGGTCTTGACACTTTCTCTGTACTGAACTAGGAGTGCAGGCGTCGGCAGATGTTTCAGTATGTCTAGATTGTCTTGGGCAGAGTGAGGGATAGAGGGAAGTGCCCGCAGTCTCTGGGCTGTTGTGGAAAACAATGACAACCATTGGCTGCACTGCTCCTTGATTCATTCGTCCCGGCCTCTGTTGCGAAGAATTGTTGGGAGCGTCTTTGTGCTGTGAACTCGGGTCAACTCTCATCCTCCACCCCTGTAAGAGAGAGCTGAGGTCGACATGGCCTCTCACCCAGATCTTCTTCTGTGATGAATGACAACTAGTCCGTCTGATTTTAACCCTGACTTTAGCCCTGACTTGAGTCACGTGTCAGTCATGTCAAGTTTTGCCTTTTTTCTGGGGGATGGATTAATGCACCTTTTTGCATGACACAGGAAGTGTTTTGAATTGAAGTATTAATAGTAGGGAAAATGTAAAAACGTGTAGGAAACCAAACGTACATCCCTCTGTATGTTTGGTCTCTCCTACATGTTTTTACAGTTTTGGAGACTGTTGTTTTTGAGAGGGCCGGTTGACTCTGTGTCCCAGACAACCTGGGACAGGCTTAAGAATGCTTTGTTGCAAGGCTGGATTTATTTTCCTGAACTGAATGTTGATGTCATGATATGAGAATTTTAATACAAATAAATTATATGTTCAGTTATTTTATATTCTGTTTATCATATATTATCTATGTTTTATATTGTATAACATGTTTGGAGGGAGCTCTTTTGAGTGTGATTTTTAACTTAATGTTATTTGCTTTTTTGTTTTTTGTTGGTTCCATATTTTCTAGTCTGCCTGGGAGTTGTCTTGGTTACTTAAGAACTTGACTCTAGATAAATAACTTTCATGGGTCCATTGTGTGCCTTCTGTTAATCCCCTTGATCAAATACGACCAAATCACTTTGTCTCTCACTCTCTCTGAGACTCTCAAAGTCAAGTAAGGTATTGACTTGGTTATTTTACAGGTGTCTGTGTGATACCACATGATACACTTGTAGGATCCTCGTAGATCTAGCCATGTTTGTAGACGTGTTGCACTGTATCTGCCCTGGAGAAGTATGTAATTGAAAGCAATTACATTTTATTTTGTGTAGTGCCGCTAGAATCTGTGACATAACAAATCCTGGCAAGTTTGCAAGATAACCGCCGTCCACTAATCTGGATATGATTTGGTTTGACGGAGACTGAACCAACAGTGCCCTGTTGTTATTTTCCGAGTTCCAAACACACCAGCATAGAACCAACCGTCTCGCTGTTGACCGGATCCCCACCCCTCACCGCCCCATGAAGGCGACTAATGAGCCAATGGATCCTAATGGACATGCACCGCTCTCTCCATGCAGGATGTAAAACTATCGGCAGAAGTGGAACCGTTCATCCCACAGAGGAAAGGTGTGGAAGGGCACTTGGTCAGAATGAGTCTCCCTGGAGAGTCTGGGGGCAACAACAACAACAACATCAGCAGCAGCAACAACAACAACGGCGGTGGTGGTGGAGGCGGAGGCGGAGGAGGAGGAGGAGGAGTCGAGACAACCCCCATCCCCAGCTACCTCATCACCTGTTACCCCTTCGTCCAGGAGAACCAGCCCAACAGGTACTGTTGGTGTTCCGCTTCATCTCTACGGCGAGACCGCATATTTTAACCAAATTGGTGAAACCTCAACAAAAGTCTGGGGCTTGTAGATCGGGGGTGGGTGTACTTTCTCTCGCGTTCTACAATTTGCAACCTAAAGTGGGGCTTTAAATCGGTTGTCTTTATATGGAAATGAGGTTGGTCATGTTTGAGAGCAGTCCCGTTAGTACTAAAACTCACAAATCATTCCAATATCGTTCCCATAAAACGCCTCCTACCATTCACTGTATTTTCTGTTGCCTCTCATAATGAGCAGGGAGGCTCTGACTCCGCCCCTTAGCGATATAGATCAGCGACGCTCACGCCACCTCCATATTGCTGTCCAGCCATTGGCTCCCCAGGTCACTTATACTCTGAACGGACACGGCCTGTTCCACAGTTCACACGCAGCCGCTATCTGCCTCTCGGCAGCGAGTCTCTCTTTGTCTGAGGAGATCTGTTGTATCCTGTGCACATCCGGCCCCTTTGTTTCCTTCCTCTGCCTTATTGAATACAAGGAAGTGGCCACTTATAGAACGCTGGCTGGCAGTGCGCCGTTTTGATCCTTGCAAAAACGAGTCGCATGGCAGACCGAAGCACGGGCCCTGTGCTTCGATTACTCATTGAGTCATTTCTACTGTCCCCAAACCATTTCCATCCCCATCCAAATGTATGTAAATCACTTTGAAGGTGAAGACATTTACATCTAGGCCAGTGGGAGGGCCAGAGTTGGGGGCGTTGTCTTGCATAACATTTGTGGGAAATCCCACAGGGACTTTCTGAAAATCTATTTTTCTTTTATATATTTGTAATTTACGATTGTAATGGAATGTAATCAAAAGCGCCAAGGTATTTTGTTATTGCTCTGATTCAGGAGCAAATCAGCAATCTTTATGGGCTCTGTGCCCAGTGATTAATTACTCTTGGTCCCCCTGTCAGCAAATTAGACTCCAGTGCATGATCACAACACGAATAACAGAATGCTACAACTCACCGGAATCTAGTTGCATCATTATCAAGGCAGTGTCGTGTCTCCATCGCACCCCATTAACCCAAGAGAATAACATGGACTTACACCACATCCTGCCTTGGTTTTCCCCCTCACAGGCAGCACACGGCGATGTACAACGGAGGAGAGCTGCGCTGGCAGCAGCCCAACCCCAACCCCGGTGGGCCGTACCTGGCCTACCCCATCATGCCCTCCCCTCAGCCGCCGGTCTCCAACGACTACGCCTACTACCAGATCATGCCCGCACCGTGTCCGCCCGTCATGGGCTTCTATCAGTCCTTCCCCGGACCCTACCCCGGGTCCGTGCAGGCCGGGGTGGTGAACCCCGTCTCCGCGGCTGACGTCGGCGAGAGACCACATTTCGGACAAGCCTTTGGACTGACCAATCAGAGAGGACGGGCTCTGATCCGGCCCCCTCTGCTGCCCAAGGTAACCCCGTCTGTAGTCGTTCTTAAGGGCTGACTACGGTAAAAAAAAAAGGTTAACCTTGCGTCGAGCAGCAAAAGGCTGTGATTGGTCTGCTCGCTAAAACCCAACGCAGGACCACTGCAGCTTCCTGACTGCTTCCGCGGGCCAGAACCATAATCAGCCGTTTACAGCCAGAGGTCTTACATGGAGCAGGCACTAGAAACAGTGTGGGGCCCTCTCCTGTCGACGTGTCTTTTTAAACCCTTTCTCTTTGCACTTGTTTCCAGCAGCAGCAGCAGCAGCAGCAGCAGCAGCAGCAGCAGCAGCAGCAGCAGCTGGGGGCGTGCCACCCTCTCCGGGGCCGGCGCCCCCCCACCAGGAGTGTAGCGGTGCAGAAGGAGGTGTGCGGGGCCCCGGGGCCCAACGCTAGAGCCAGGACGGTCCTGCTGGTGGACGCAGCGCAGCAGACCGGTATGCCGTACCACAGCAGTAATTACTCCACTTCTTAATACCTCGCATGATGTCACTGTTAACGAGGGACCTCCCTGACGGCTAACTGAGCGTTTAGTGTCAGCGACTAGTCTATTAAAAAAAGAGAAGGCTTAGAAATGGTTTCAAACTGGTACTGATTTCCTTGACAGAAGTATCATGCCAACGTACGGTTTCAACCCACCGTAGCTCCCCTCATGACGCGTCTAATATGGCCCCACTGTATCTGCCGGCATCCTGGATGAATCGCAGCGTCTGAGAGAGTCTTGACTTGATGCCACGGAGCTGCCACAAGCACAACAAGAGCAACTCTCCTTCGATTGAAACCCCTGACCAGCCAACTGCTTGGTGAAAGTTTCTCTTCAGCAGTCTCCTGATCAGTGTTATGTAAAGTAACACTTTACATTATGTAAAGTAACACTTTACATAACCACTCATTAACGCAGTAATACACACTACTAAAAAGCATTAGCAAAGAGGTTAGTGGTTTTGAGTTAACCCTGATAAATATTGTATAAATTAATACAGCAAAGGATTACAGAACAAATAGTTAACTTTTCAAGTTGTTAGTTATTGCTTATGACTGCATTTACTCATGTTGAATAAGGCTTATATAATTTTCCCCTATTGTAAAATTTCCAATGACGCAAAGGGAATGTGGCAGCAATGAGGTTGAGTCACACGACATAATAAAATGCTTTCACGCTAGTCAGGCGACAATAAACAAGGCTGTAAACAATGACGGTAAACCTCGTAGAAACCAGGCTGGCATGCATGAGGTGACAGCCATGCTACATCACCTGTGGAAACCACAGGAAGAATGCCGGTCTACCAGTTGGAGAAGTGTGTTCCGTGACTCAGGCTGGCACCGCATGTTAAGAAGATGTTAAGCTGAACAGTTGCCAAACACATTCTACTCCACCGAATGACTAAGCTCATTCTTGTGTGGATGGAAAACATTACGTTATTCAGTTTGTTTACTTATTTCGTTAATAAGTAAATGTAAAACGTAATGTTTTAGGTCAAGTTGAAAATGATATTTAACAAAATCCTAAATGTATATTAAATTGCATTTTGCTTTACGACTATATGGAAAAAGTCAATAATCCATAATCTTCCAGTTAGTTCTGACTTGTTAGATAGAAGAAGCTAATTCCAGCCTTTATTAAAGACCGTAAAACAGCCATCAGCGTGACGTCTTGCACTGGAGACGGCGCGTCCTTCAGGCTTGTTTTCTTTCTTTCTTCTTTCTGGTGTCACCACTGTCCTTCTGTAGGGCTGATCGATTGATCATATTCAAACCGACATCGCGATGTTGTAGAAAAGGCTGATATTAATAAAAAAGAACTTTATTTATTTATTTTTATTTGTAGGATTTGTTGCTGTAACTGACTGGAGATCAGTAAGATTCCTATTCATTTTCTTGTACAATTCAATAGTTAGATGAAGACGAACTCTCTCCTCCTCCTCCTCCTCCCCAGACTTCCCCGGGGAGGTGGCCATGCGAGCGGGCGCGGAGCACGGCAGCCCCCTGCTGTGGAAGAGCCGGCCCAAGAGGAGGCAGGGGTCCAACGGGGGGGCGGAGGGCTACAGCGAGCAGGGGGGCGGCGGGGGAGAGGTGGACGTCGACAGCGACAGCGGCTATTGCAGCCCCAAGCACAACCAGACGGCCGCCCAGCACGCCGCCATGGGCACGCCAGCGTCCACGGTACCGTGTGTGTGTGTGTGTGTGTGTGTGTGTGTGTGTGTGTGTGTGTGTGTGTGTGTGTGTGTGTGTGTGTGTGTGTGTGTGTGTGTGTGTGTGTGTGTGTGTGTGTGTGTGTGTGTGTGTGTGTGTGTGTGTGCGTGCGCATAGGTGACTGCATACGTGTTTGTGTGTGTTGAGATATACTTTCAGCACACACACATATACTTGCTATGCATTAAAAAGTACCACTGACACCATGATATAATACCATAGTGACTTATCCTGTGTATCTTATTTTATGTACGAGTGGACCACATTTACACAAATGTTGGTCAACGAGCTGGTAAAAAAAACTGTTTTAGTAGTAGGGGTTGGAATCTCTTGGCCCCTCACGATTCGATTCGATTCCAATTATGAGGTCAACGATTCGATTCTGAAGCGATTATCGATGAATCTCGATGCATCTTGATGCAACAAAAAATTGTATGTACATTTCCATGCGTGATTTTCAAAAATATATATATACATCTGGGTTTGCTACTCAGTTTGCTAATCACTTCCTACTTTTGTGATGATCATTAAAGACATCAACAGATGAATTAACTTATCTAATATTTCATAAGAGAGAAAGCTTTTGTCACAAATATGACTTTCTATGAACAATGCAATAATCATGCAGCTTGCATTATAACACAATATGGAAGAATGTAAAAAATAGGTTTCAGTTTTCTTTTCTTTCTAATCTTTCTTTTCTATGTCATTAAAGGAAAAGCTTCTCTTGAATTAGAAGGAGTTCTTGTGTCTGGCTGTGAGTTTGCACGCATGCTATGCGTAGTCTGAATCGCAATTGTGTCAAGACTAATCAGATTGGCCAATACACACTGAAGATAAATTCAATGATTTAAAATTTACGAAAATTATCCCTCTCTGGCGAACAGAATGTTGCAGCAGGCAAAAAAAATCCTTTCTTTCAATTATTATTATTATTTTTTATTCCGATTATTAATTTATCTGCATCGAGACAGAATCATTCTAGCGAGAATCGCGATGCATCGAAGAATCGATTATTTTCCCACCCCTATTTAGTAGCTACTAATCAGGAAAATGGTCTACAAAGTCAAGTTCTTTATGGTCCTTAACTATTTTGTTCTTTTTTTCTTGACAGGGAGTAGAAGCAGGTGTGATGACAGGTATGTTAATTTAAATGTTTATTTCTTCATTGTGTGTGTGTGTGGTTAAAAATGCACTAAATTGACATTTGACAAGAGAAGCTGGTGGGATACATAAAGCAATGTTACTTTTAAGTCTGGGATGGTATTGGATGTATTTGGTTTGCAATTGTGTGTGTGTGTGTGTGTGTGTGTGTGTGTGTGTTCAGCAGGGAGCTGGGTGAATGTTGCCCCCCAGGCAGCCCAGAAGCCCTGGGGGGAGAGGAATGGCCCCTACCACAGAGGAGACCAGAGGAAGCCCCCTGACCAGAGAGGCTTCCCACAGGTGCGCAGCATGTCCACTATACACTGTCTTACTAAAGGGCAGATTATGGATCCACGTTGACGCAACGCAAGGGGGTTCACGGACCCATTACGTCCGTGCGGACCCTCCTGACGTGCGCCTCCAAAAAATGCTAACCTCGTGTCGAGGTGACGCAGCAGCAAGGGTCGTGATTGGTTCGCTCACTAAAACCGACGCAGAGACAAAACAGGTTGCGTCGAAGTGTCTGCGTGGTCGTTGCACTGCGTCGACGAGGAACCATAATCAGCCCTTAAGTGCAGCTTGTGAGTTGTGAGAAATAAACGCCCTTCTCAAAGGAGGATATGTTTTTTTGCTTTAACTCCGAGCGGATTGCGCCAGAGCAGAGCCGAGCCACAGCCGAGCCACAGCGTGACTCTGGTTATTTAATCTGATTGGCCGTCTGCCATCCTCTCGTCAGGATTTCCATGTCGGAGGCTACGCTGGCCGCCTGCAGCACAACCTGAACGCCAACCCCACAGACAAGAGGCTGTTGCCCGGAGGGGCCCCCGGGTCCCAGGCCGCTCCCGAACCCCTGTACTTTGAGGTGGGTGGGGCTCACGATCACATGCACTGGATCATCCACCACAAAGAGTCCTCGACTCTTTTCCAACCCCGTTACTAAAGTAACAGGGTTGGTTTAGGTGGTGTTGTTGTTGTTATGCTACGTGGTTCAGCCTCACTGCATGAAACCTTTTGCATGGGAGTCATGATTTCCATTATGTCTATTCATCTCCTGTCAGGATGAGGATGAGTTTCCGGAGCTGGCCCCAAGCGGGTTGGCCCAGCGCAACGCCAAGGCGGATTCCAACACGGGGCCGACGCAGACACAAGCCAAGATCCACAAGAACCTGGTGAGAAGGGTTCTCGTATTCGATGAAAGACTAGAACCTGAAGGGCCATCGGAGTAGGCTTCACCACTGGACACGGATCAGTCTTCTACAAAAACAACAGAAAGCAAGAAAAATTTTAATAAATGAAAAAGGAGTCATAGCTTTCACACTTCCACTTCAAGCTGGACATTCTCCTGATATCACCCAAGGGGGATGTATGTGTGAATGCAAAAGTCTGAATCCCCCCCCCTCCTCCCTCACCGCCCCGGCAGGGCCCCCAGTGTATAAAGTCTGGGGATCAGAGAGCTTCAGAAGTCCAAACAAGCCAGTGGGCGTGTTGCTGGCGTGTGGGGGACGTTTCATTGCTGACGGAGTTTAGCTGCTTCGTACTTTTCTGTCATCGCCTGTATTTTGCGTTCCAACCCCTTCCTGCTTTCCACTCCTCTGTTTCCACTCTTCTGTTGTTATGCGGATACGGTCTAAATAAATTCAGTATAGATATCAACGGAAAAAGTGTCAGCATTACGCAGTTGGAAGCCTCACCCGCGACCTTCGGTGTGTTATAAACAGACCACTGTGGCTTCTGCTGCATACGTGTTGCGTCACGTCCTGGCTCCAACACGCTCTACCCAGGCGCCACTAAAATATCTCATGTGTGTGGACTGTGTGTGTTGAATGTGTGAAACGTCAACTCCGGATCATCTCTGGACCCGATTGTCTGGAGAAGATCGTGTGTGAAAGGCCTGTGTCTATTTTTGCTAAAGCCTTTTATGCATTTTTTTTAATTGCCCTGTAACCAGGAATTTCACCGCTCAGAGTGACCATGTGTACTTTGCATGTGACATTTACATTTAGGGCATTTAGCAGACGCTTTTATCCAAAGTGACTTGTAAGTACATTTGTCATAAGAAAGTGAACAAATATCTTTGTTGCGTGCACAACAAAGATACCTAGGATAAGATGCTACACTAAATAAGTACTATAACTAAACACAACTTGTTTCTAACAACCCATGTGGGCTTTGACAGTGTGTCCGAGACCTCCGTGACACCGTCTGCCTCGTCTGACCCACAGCTGGACAACCTGCCGGAGAACTCCCCCATGAACATCGTGCAGACGCCCATCCCCATCACCACCTCGGTGCCCAAGCGGGCCAAGAGCCAGAGGAAGAAGGCGCTGGCGGCCGCCCTGGCCACGGCCCAGGAGTACTCCGAGATTAGCATGGAGCAGCGCAAACTACAGGTCAGGGTCAAAGGTCAAAGGTTATTATTTGTCACGTACTCGTACAGCATGTGCAGTGAAATGTTTGTGTGACACACTCTGTATTTTTGTACTTAAATAGAATATAATAAAATACAATATTAAGTTTTACTAAACTAAGAACATTATAAATAGATATAAAATGAAAACTGGATAAACAGGGAGATGTACAAATTGTATTGTGCAATATGGCCACGGTTAAAGCAGGCATTGCGGTCACCCGGGCAGTGCAGAGGTTTAACCCCAGGGTGTCGTTCCCTTGCGGGCCTGCAGGAGGCGCTGACCAAGGCGGCGGGCAAGAAGAGCAAGACCCCGGTGCAGCTGGACCTGGGAGACATGCTGGCTGCGCTGGAGAAACACCAGCAGGCCATGAAGGCCCGGCAGCTCACCAACACCAAGCCACTGTCCTTCACAGGTACCAGCACTGACAGACAGACAGACAGACAGACAGACTGACTGACTGACTGACTGACTGACTGACTGACTGACTGACTGACTGACTGACTGACTGACTGACTGACTGACTGACTGACTGACGTTTTAATTACTTCATTATTAGAGTTTTCCTACTTCATTATTAGTGAAAGTTAGTTCACCAGAGTCGGCTCCACTTGCTTAACCTCTCCCTCTGTCTTAATGATGAGATCATGATACAAACCCAGCCATGTTGACCGTACTCTGAGGTTTGACGAGACTGCTCTCCTCCCCGTCCAGTGGGGACGACGGCCCCCTTCCACAGCTCGGGCCCCAGTGGTGTGCCGTCCGCGTCCAAGGGCCACCACCACCACCAGCAGCAGGCCGGGCCCCCCTCCCACAACGCCCTCGACTCCACCGCCCCCCGCGTCCGCAGGGGCAAGGAGCGAGAGATGCCCAAGGTCAAGCGTCCCACGGCGCTCAAGAAGGTACGCACTAATGTTACAATGAATTAACATTAGTTAATGCAGTGATATGAAATATTGTATTTTATTGAGTTAGGGTTAACCCTATTCAATTGTATATTTTAATGAATTAGGTTAGGGTTAGGGTTAGGTGTGTGTGTGTGTAAAATGCAATAAAATAATAATGTCAAACATAATTGTGTGTGCGTGCCACCACAGAAGCAGGTCTTTAAAACGTGTATCTGTGTAAATAATTACGTTTTTTTGAAAGCTGAAAACAACAATACAAGAATATTGCAAAACATAATTGTGTGTGTGTGTGCCAGTGATACACACACACACACACACACACACACACACACACACACACACACACACACACACACACACACACACACACACACACACACACACACACACACACACACACACACACACACACACACACACACACACACACACATGTATTGGTAAACATGCACTCCATTAGTTAACTGTTTGCTAACTTTCAGTTCATGCTTATAACTGCATTAGCCAACGTTAATTCAAGGATAATAAGCTAAGGTTCCCTTCCCTGGGAGTATTAGATTCAAGATTCAAGAGGGGTCATTGTCATATGCACAGCAATTACAGCAGCAGGCGCTGCCAATGAACTTCTTGAGTCTCAGGCTCCTTCAACAATGCAACATAAAAAGTGTAAGAGAATAAAATCTAATAATAATAGCTGTAAACGAGGCTGCCTGGTCTCAGTGCCTCCCATCAGTGTGTACGAGGTGAGCATGACGAGTGAGGGGTTTGATTGACGGGGATGGTGTTCTGCTCCCGTCCAGATCATCCTGAAGGAGCGCGAGGGGAAGAAGGGGAAGCCCAGCGTGGAGCCAGGGACCTCGGGCCCCGAGGGGCAGAACCCGGACGAGGAGCTCCACTTCACTGACGACCTCACGCAGGAGCCCGCCTCCCAAGAGGGTGAGCCTGGGTGCTGGGGGGGGTGGGGGGGGGGGGTCAGACAACCACGTCCACGTCCACTCGGCTTGGTCCGTTCACAACCCCTTCTTCTTTAGAATTTAGAATTTTCGCTTTACACTATATAATTAATAATTTATATTGTTTATACCGTCTTGTTTTGTTTGCACTGTTTGTCTTGTCCTGTCCTTACTTTAGCATTTAGTTTAGCATTTACCTTAGCGTTTAGCGTGTCTATTTTTATTGTATTGTATTTGTGTCCTGTGTTTTCCCACTGCTGTTGCAACAAACAAATTTCTCTATCTAATCTAATCGATCTGATCTTGTACCTAACAACAATCTCTGTCTCAACAACGCGCTTCACTGTCTCATCTTTGTGTGTCTGTCTTTCTGTCAGAGAACGGACTGAGCATGCCCAGTGACGCCTCCCTGTCACCGGCGAGTCAGAACTCTCCGTACAGCATCACGCCCGTGTCCCAGGGCTCCCCCGCCAGCTCTGGCATCGGCAGCCCTATGGCGTCCAACGCCATCACCAAGATCCACAGCCGGCGCTTCAGAGAGTGAGCACGCACACGCGCACGCACGCATTAAAACCAACAAACGCAGTCACATACACACACACACACACACACACACACACACACGTATGCACGCACATATTACCTCAAATAAACACAGTCAGACACACACACCAACGCACTTATGCACTCACACATTACCACAAATAAACACGGTCACTCACACACATACAACACATGTATGCACTCACACATTACCACAGATCAATGCTGTCACGCACACACCAACTCGCGTATGCACTCACACACGTTCACACAATTGCACGTAAACACACGCGGAACACTAGTAGTCATGCAAACGAACACGCATGCAGTAACGTACATAAAATGCACACACGTACGCAAACACACATGCACGCACATATGCGCACATGCACCATCACACATGCACACATACATGCACACATAAGTGCACACATTCACACTAAAGCCACCTTTTGCACATGCGTTTTGCATCAGAGAGCCAGATAAGTAGAAAAAACATGTTCTATGAAAACCCCAATAACTAGAAAATGACTGGAAAATGCATTCTGCCCTTGGCAGCGGACATGTGTGGCCATCCTTGATGGATTCAGCCGCTCTTTAGCTGACCAGCATATTTTAAAAGTGGACAGCTTTTCTTGAGGGTGGTGCCATACAATAAGGACTTGTGGCTCTTTGAGTATGGCACAGACGCCTCTCACGTATCCCCATGCTCAGCAAATCCTCAGCTCGGTGTCACAGGGAGGTCTTTGTCCCACGGCTGTGGGCTCCATTGTCCTCCGCACCCCCCCCCCTCCTCCTCCTGACACGTCCAGCGATTTAAAGCCTCCACAACACCGCTGGCGCCAGGCTCCGCCCCCGTCCTCGCTCTGCTCCCCAGAGGGACGTGGTCGGCTCAGGCCACACTGCGTCGATAGCGCGTCGCCGGGCGGCCGTGGAGCACCATGGCTGCTGCGAGATGGTCTGACTGCTCACTGCAGCTCTGCTCGTGGGGCAGCATAGAAGGGCTGAGCGATTGAACGAGTTCGAACCGGCATCGTGATGTAATGGAAAGAGATGTGCAAATCGTAAAAGGCTGCGTTTTTTGTTATCTTTTGTGATTTGTTGCTGTAGCTGACTGGAGATCAGCTGGATTTGTATTTCTTTTTCTTTTACAATTCAATAGTTAAATAAAGACAAAGGCCTGACCTAAAGGAAAGGGCCGTTTATATGTTGACTGCTTCCAGTGTACGTAAGGAACTTTAACAAGAAAAATCGCATACTAACTAACAATCACACACTATTGGTCAAAATAATCGCAATTAGAATATTTCCCCAAACGTTTCAGCCCTACAGCATAGTTTCCTGATCGATGTGGATCGGTTAGATGTAATATCTGGGGGGTTGACAGACTGAACAAAACAGCACTTCACACACAAGGGTAGCAGCTGTGGAACGTTGCATAAACCAACCCTAACCCTAGTTGGGTTTGACTATTCTGTGGTTAATGCAAATGAGCGACGTACCTATATAGTATCTATCCAAAAACTGAGAAGGAAACCAGAAAGTGGAAGTGGCGGGGCAAAACATTTATTTATTTGAAAGTAATTTTGTATAGGCCTACTTAATCTATGCAATATATAACATACAATAAGGATTTCTTTCATCCTTCATTTGCAGTTCATCTAGATACATTTTTATCCCACACGTAGTCTTTTTAGCCATGGTGTGGGGCAGATCCCTCCAGGATCGGATGTTTTGGCTTGTCCTTCCCCCGCTTAAAGTTTAGTGTTCACTTCTAGCCAATCACGTGCTAACTGATCCCCGACTCCAGCACCACGATTGGTCGAAAATAAATATGAAGTGAAAGTGGGTGTCGCCCATATCTGAGACGGTCTGCCAACAGATGTCAGACTTTCTTTGATTCCAAAGTGTGAGCGGTGAGCCTGTGACTCAGTGGTGACCCCTTGTGGCCGTGCTCCGCCCCTGCAGGTACTGCAACCAGGTGCTGAATAAGGAGATAGACGAGAGCGTGACCATGCTGCTGCAGGAGCTGGTGCGCTTCCAGGAGCGCGTGTACCAGAAGGACCCCACCAAGGCCAAGTCAAAGCGGCGGCTGGTCATGGGCCTGCGGGAGGTCACTAAGCACATGAAGCTCAGCAAGATCAAGTGCGTCATCATCTCCCCCAACTGTGAGAAGATCCAGGCCAAAGGTGAGTGCAGCGGGCGGAGGGGAACCCCCCTTTCTTTGTGGGAACACTCGCTGGTAAAAACAAGGAAAACACACATTAGTTTCTATGGGCAGGCTTTTAGTTTTCCTCTTTACTGGTAAAGTGTTAACTTTTCTGAATATTGTTGATACATGTATGTCATTGTTAATGTGTGTCAGACAATGCAGAGGCCAGCAGAGGGGGATAGGCGTGTTTCTTAAAGACAAAGGGGGCAGAGATGACACTTGAACTTTTATGAAATGTTTTTCCACTGTGTTTATTCCACTGGTCAGGGTTTATGTGTTCATTCCACTGGTCAGGGTTAATGGGTTCATTCCACTGGTCAGGGTTAATGGGTTCATTCTACTGGTCAGGGTTAATGGGTTCATTCCACTGGTCAGGGTTAATGTGTTCATTCTACTGGTCAGGTTTAATGTGTTCATTCCACTTGCAGAGTTAATGGGTTCATTCCACTGATCAGGTTTAAAGGTGACATAATAAACCACAAGTTGTGAGTTTGATTATCTAGGTGGGCGTGTCCACCTAGATGTATGACAGATAGATAAGCAACGTTTTTTTACAGTCCACTGGGTAGGCTGGTAGACTGATCTATCCAGCACACATCTAGGTGGACACGCCCACTAGTGATGTCAGAAGAGGCAGATTTCCAAAACAGCTTGTAACGGCCAACCCCACTCACACCTGGTGGTATAATATGTCACCTGTAATGCGTTCACTCCACAGTGCAGGTTGACTACAGCTCTACTGTGTGTGGGTTTCAGGTGGGCTGGATGAAGCTCTGTACAACGTGATCGCCATGGCCAGGGAGCAGGAGATCCCCTTCGTGTTCGCCCTGGGCCGGAAGGCTCTGGGGCGCTGCGTCAACAAGCTGGTGCCCGTCAGCGTGGTGGGCATCTTCAACTTCTCGGGGGCCGAGGTGAGTCGCTGCTACCCGGTCACACATATTCAGTTTGGTATATTTAAACATACAGAGTGACTCGGCGAGGGGGGTGCATAAAAGAAAATAAGCAGCATGATGTAAGCAATCTATTTACAAAATATTGAAAAATAAGAATTAAAACCAGATGGCAAGATAAAATGTTAAGTTATTGCCAACCTACTATTAATCATGTAGGCTGTCAAAGGCTAATAGAGGCTTTGAAATGGGAATGGTGCGTGTACACTATAATTAGAACAAAAACAAATAAATACTGATTTAGGTACTATGTATACATTTGTATAACTTTCTATAATATTTGTATAGTAAATTTTGTTATTCTTAATTTTGATTTTAAAAACATTGAATTAGAATTCTAATGGCAGGATGCTTCTATCCAAGTGTTTTAGGTCTCTCTTTACCGCTCTCAATCCCTCTCTCTCTCCTCTGCTAGGCCTTGTTCAACCAGCTGGTGTCCCTCACCGAGGAGGCCCGCAAGGCCTACAAGGACATGGTGTCGGCCCTGGAGCAGGAGCAGGCTGAGGAGGCCCTGAAGAACGTCAAGAAGGTCCCCCACCACATGGGCCACTCCCGCAACCCCTCCGCCGCCTCCGCCATCTCCTTCTGCTCCGTCATCTCCGAGCCCATCTCTGAGGTCAACGAGAAGGAGTACGGTAAGACCCCCCCACACACACACACACACACAGGCTCCTCCCCCGTTCTCCTGGTCACCGTGGTTACAACGCGGTCACGAGCTCTACATGTCTGACTGAGCCGACCCAGTCACGAGGGTCGAATCATTAGATTAAGATCCATGGGACAAAGATTTGTGATTTTCAAGCTGAGTAATTTAGTTAAAACGAGAAGACGTGAGCGTCCCTCAGATTAACCCACGGCCCTTGTTTTAACGTGCGCTACAGTGGCATCACAAATGTGTGTCCAGTGGAGGCTTCTCCATTGAGGAGAGGGAGGAAGATCCTCCCTAACATTGTTGAGAATAAAAAATGTAGATTGCCCAGACTATTGTAATGAATTAATGCCCTTAAATATGACTACTTTATTGCCTTTGAATATATAATGTTCGTTTCCCTGCGTAAAGGGACATTAGCACCCCCTATCGCCTATTGACAATTACTTCAGGGAGGAAGGTCCTCCCTCCGCCGCCGTCCACTCCCATTCATTTACCCGAAAGTACTGGCGGCCGGTGGATAACATGGGTTTCAATGGGAGAGAGGAGGAAAATCCTCCTCTTAGTGGGTGGGACCTTAAGGGGTCTGATTCGCGCAAAAATCTATCCGTCTGCGCTATGAACCAATAAGCAGGATCCCTGGATGTTGAGCAGTGTTGCCAGATTGGTCCGATTTCCCACCCAATTGGGCTACTTTTAACCATGTTAGGCTGCAAAGATTATCATTGGGCGGGAAATCTGCCCAATCTGGCAACGCTGTCGATAGCAAACCCGGTCTGCATTGCCGCGGTGCTCAGTCTGAGAGACGCAGAGCAACTGAAATCTGCGACAGCGAGATCCTAAATGCACAATGGAAACATTGGAAACGGAGGACATTGTTAACGTCTTATTACAAAAAGCATTCTATTCATTCAGTTACAGTGCTAAGTTTGCGACCAAAGAAAGAGGTAGACCACTTCCCAAAATCAAGGTCACCAGAAGTAATGGCAACGTCAGTGTTGTGAGTGCTACATGGTTTGCTAGGTACGCAACTGGAAGCATTACAAGCAATTGTAACTGAAAATAAACATAGCTAAATAACTTCAGTCAGTGAGGGCAAAAATAGGCCCAATGATAGGCCCAGATTTTTTGATTTACTTTTACAAATCAATAGTAGGCCTGATTTGACTAATATGCTTTGCATCCTTTCCTTCTCAAATTACAGTGATGCCACTGGTGGCTTTGTATACATTTTGTTCACATAACTCCCTCCCTGCTATTTTGTAGTTCACCAAAACACCCTGAAACAACTTGAGTCTCACATTCTTATGCCACCATACACCAACAGTGCAAGCAGGCCAATGGCAACCAAGCGCGCAGTCCTTCCTCCCTCACTTTAAAAACCACCAGCCGCCACTGGTCTGCACCCCTGTCTCCCAGAAAACCAGGCTGTAACGACCCCCTTTCAAGTACCACACAAAGCAGTAGGGCTGCTCCGTGATGAGTTTGAAAACATAATGCACTTATTCTGCATTTCTCTCCAAAAAACCCTTTGGAACTGAGACAAAATGTAAAAATAGAAAATGTTAAATTAGAAAATAATGTTCAAATATGTAGCCGCCTTCTCTGCGATTTCAATAAGCATCTAATATATATATATATTTTTTTTTTGATAATAGTTTCTACTCGATTATTTTTCGAAATCGCTATCAAAATGAGATGAACTACACAGCCCTACAAGGCAGTGCATTGTCATCACCAACACGTTCCCCCGGCTGGGTCTCTGCTCCGCTCTAGAGACCAACTGGAGGAGCATGGTGGAGACGTCCGACGCCCAGGAGCCTGCCGTGGCTGAGCCTAGCCGCCTGGCCCCCGCCTCCACCTCCAACGCCGCCGCCGCCTCCCAGAAGGACCACCACAGCCCAGCCGCCGCCGCCAGCAGCACCACCACCACCACCACCACCAGCAGCCAGGTGGTGACCCAGGCGTCGCCCGCGCCCCAGCCCAGGGGGAGTGCGTCGATGGCGGGCAGCGGCGGCGGCGGCGAGCGGGAGGAGGGCCGCGTGGACGACCGGCTGGAGCTGGCCTCTCAGCAGAGCACGGAGACGGGCTCCCTGGACGGCAGCTGCCGGGAGCAGCTGCACTCGTCCATCACCTCCACCACCTCCACCCTGGTGCCGGGCATGCTGGAGGAGGAGGACGAGGAGGAGGAGGAGGAGGAGGACTACACGCCGGAGCCCATCTCGGTGGAGGTGCCGCCGCTGAGCAGCCGCATCGAGTCCTGGGTCTCCAAGACCCTGGAGAACCTGCAGCTGGGAAAGGACCAGGACAGCACGGACGACGAGGACGAGGACGAGGAGGAGACGGCGGGACAGAGCGAGGAGGAGATCGAGTCGGCCGACCTCCCGGATGAGCGGGCTGAAGGCGAGGAGCAGGCGGAGACCAAGAAGAAGGCGGGTTGATCCCGCGACGACTCCTCCTTGTTCTTCTCTCGCTTCAGACTTTCCTTTTTATCGGTTGATTTTTATTTGTCAGTTTTTTTTCGTTCATCCGTTTCATCCTCTTTCCGTCGTGTCCAGGGCGACTTCACCCCCGTCTCCAGACACCCAGACATTATCTCAGGTATATCCAGCGAACCCACCGCGTGTGTCCGCTCCACACGGACACACACACCCCCTCCACCACCGCACGCAGCAGGCTGAGGTTCTACAGAGAGACAGAGGGGCAGCCCAACCCAAACCTAAGACAGTCACAAATACACAACCCAACACCTTCGTTCTTCTCCTTTTGTTTTGATTCCCTTTCTTTTTCTGATCTGCGAATACCTGATTTTGCCCTATTTTCGTTTTCTTCTGTTTCTTTTTTCCAACACGTGCGTCTCTTAAGAGGAACTGGCCCACTGCCTGTTTACACTTGAATCAGAGGATTACCGAGAGGAGAGAGAGAGAGCGAGAGAGACGGTAGGCTCCACGGACGGGGACCCGGGCTCTGTCCCGGATCCCTTCCTCTCTTCCACCCCTCATGTGTCTCTCCCCTTCAGAGCACAGAGTTCACTACGTTTACGGTCTCTGTTTGCGTGTACGTGTGCATATATAGCTGCGTGTGTGTGGGTCCAGTTTGTTTGTAGCTGGGCGCTAGCTGCTACGAGACCTAGCGTCCCGCCGTGTGGATTAGCTTTATGTTCTGACAATATGCAGTTCCATCATTTTTATTTCTTTGACTTATTTGCAGCTTCTTCACCCCCCCCCCCCCCCCTTTCTCAAGAAGGAAAGGATATCTATGTGTGCACTATTGCTGTGATGCTTTTTAATTCAGCAGGATATTAGCACTCGGGTTTTACTCAAGTGAAACTCACTCCCATCTAGAAGTTGTCCTTTTTTTTTTATCGTTTTGTTTTCATTAATATGTTACATAAACAAACAAGTCAATTTGACCCACTAATGGTTCAAGATGCTTGTATGTGTATATAAAATGACCTGTAGTGTCTGCTCTATTTGGCCGTGCCTGGTGTGAAATGATTCTTTGTTTTAGTGTGGAGTGGTGTTGCAATCCGTCTGCAGTCTTGTCGTGTTTCCATCTTGGGTTACTCTGCTCTGTCCCTAATAAGACCTGCAGAGCAGAGGACACACACACACACACACACACACACACACACACACACACACACACACACACACACACACACACACACACACACACACACACACACACACACACACACACACACACACACACACACACACACACACACTATTAAACCACTCCTGTCACATCATTGACGTAGACAGATGTATTATATTTTGTTCTGCCATATCCACCACCAAACGACCCCTCTCGCTGCTCACACCCTAGGGACAAGATATGCTCTCATTGGGATTGGGCAAAATTTAGGCGCGCTGTGATGAGGCTATCATACATAGGGACTACTTCAGCACTGGTAGTGACCGGAAACGTGTAAATATATACGTTTTTTTTTTTTGTTTTGAAGTGTTCTAAAACATGACCACCTTGTTTGTTAAGCCATATAGGAACAACTGTGGTGTGTCCGTTGGAAGCTAATTCAATAAAGTATTTGATGGTGAGGCGTTCAGTGAACTGTATGCCATGCAGTGACTCTGCTATGGAGACCGCGTGTAGGGCCATATGCAATATGAAGCCCTGCAGATGGAACAAGGCAATGTACTTAGTATTATGCTTTTTGGATGATGAAACATCTTCAGTAGTTTAATAATTGGGTACGCTGTGTCTTGGCTACAAGATGCCGTTTCTTCCATAAAAGTGTGTTGGTAGTGTGTATGTGTGTGGCGATCGACAGCAAGTGTGTCCTTTGCACTATGTATATACAGTACCGGAAAGGTCTGGTAACTAATGTGAAAAAAATGGTTCCATGAAGTACCTTTTTCAGTGTGTTCTTCGTCTTTATATGGATATTTAAAGTTTCATGTGTCACACTAGCAATGTCGTTTATAGGACATGGCTTCATACCCTGGTGTTTATACTACCATCTATTTTACGATTAATATCATTAAACTATTGTTTAAGTAACCCTTTTACCCTGGTTCATCTTTGTTCTATCTATCAAACAAGAAAAATGTCCCGAGCACCTACCACTCGACACTGTAATCCTACAGTTTGGCCACCAGGGGGAGAAAGTGCTTCTTAGATCCGTCTTGACTGGACCATTTGTTAGTGGTCCGTTTTGTTTGTTTAAATATTATCCCAAACATACACGCATTTATGGAATAGTGATGTACTGTGTAAACAAACAAAAAGGAAAAAAACATTGTGACTTAAGAATTTATTTTTACACCATGTAAAATGTTTACTTTGTAATTAAATTTGTACTTACTGTGTGTAACTACATGGATTCTAGTTTGACCATATGCTTGCTGTGAAGCTAATGGATATGATGACTGTTTTCCGTAACTCCTCCCTGTGCAGATGACAAGAAAATAAAAGTATAAAAACATATGCTTTGCGAGGTATAACTACAATCCACATTGTCCTCATAAGGAAATGCATATCTCCTGCAAATTCCGTTCTGTTCCTATGTGTAAGTTCAAGTTCAGATGTCATTTTCATCTAACCGGCCCAGATTTCTGAATGGTGCAACAGCATCCGATATTGTGAAAAAAGTGTTGAGTCCAACTTTATTTTCTTTTACATTTCATATGGAAAGTAACCTCAAGGTCTCATCTCATCTCATCTTCATCCGCTTATCCGGGGTCGGGTCGCGGGGGGAGCAGCTCAAGCAGGGGGACCCAGACTTCCCTTTCCCGGGCCACATTGACCAGCTCTGACGGGGGGATCCCGAGGCGTTCCCAGGCCAGTGTTGAGATATAATCTCTCCACCTAGTCCTGGGTATTCCCTGAGGTATCCTCCCCACTGGACGTGCCGGAAACACCTCCCAAGGGAGGCGCCCATTGGGCATCCTTACCAGATGCCCGAACCACCTCAGCTGACTCCTTTCTAAGTAAAGGAGCAGCGGCCCAGAGTTCCTCACGGATGGCTGAGCTTCTCACCCTATCCCTAAGGGAGACGCCAGCCATCCTTCTGAGAAAACTCATCTCGGCCGCTTGTACCCGCGATCTCGTCCTTTCGGTCATCACCCAACCCTCATGACCATAGGTGAGGATAGGAACTAAGATCGACCGGTAGATCGAGAGCTTTGCCTTGCGGCTCAGCTCTCTGCGGTAAAGCGAACGCAATACCGCCCCCGCTGCTCCGATTCTCCGGCCAATCTCACGCTCCATCGTACCCTCACTCGCGAACAAGACCCCGAGGTACTTGAACTCCTTGGGCTAAGGACTCATTTCCTACCCGGAGTAAGCAATCCACCGGTTTCCTGCTAAGAGTGATGCCCTCAGATTTAGCGGTGCTGATCCTCATCCCAGCCGCTTCACACTCGGCCGCCAGCCGATCCAGTGAGTGATGAAGGTCACAGGCCGATGATTCAATGAGGACCACATCATCTGCAAAAAGCAGTGACGATATCCTCAGACCACCGAACTGCAACCCCTCCCTACCACGACTACGCCTCGATATCCTGTCCATGTATATCACAAACAAGATTGGTGACAAGGCGCAGCCCTGGCGGAGACCAAAACCCACTGAGAACGAAACTGACTGGCTGCCGAGGACGCGAACACAGCTCTCGCTTTGGGAGTACAGAGATTGGATGGCCCTGAGGAGAGACCCCCTTACCCCATACTCCCGCAGCACCTCCCACAGTTTCTCCCGGGGGACCCGGTCATACGCCACCTCCAGATCCACAAAACAAATGTAGACCGGATGGGTATACCCCCAGGTCCCCTCCAGGATCCTTGCGAGAGTGAAGAGCTGGTCCGTAGTTCCACGTCCGGGGCGAAAACCGCATTGTTCCTCTTCGGCCGAACCCTCCTTTCCAGCACCTTGGAGTAGACTTTACCAGGGAGGCTGAGAAGTGTGATACCCCGGTAATTGGCACACACTCTCTGGTCCCCCTCTTTGAACAGGGGAACCACCACCCCGGTTTGCCACTCCTTTGGCGCACTGTACCCGACTCCCACGCAATGTTGAACAGGTGTGTCAACCATGATATCCCCTCAACACCAAGAGCCTTTAGCATTTCTGGCTGGATCTCATCAATCCCTGGGGCTTTGCCACTGCGGAGATGTTTGACTACCTCAGTGACCTCCACCAGGGAAATTGATGACCAAACACCATCAACCTCGAGCTCTGCTTCCAACATAGAGGGCGTGTTATTCGGATTCAGGAGTTCCCCAAAGTGTTCCTTCCAACGTCCGACGATCTCCTCAGTTGAGGTCACCAGAGTCCCATCCTTACTGTACACAGCTTGGATGGTTCCCTGTTTCCTCCTCCTGAGGTGCCGGATAGTCTTCCAGAAACACTTTGGTGCCGACCAAAAGTCCTTCTCCATGGCCTCTCCGAACTTCTCCCACACCCGCTGCTTAGCCTCCGACACGGCAGCAGCTGCAGCTCTTCGAGCCTGTCGGTACCCTGCAACCGAGTCAGGAGTCCTGCAGGATATCATATCCCGGAAGGCCTCCTTCTTCACTCGGACGGCTTCCCTGACCACCGGTGTCCACCACGGTGTCCGAGGGTTACCGCCCCTTGAGGAGCCTAAGACCCTGAAGCCACAGCTAGCTGCTGCAGCTTCAGCAATGGAGGCTTTGAACACCGCCCACTCCGGCTCAATGCCCCCAACCTCCACAGGAATGCCAGAAAAACTCTGCCGGAGGTGTGAGTTGAAGATACCTAGGACGGGGGCTTCCTCCAGATGTTCCCAATTTACTCGCACTACTCGTTTGGGCTTACCAGGTCTGTCCGGAAATTTCCCCCATTCCTTGATCCAACTCACCACCAGATGGTGTTCGGTTGACAGTTCCGCCCCTCTCTTAACCCGAGTGTCCAAAACATGCGGCCTCAGATCAGACGACACGATCACAAAATCGATCATCGATCTTCGGCCTAGGGTACTCTGGTACCAGGTACACTTATGAGCACCCTTAGGTTCGAACATGGAGTACGTTATGGATAATCCTTGACTAGCACAGAAGTCCAATAACAAACGACCGCTCGGGTTTAGATCAGGGAGGCCGTTCCTCCCCACCACGCCTCTCCAGGTGTCTCCATCGTTGCCCACGTGGGCGTTGAAGTCTCCCAGCAGAACTAAGGAGTCCCCTACTGGAGCCCCATACAGGACTCCATTCAGGGTCTCCAAGAAGGCAGAGTACTCTGAACTTCTGTTTGGTGCATACGCACAAACAACAGTCAGAGTTTTCCCCCCTACAACCCTTAGGCGCAGGGAGGCGACCCTCTCGTCTACCGGGGTAAACGCCAACACCGTGGCGCTCAGCCGGGGATTTATGAGTATCCCCACACCCGCCCGGCGCCTCACGCCCTCGGCAACTCCGGAGAAGAATAGAGTCCAACCCCTATCCAGGAGTACGGTACCAGAGCTGAGACTGTGCGTGGAGGTAAGCCCCACCAGATCTAACTGATAGCGCTCCACCTCCCTCACAAGCTCCGGTTCCTTTCCCCACAGCGAGGTGACGTTCCACGTCCCCAGAGCCTCAAGGTGCTTCACATTACTAATGATTAGTCAATCGAACTGTCGTCGAAAACTAGAAATCGCGATTCCTACCTGCTTTTTCTGCCTGATTGAAAAACGCATTGAAATACAACTGTTGAATTGAGAAAACGAGACGAACAGCTTATCATGTGATTTTGTGCTAATGCTCACGAAAGATATCGATATAGATTTTTCGTCTGTTGAATCGTGTTTTACGTGCTACACAGAACGACATTTAAACCAATGCATTTCAGTGGGGTTTTTTCGACTTCAGAAGTGTACACTCTTTAGTTAAGGATACGTGAAGACAACACGATTTTAACGGCTACAATAACGGCTCTAAACATGTGATATGCCTGTGTTTTTTTGGCCTATTCTTTTGTCCATGTCACGTGGCTATCAAGGTTGCTATGGTGATTGCTATGGACACCTCCCCCGTACACCCAGTTATCGTATATATCCATATGCACTTGTATACGACCTATCGCCATTATTTCATTTCAGTGTCAAAAGTGGTATCAAAATTTTTATTTCACAATTGACCAAATTCATGAAGACATTTGGCCTATAAACATTTGACAACAAGGAGACAATGTTTCCATTTAGCAAATTGCACAGATGAATCATTAAAAAAAAACAAAGTAAATCAAACTTATTAGCATCTTGACGGAAAAAAATATGACGCGTATAGGCAAAATGGCTTTAAACTTCAATTTTTATATATATATATTGGATGAATTAGATGGGAATATACAATAGCTTTAGTCTACTAGTAATAAGAAGATAAAACAGTTGGGACAGCAAACACCTTACTTTAGCTGGGCACGACCACAGCATGAAATTACATGTAGAATACGATCAAATCAAACATTTATTTTCAAAGGAAATATGAGGTTACAGTTGGACGTTGATTGCAAGGATTGAATAGGATCGAGTCAAGGGTTCCTTTGCTTTGTGCGTTCAGTTTCACTCTTCCTCATTCATGCGATATCCAGCCTCTCTGGCTACATGGATACCAGTTTCCCATCATGTACAACAACACAGTCTCCCATCATGTTCAACAACACATACTCCCATAATGTGCAACCCCAAACACACCACATGACCAACACCTGCACCTAACCACCTTGTGTAATATGACTCTTGCCTAGGTCTGCAAACGGATCTGACTGAACTGGCTACTGATTGGTGTGAACAGATATGGTTCTTGTGTCGAGTGAGGAGCTAGACAGACGGCTACCTAATCATTTGGAAAAATGACATTTTGAGAATTATGATTCAGATGACAGATTTTATTACACTTATATTATTACTATATTTCTATGGCTAAACAGTTGTAAACCCTGTGTGCTGTACAATATAATATATTTGAACTAAACAAAAGTAAAAATACATTGACATAGGCAGAACTTACAACTCGAAAGAATAAACCCACGATAATGTGCCAAATGTTTCCATCTGAAATGGGTCGCCTATGATTTAAACCTCCACTACGTAACATTTCTACTGCTACTAAATAAAAAAAATATTGAATATTTTTCTTTGGAAACATTCTATTAATCAGTCAATCGATCTAATCAGTTACCTGGTTTCCTTAGCAAATAACGTGAGTTGTGAAGTCAATAAGAAGCATCAACATTTTCAGCTGACTAACTGTCATGAGAAAAACAGATATGGCTACAACTCTGTAGCTTCAACTCAAGCCACTAGGGGCTGCTAACGGGAAAATATACATAGTGCAGGTTTAAATGACAAAAGAGGTAACAGTTTCTGGATGGATTTGAAAATGTAATGGCAGGAGCCTACACCGCATTGGCAGCTTGAGAGAACCTCTGCAATCGGTTAGCTGCGGTTACCACGTAGAAATGTTTCTAGAAAGAAAGAGAAACTTTGTTGAATTTAGTTTCACTATGATGCTGAATATTACTGTGCAAGCGTGTGTGTCCGTACCTTCCATTGGCGCTGAGCAGCCAGATAGCGCTGCAGTTTGATCTGAGACTTCAATGTTACTTGATGGTGTTTGGCTTTCTCCTCAAGCTTATTCAACCACCTGTGTTTTGTGCACCCAGAAGCACTCAGTCGTCCACTGTCACACAAAAAAAAGACATAACTGCCAAGCTCACAATTGTGCTAAAGATGTCCCTTTTTGATTGACAAGCCTTAGCACAAATAGAGCGTGGGTCTTTATGCTTACGTTACCTTTTGGCTGGGATGAGAAGTTCGGATATAAAGTCTTTGGCCTCACTAGTGACATTTTCAAAGCATTCACTGTCGAATTCCCATTGGCCAAGGAGGATGTTGTTCATGGTCTCGGCATCATTGTCTCCCAGGAAAGGAGAGAGACCACTTAGACTAGAAAGCAACCGAAAACCATTAGACGTTCTGTCTCTGTGCATACATGCATTGTAAGTGTTTATTAATATACTGTAGATTTTGTATTATTTGTGTTATTTATTTTTTTATATTTAAAATTACCAAGAAATTAAGACTGTATGCACAAGCAGTAGCTAGTGGCTGCTGACTGCTCAGCGATTATAGTCTGTTAGTGAGGGAGTTTACAATATATATAGGGCATGTATCTGACATGTAAAAATTACGGACACATGGTGGTGCATTTCAAAGGTCAAATGAGACAATTTAGGGACCAAATCAAGCCTGATATACAGACAGCATTCAATGTAGCATTGTCCGCCATCAAATGTCAGCGAGATATTCAACGTTTAACATGTAGCTTTAGCCACTGCAGTTTAAGTTCTCACTGGATATCTTATGTTGGGCTTGTGTGCAAAAAAGGGAGGTTAGGGGCAGGGGTGTAAACTGTATCTATCCATATTCACAGGAAGCAACTGACTGTAGCAAACGTTGCTCATCTATCCATCATACATCTAGATAGATAGACACGCCCACCTATGATGTCAGAAGAGACAGATTTTCAAAACGTCTTGTAACGGCTAATCAAATTCACACCTGGTGTAATATGTCACCTTTAACCTGTAGCTTTAGCCACTACAGCTGAACTTCTCACTGGATATCTAATGTTGTGCTTGTGTACAAAAGGGAAGGGGGCAGGGGTATAAACTGTATCTGTCCACATTCACAGGAATTTGTCGTTAAGTTATTTGTGTGTCTTGTGTGCCGGCACTTACAGCATATACACAATCACGCCAACGCTCCACATGTCGGTGGGAAATGAGACAAAGTCATAGTTGACCACCTCAGGGGCCAGGAACTCAGGGGTACCAAAATTAACCTTTAGCTTCTCCCGTGGTCGGAACCTTGGATATGTACAGGAAGGAACATCATCCCAAATTAACAATAGTATTAGTTTCAATCTTACAAGAGATTTTAAAAACAGACTTATTTCTTTTATTTAGAGTTTTTGCCTTGTTAAGCTGTTAGCATGTTGAATGCAGGTCTATATACTGTACGTACTTCCGGGCCAGCCCAAAGTCAATGATCTTGATCTGATTGCCTGTAGCACTCACACAAAGTATGTTCTCTGGCTAAGATAGGAGAGAGAAATCACATAGACACAAATCACACACACATTAAAGCATTGTGAACATCATCACACACCTTGGAATTTGATATTTTGTTGTCATTCTAGAGATTACATATGTCTGATTCTAGCCAGACAAGAGTTTAACCACTGCAGGGCATGGGGCTTATGTACGTATTTACGTATTTTACTTGATTACATTTGAATCAAAAGAGAAGTACAAACATTTCTGTCAGACACATCAACATCAAACAGGGTCACAAACCCAAGAAACATCTTCGTTGTGTGTTTATTTAAAAAAAATATTTTTTTACTGCAATATTTATATTAGTTTCAAAATTCTCTTGCCACAGACTGGGACCTAACGTGAACAACTGAACACAAAAGACCTTGGCAAAACAATTAGAATTGAGCATTAGGTTAATGAAACTTGTAAATCTGAAGTATCATCTGACACCCCTAGCTTGTAAAACATAGTTGCACAATAACAAAGGCAACATGAACAATTTTGCAAACAGCTGCAACGGGATCCTGTTTTGCATGTTAATGATCCAAATGGGGTTTTACCTTGAGATCAAGGTGCAGGATGTACTGCTGGTGTAGGTACTGCACCCCTTCACATATCTGCTTGGTAAACACAATGGCATCTAACTCGGTCAGCTTGTAGTTCTCATCCACGATGCGGTCAAACAGTTCCCCGCCTTCCACGCTAAAAGGCAAATGATCAGTCACTGTTGAACCATTGCTTGAATAACACATTGCCCAACAAACACATCAGGACCATGTCTGACTGGCTTTAAACTGTGCAGGATAACTCACTACTCCATGATCAATATCAGGTTTGTCCGTGATTCGAAGGCGTCGTAGAGCTGAATCAGGTTCACATGGTTCAGTTGGTTCATTACCCCGATCTCATTCTTCACTTCATCCTGTGACAGTAAATGGAAGACAGTCCAGTACACAGAAAGAGAGGGATAAATTACATCCAAGGTGCATGCTTTCTTATTAATGATAATTCAGTTATGATTGTGAACTGCAGAAGAAAGGGTTTGAGATTGAGTGAATGCTGTGAGGATCAATAAACAATTTAAAAAATGGATAAAATCCAAACAAATGAATACAAATGGAAACTACTCTTTTTATGCTTCACTGATGAGTCCTTTAAGGGGCTGGAGGCTTGCCAGTCTGACTATAAATGGAGGCAACAAGAATGTTGTAGCTAGCAAGGTAGTGAGGGTGTCGGGGGTGGGGGGGAGGGAACTATAGGCCTGCTGTTGCTCACTCACTCGTTCCCTCATTACCCGGACCTTGATGATCTTGGCAGCAAGGGTCAGACCTGAGGAAAGCTCCGCACATTTATGGACCTGACCAAACCTGCCCCTGGGAAAGAGAAGGCAGATATTGTGTATAGACATGAGGACGAGTGTACCTCATGCATCTGGCTTGAAGCTCTACAGCTAGTGTGGTAACACTATGCACATGTATGTGCATTACGTACACGTGCTATCCCCTCTTTAAAAGGTGCTGACCCCTACAACAGACGATTACAATGGAGCCCTCTCAACACTCCAACCAAAAATAACTTCACTGCCGCAGCCAGTGTCTAAACATAGCCAATGAGAGCCCAGTGTTGGTACCTGCTATCTATCTCCTCCGACAATGTGGGCAGCGGAACAGGAGAGCTAACAGGAGATTCTTGATGTTGTCCAGAGCATTTCTAGCCAAATAGTGCAGATAGTGAAATGCATACCAAACTGACAGCAATTGGAGACCCTTTACTATATTAGAACTAAACATGGGTACTGTGTTTTAGATATATCATACTAGTATTGCATTTCATATACATGAAACCAACAATTAGTCTGAAAAGGACAACAGTATTTTGATTATTCATTTCAAATGCACACCAAAAGCATCTTTCACCTGAAGCTGGAATGCCACAGCCGGGATTTTACACAAAAACTTATGCGAACAAACTTGTTAATTAATAATAATTACTTGTCAATTTGACTTAAATTTATTATAAAGTGTTAACAAAATGAATGGGCCACTCTTTTTTCAGTGCGTGTGCCTTTAGCCGTCATCTGTATTTTTCATTCATTCACATTAAGGACACCAGCAGCAGGTAAGTGAACGCACCCTCCAAGGACCTCATCGGGCATGATACTGTAGTAGGAGCCCATGGGGACCTGCTTGGCAGTGACAATGCGGTGTTGGAAGGGGGCAGAGGCAGGGGGACAGTCATCTGGCAATGAAACAAACATCGAATCATTAGTGTAGAGCTTTCACTACTGAACAAGATGTGCCAGTTCATTAAAATAAACTATGACATGTTAATGGATGCACAGCTGTCCAAAACTCTGTTTTCAAGCAAATGTCCGGATTAACATTTTGAAATGTTTCAAAATGAAGCCCCTTTATCCTCTACCGAAATACCAAATACGGAACAAATATGGTAGTATTTTGAAAGACACGCTCACTCGATGACGTACAGTAAAAATTCTAAATCTGTTCACACTAAGCAACAAATAGGATTACGGATTATGGATATTGCCATATTCCTAATGCAAATTGTGAATATGAAAGTTCCCCTCACCTATGACAGCATGTGGCAGGGCTGTGGCTGCTGTTAAGCTACCAACGAGTGAGACCGTTTCCGGAGCAGGAGGCTTTGGTAACTCCTTGTGTACCCCTGTTTGTAGCTGGGTGGTCTGCTGCACAGAGCCTGGCTCACTGAGAACTCCTTCAATCTGAACAAAGGCATTCTTCCCCTTGTCTCCCTCCACCTTCGTGTTCCTTTGCCACAAACACCTGTTGGGACTCAGTTCTGTAGATGCTTCTTCAAGCGCTGGTGTCTCATGGCTGGAGCTGTGGTCTTGCTCATTGGCAGTGACAGAGATGGTTTCACAAACAACACTTTGCTTGGTGTTCAGCACGTTGACTTTGGTTTTTGATAGGGAGGCAGGTACGGGAAACTTGGGTTCCTTGGTAATCACTCCTGCGAGATCCTCTGAATTTGCGTCAGAGGGTCTATAGGACAGTAAAAAAGTTAATTATCGGAAATATTACAATCAAATGCAAGACTTAATTACAGGACATTTCTTAACATATGTGGCTACCCTGGTAGTGTTAATAAGAAGCTTCAGCAATGGAGCAACACAGTACGACATATGGTTATTAATTGAAAGTATAGAATCAATAGAATAGTGTTAAATTCCAATGTGTAAAGCGTCTTAGAGTACCATATTAAGCGCTATATAAATTTCATTTATTATTATTATTATTATTAAATTGAAAAACAGCTAAATGCAAATCATTCTCATACCATACCTATCTCGTACATGACCTGTTGCTGTCTCCTGTTTTCCCAGTAAATCCCGAGTCTTCCGCACAATGGTCTGATCTCTGCCAGGTTCCTTCTTGCTATTCAGAGTCACCTCTTTGGATCTACAAGTCCCTTTCCTGGGGGCGTCTCTAATCAGAAAACTGGCTTTATTTACTTGTTTGGCCATAGTCACACTTGTGGGTGGACAATGGGGAGATGTTGGAGGAGCCAGCTCAGTTTGAATTGAACTATCAGCGTCATGGTTTGCCGCCTTGATCTCCTGTGAAGTCACTTTGGAATCTGTAGAGAAATTAACAAGGAAGAAGGCGTGGTACTGAGAAATCACAGTATCAAGATTAATGGATATTATGATTTCCAATAAAGAGCTAAAAGTGTGTGTGTGGGGGGGGGGTTAATAGGTAATTGAGGTGCGGTTTAAGACGATTTAAAGCTTACGTATACTATGTGTTTGGCAACATTTGATTGTGCTCTTTCAACCCATCATCACCTGATATAAGTTTAAATGCCTCATTCTCCCCCAGCGTTTTCTCTGGGGAAACTGCGATGGAAGGCGTTGGTTTCTGTTCTCCGGAGTACTCTTGCTCCTCCCCCTAAGAGGAGAATGACACCTTCTCACGAGTTAAACATAAAATACTTATGTCTGCTTGGCAACAAACATTATAAGGCTGTAGTCTGGGAAAATAGACAAAATAGACACAATACCGCTCATCCTTATCAACAGCCTCAACCGCCCAGTAGCCATCCCTCAACACAGGGAATCAGCCTACCAGTAGCCATCCCTCAACACAGGGAATCAGCCCACCAGTAGCCATCCCTAAACACAGGGAATCAGCCCACCAGTAGCCATCCCTCAACACAGGGAATCAGCCTACCAGTAGCCATCCCTCAACACAGGGAATCAGCCTACCAGCCGTAGCCAAAGGGTCAAAGGGAAAGACCTTAGGTAAAACGTCTGAACTTCTACACACCCAGTAATCTCTCTCCTCAAATACCAGAGCCAGGCCTCCGACATCTAACTTTTATACTGACCACACTACTCAAAGGATAACATCGTCTGGCAATAAGAGATATATGCCAAACTCAAGGTTCTCCAAAGTAGACTGCACTCAGACATCCTGTCCAATATCAATAACAGGGGCTCACAACACAGCCACAGTGTCCCTACTATCACTACCCTTTATCCAGGTCCACAAAGCACACGGAAACACCCAGGCGCCAGTCACCTCTCCAGCACCCTGGCACAAGCATTCCTAAGGGGGGGCAGAAGTGTGGTTCCCTGGTAGTGGGAACACACCACCTGGAACAAACAGTCCACAGGCGTTGTCACGGAGGTGTATGCAAGGCTGTATAAATGGCCTTAGCCAAAATAGCCCACAAACCTCCAGAGCCATTTGCAACTCTAAGCTTTTCTCTCTCTGTCCCTGCCTGCTGCAAGACTACTTTGTTTTATCTTCTGCCCAGTGACAGTCCACATTTCACTGCCCTGCGCTAGGTGATGCCGGCTTCAGCCTCCTGTGTACCCGAATGATTTTGTAGAACCTCCTTGATGCCAGCTCAAAGTCTTTCCTCATCCCTCCCAACTCCTACCTGGAGTCCCTGGAGCAGTGAGGCCTTCCTCCTTTAGCCTGATGGCCTTACAACGGCTGTCCGCTAATCAAATCAAATATAATTCATGGACCCCAGGGGGGAATTATTAATGAACCCCAGTGTGGCTGCCAGCCACACATACACGGCGTGCCTGCATGGCAGTTTGTATGTCATGCATGCATGTCTTGTACGTGTATAAACATACAATTTTCCTAAGTCCTAGTTGAACAGATTGCCCTCTCACATTTGCAGTCCTTGCCTATCATCGGACATACATTGAACAAGTGTCGTCGTGAACGATGAATGATTAATTACACAAAATAAGAGCGACTCTTATTGCATATTTCACAAGGGTGAAAACTAACTGGGCATGGTCTTAATTAAAATACACTAAATCATTTTATTAAAACATTGAAAGACCATCATAAACCTCGAAGCTATATTATTACCCCAAATAATAAAAACCAACCTACTGAAACCAATGAGCCTCAACAATACAATTTTAGAAAGCTTACAATGCGGGGTTGGCTTCGACACATATCTTCCTTAGTATGTATTGGTTTAAGTTAAGTCGTCATTTTCACAACCTATTGCAAATAAGGCTGAGGAAAAACATTGTTGTTTCAATTAACGTGTGTGTGCATGCGTGTGTGCGTGTGCGTGCGTGTGTGCGTGCGTGCGTGCGCAACATTTGATATGCATCAAAATCTGTGAAAAGTTCGGAGTAATTCAGGAATGGAAATTATACTAATGGTGGGAAATATCGTAACTTTAAATTCCTTCATATACTTTAAATGAAATTGGCATGTTCGGTTCAACATGTTAAAAGTTGAACCGCTGTCAAACACTGATCTCGACAGGGTACAATGTAGACACTCGTGGGCTCTTGGATGACTGGAGTCAAGGTAGGAGGAGAAGCAGGAAACCACAATCCACCAAAAACAAATCATCAATCATTCATGAGGTATCGTTGACAAGTTACAGGCAGCAGTCAATTTGGTGGCATTTGTTGGACAATTTCTGCAGAGTTCTCTGCACACACAGTGGAGGGGGATCGGAGCCTATTTCGATATTGTACACTGCCACCTTAAGAAATGTAACAAGGGGACACTTTTTAAAATGAAGATGAACAGAAAGCCAGAATGGACTGACCTGATGCCCGTTCGAAATGGTTGATCCAAGCAAGCCTTTAATTCTCCACGGCACATCTCCTTTCAGAGTAAACTCTACCACTTTCGAGCTCTGAAACACTTCGGCGATATATTCCAGCATTGTGTCCACAGAGGAAACCGATTCCTCGATACCTGCAAGTCTCTCTCTCTGGCTCTTGCCTTCCTGGGTGAGGTTCTTGAGCAGCTTCCTGTTCTCCCAGCACGGTCCCTCGACCTCAGAGCATGCGTTCTGTACCCCTTCTTTGGAAGAGGTCGAGCGATCTGTTTGATTATCGACAGCCTGACACTCTGCTTCTCTTCCCAAAGTCCTCTGGATCTGGGCGAGGCCTTTCTCCAAGCATCCCAGGCCTTTGCAGACCATGTCCAGCCTCTGGAGAACATCAGCATGGCCAGAGGCGATCCGCTCCACGTGGCTCTCTAACCTGACCAGTTTGACCTCCATGCTTCCCAGAGCGTTCACGATCCCGGAGCCAGGGATTATGCAGGGTTTCCTCACAGCTCCAGATGCGGCCCCTGATGTGTCGGCCTTGGTGCCGTCATACATTTTGGCAATGCAGCTGGCCAGAGTTTCCGGTTTGCTCATGGCTTTTTTCCAAGGCTCAAAAGACGTTCAATGAATGGAAAAGAGTGGACTGGAGATCAGGGTTGAGGGGGGTTAGCTTTGATGCTCTCGTTAGTCCGAACCTGCGTGCTCTTCATAAGCTCTATTTTGGTGTGAATGCATTCCACATTGCTCCGTCTCCTTTAGTTCATTCAGTTCCGGCAGGCCTAATGCTTGCCCCCTGCTTCTTTGTCTGGGTGTATTTCTGTATGTGTTGACGATACAGCACTCCTGAAATAAACACCTCCTCCCAGTTATCTTATCCACCCAGTACTCTGGGCCCCTCCCCACTCTGTCTTTCCTACCCAGGCAGAATTCCACTGGTGGGTTTGACGTCACAGCCAATGAACATTGTGTAAACGGCCATCTGTTAAATCAGGGCTACATTACATACATACATGCATACATGCATCAATAATTATGGTGGATTTATTTAATAGAGACAAGACCATATTGCCCTCACAGTTTTGATATTGCTCCCACAGTGTTGCTAAAAAAATAGTAAAAACAAATATTTAAATATTTAAATATGGGTGACAAAAATATGATTAAATTATAGGGGACGCTCCCAAGCGTCTTCTTATTCTTTTTTTACATTCAAGGGCATTTTCGGAGGGCATGACGAAAGGAAACCGGTACGCTAAAGCCATGGTGTGTGTGTGGACACGAAGAGCTCTGTCTGCGCAGTGGTGGATGTTGATGTTGGATTCAAGAGAGGGCTAAGCTACTCGACACTTAACGCCATGGTGAGTGGTGCATTTCATACACAACATCGATCATTAAAGCACTCGTATTCGATGACATGTACTAGCTTAGAAGAAGTGTCCCAAAGTTGATGTGAGTCATAATAACCATGGGGAACATAACATCTAATGTTTTATACAGCTGTTAAAGCTTACATTAAACACTATTATTTACACTACACTACACTACGCAAGTATTTACAATGTTTTTTAACTTGCTTTAGTTACGAATAAAATACGATGCTTTGTAACATAACCTTTTATTTATTAAATATTGAGGTATTGCTAACAAAATACCGTTGTTACCTCTTACCCATTATAGTAACAGAGGATAACCTATTTCTAGGATGGTGATGAGATGCCCATCTGTGTATTTTGATTGCTGTAGTTGTTGAGTTCCAACAAAAGACCAAACTGCAAACTGCAATAAACGCCAAGGCCCAGGGAAGCACATTATTCTGGCTCTTAGTTGTCCAGAACTGTGCTGCTTGTATGGAGCCCACAAAGCCAAACTACCCTATGTCATCTAAACGCAAAGGTTCAGTGGAGAGGCTGTGGCTCAACTACACCATATGTACCTTTGAGCTCTCTGGAGGAAGATGAACAACCCTGGTGGTCTAAAATACACATAACAGTTAAGTAAATTATTATTTTTTTCTTATGTTTAGAAGGCATGCATGCCTTCCAAACCAGTCTATCGTGAATAATAGCCGGTTGTCCACATAGAATGCCTTCATAACAAAAGGGATGAAACGAAATCAGGATGAGCATTGGATGTATGTTGTTCCAAAAGGATGAACTTGTCACAGATCTGGTGCCTGGGATCCAGTTCCATTCCGCAACAGGGCTATGTCAAATGTCAACAGGTGAACCTGATGGAACATAGACTGCATGTTCCAATTGGGGGGGACAGGGACCCTGAGCAATGATGGCCCCAGAGCTGGTCCAGGCAGCATGTCATTTAATAGACTTGTCTTTGCTCACCTGGAAGGAGCAGTTAAACCCAATCTTCTCTCTAATCTCTAGTTTATAGCTAACTCTGGTACTGCTAATGAGCTGTGCATTGTCCTTGTAAAATAAATAAATGAATAAATAATCTGATTATTGTTGGGTAACCAAGTGACGTGGTGCCCAGGTATCAATACCCTCTTCGGCGTAGGGGTTGTAGGGTACGGCACCTCAGTCAACCTAATGGATCTATTGCTTCCTGTTACTGGAACCAGAATGAAGAACAGGGTGCCAAAGACATGCAAGCTAATTGAAGAGGAACGATGGTAAATGGTGCAAGGAGAGCTCTGATGATTGTGGTCGGATGGACTCCTGGGCTGGCTGTCACAACATAGCTAAGACGATTCAAGCCAGTTCTAATGGCATCTACCATACATGCAAAAGAGCCGAAAGATGTAGATGGCCAGGAAGGATAGTGCACAAATCTAAGTATAAAGACCTGCAGCAATCAGAGTACAATGAAAACATGAGCAAGTTGGATTTACTTAGCTTCAATAGAATTTTCGGCAAAAAAAACAAATGGGCAGCATGTGCTGCCCGTGGTCGCTTCTTTAGTTATTTCTTTAATGTTGCCATCATGAACGCCTGGATCCAATACAAGTTGGAAAGCGGAGGCCTACACCAACCTCCAAAGGTACTCAACAGCTACTGGACTTCCAATGAATAGGGCATGCAGAGTATGGTTTCACTCTGAAAACAAATCAAGGTCTTCTAATCCTGGTGTGGATTTACCACATATCAACTGCCTTTAAAAATTGTGTCTAAGTAACCATTCACAAGTTGTTAAGATACAGCAGATTTGTTTGTTTTACCGCAAAAATTGTAATGGCATCTTGTTACACGAGTAATTCTATTTGCATGGACGAAGTAAAAAGCTGTGTCCAGGCATTCTCATCGGTGTGTAGTAATCTTTAGTTTAGTTTATTTATTTCAACAATGATTATAAGATACAATAGAAGCACTTTTTAAAAACCAAAGGAAATACAAGTGCAGGAAAGGGAAAGAAATCTCAGCAGGCTCACGACATTCCCTCCACGATACAGAAACAAAAATATTATTTCAAATTCTGGTGGCGGGAATTATTAAAGAAAGACCCAATGTTATCAATAGTATTCATCATCCTAGGTTGGAACAATAGGGATGGCCTCCATGACGATACCCCAATGGAACTGTATGTCAACAAAGCCATCATTCATTTATCTTATCACTCCATTCAGGGTTTAGGGACATACACAATACAGAAATAAACACATACAAGCCCCAACAAATGATGCACCATCCAGAGAGTCAATGCTGATTAATATCTTACTACCTTCATCTTACCGTGAATGTGCGCATGTAGTCAGACTAAGAATATTGATAGCACAAGAGATGTCCCCATTGTTATTCAAAAGTTCAAAGCCTTGGTCATCTCTCCTTTAATTAGTCCACAGGTCCTTTTTCGATGAATAGAAGCACATCTAAGCTATTTATTTGAGAATACGAAGACCAGGAGAACGCAGTGGAAAAGTAGAGCAGCTCTTCAACCGAGCAAGATGATTACTGACATGTTATCTTGTCCTCCTGTACTCTGGTACGAGGACCAATGGGCACGCATGGGGGTACCGTTGCTTCTTTGTGGGAGATAGCAGCTGTGTGAGATTAGGCAGGGTATGCAGGAAATGTGAGTGTGCAGTTTTATTCTTAGGCACAGAGATTGGACGCACATTATTTTATATATAGGCTATATATACATGGTGTAAAGATCGGAACGATGCAATTTGATGGGTGCCAGTTTGGTGCAGTCAGAACTGTTTGACACCTCAATCATAGACATTATTTCCCGTTTCATCATCATTCTGTCAAATGTAAATTGTAACCAAACACCACCGAAAATGGTCCCAAATTGACACAAAAAGCAGACCAATTGCCGGGATTATATATTCTCAAGGTTTTATTAGCTTTTGCATTTCTTGTTTTTGCCTAGCTCTACCGAAAGACACTCGGAGAATCTTCTCGCAGATGAATCATCATGTTGGTTGGCCGAGCAGAGGTTACATGATACCGTGACAGTTCTTTCAACCCGTGGACAACACGGTTACTGTGTTGAACCTGAATGAGTGAGGGTTTTCTTTAGCTTAGCACTTGCTACCTGACGGGTCGACGTGACATCATCAGGTACTAAATGTGACCACAATTAAACCATTAACATGGACAAATATTGATTTGACAGTCCAGGACTATCATTTGTAAAGAACGTTCAAAGAGGGCCTTATTTTTCAATAGCAGCTCAGCCTTTTATATGTTTCAAATGAATGCAGTGTAAATCCAACATTAACGGTGAAATAACTATTGACTATGCTCAAAGCACCAGGGAAAACTTAATGTCATCTTATTGAAGTAAAAAATAAAATATATATATATATGTAGGTTTAAGACCATCTAGTTCTGTTTGAAATTGACACAACTAAATTGATTTTGTCAAGTGTAAAATTCAATTAAACATTTAATTGGTTGCAATTAGTTCTGTCAAAGTTGTCAAAACATAAGTAATCAGTTAACATTTGTCACACTTTAAGGTAGAAAGTGATAAGAGATTGTATATATACCATGCGTGTGTGTCGATGGCGGAGCCGTTATGTTTAAAAACATAACGTCTTAGCTCGGCGAGTGTGTCGCTGCCTTTGTCTTGACGTACGGTGTGTGTGTGCATGTGTGTGCGCTTCCGTGAATGTGTCGCTGCCTTTGTCTTGAAGTGCGTGGGCGCTTGCATGTTTGTGTGCGTGTGTTTTTGTGCATGTGTTTGTGTGCGTTTCCATGTATGTTTGTGCGCATTTGCGTGTGTGGTGTGTGCATGCGGTGTGTATGCGCGTGCTTGTGGTGTATGTATGCGTTTGCGCGTGCTGTGTGTGTGTGAGCTGCGGACTGCTTGGCACATGCGCACAAGAGTAACTTGAATAACTGGTGCGACAGGCCTGCTATTATAGTAATAGGATTACCCATTACCGGCAGCTTAGTTATTTGGTAATCAAACATTGTAGCTATACCTTAATAGTATTTTAGCAAGTGGGAGTGGCTTGTGTAAAATAGAGAGCCAGAACTGCTATACAGCCCTGTCCCTTCCCTTCAAGTGTAATTCCAGCGAAATTTTCAGAGGTTGGAGGGTCAATTAGCATAGTCTGCATGTGAAGGTCAGAGTGCCACACAGAATTCAGTTGGAGGTCACTCCCACAAGCGTGGCTGTAGCTCAGGAGGGTTTACGCAAGAATGAAACGGTTTAAAACGAACTGGTCCGCGAGTTTGCTAAACTACTCTCAACATTCTTAACCGCGACAGTCGAAAGAAAATCAGTTCCAGCTGCAGCCCTTAATATACGCGTTCTGGGTCACAGGTGAATTTAATTAGGCTAATGTGAATTCCTCTGTTCATTGTTTGATGCGCTTAAAATAATTTGCTCATTCGCTAAATGTCTAGTGACATATATGATTGCTGGTTCGGAACTACCTGTGCCTTAATACGTTGAGTTAAATGCTCACTTACTCTAAAATAAAACTATACTATAGCGCCAATGCCTGTGGCTCCCTCTTGCAATTGGTTAAAAACATTTAGACCAGTAAAATTAACCAGTTAGTGAAGTACCTCATAGAGATTACATATACATATTACTGGGACCATATAATGCACATCAATAATGAGGTCAACATTTTTCGATGATAGATTATATTTAAATGACAACATATGAACAGAACATTAAAAATAATTCTCAACAACATCCCACATCTTTATTTCCCTAAAAATCTTTAGACGGCTCACTTTTATAATGAAGTGTCCATAAAGGTTTCTCAATTAACATGGACTTAATTAATCAATTAAGGCAAAACTATGTTTTAACTGTTGCTTCAGCAAAGATATTCACAGAGAAGCACTTATATATAATGATTATGCCGTCTTTCAGGTGACAATTTCAGGATTTCTAACCCATGAAGGCCGGACACATAACAGTACATGTAGAAGGACAGAGTACTTCCACTGCAGGCTTCATCCATGTCATCAATCCACCTGATGCACGCCGATGCGAGTCAGATTTCTGGAGCTGCCATTTCCCATAGTCTTTGGTTGTCCCGTCTCTCCTCTCAATGTTTTACAGGTTACTTATTCAAAGTGCTCTGTATATTGCAGTGGCGTCTATAATATCAGCCTCTGACCCAGGATCTTGCGGTTGATTTCAGCCAACGCCACCGAGAACACAAAAGCCTTCTCGTCTGAGAGATTTGCATAGATGTCCACTTCCTTCTCCTGTTTTTCTGTAGATAAAAAATTGAAAAGAAAAAAAATGTAATGCAGCATTACCATACTAAATCACAATCAGGACTGAAGGAAGCAATGAAAACAGTAACCAAATTTGAAATGACGGTCCAAATCTCTACTAAAATGCATATGCTTTAAAACGCAGGATAATATGTTAAGATGGAATCAAATTGGTTTATTTCCGTTAAATGCATGCTATTCAATGCGTAACATGTTACTCGCAGTCTTGGGTTACCAGGGAATGTCAATCAACCATTCATAGACCCCCCACATCTAATTGCAACGAGGGAGAGTGCCTTGTGTAGGAAATAGTGAAAGCCTGTAAAGAAATATAGCCTCCACACTAAATAAAAGCATCTACCAGAAGATGGCAATGTGTGGTCTTATTTTCAGTACTGGACTATGCATGGTGGTAAATTGCACCTAAGATTGAGGTGAGTTTGAGCATGAAATTTGCCATTATTTATATCAAACTCAATTATTTTACATTGCCTGATCAGCTCTCATTTGACAAGAGGATCAGCAGCACCAATCATCCATTTAGCATTTATCGGCCAATAATGATCTTTTGCTGTCTGATCTAATCGGTGCAGCCCCATTCAATATAGTTGATCTTGAAACACCTCAACAGACAATAAGTTCAATGTTTATTTTGTGGGCAAATATCCATCCCTAGTCAGAACACAAGCCATGTATCATCGCATTGCACCACCTTCAAATCAATAAAACAATGTTACCTTTCTCTTCTTCGGGTTTTTTGAGGCCGACCGTCTTGGGTCTTCCACGCCCCCTGCGGATGGGGTCTGACTGGCTGTTGGAGCGGGAGTGTCTCCTGTTCTCCAAATCGTTCACCATGGGGGAGTCGATGTGATCTCGACGGATGCGCTCCGTTCTTCTCCGTTTTGGGTCCAACTTTTCTGAAGAGTTAATGCAGCAATGATGAATATAACTAAGCATTACAAATAAAAAATAATTGTATTTTGCAACACGTATTGAATGTTATTTATTTCATGATTGAAAAAGAGACATTACATTGCAAAAACCAGTGGTTAGAAAAAGGAAATGGAAACTTCTCCACCAAACAATCAATAACTGGACACAGAAGACGTAACAGTATGCTTTGAAACGATCTTGAGACAAGAGAAATACAATAGAAATAATTGAACTGATTAAGTTCGGTAAGTACTTGAAATTCCTTAGCACTTAATCCCTGGATCATAAAGTTAATCCCTGCTAAGGGTTAATTAACTTCATGCACATAAAATCCTGAGTGGGGAGATTTGAGGTATGTGGAGATGTTTAATTTTTTGGAATAAAAAAAAAGAGACTACCTGCTATTGCTGAAGATGGACGATCATTTGGCTTTGCACTGAGCAGCTTCCGGCTAATAAATATAAAGCCACACGTGCAAGACTTGCACGCAACTGGAATCTAGAAAGAACAAACATGAGAAGGATTGATCATTAAATTGGACGCTGGAACATGATTAGAGCCTATAACTTTCTAAAACTAAGGCTGCTGACTCAATAAAACAGGGTTGACATTGACAATAGATATTGAGAAGGCCTAACCCCAGTGTGATAAATTCACACTTCAGTAAACTACTGGGAAAATGTGTAGCTTTTTGTAACAACAAGTATCTGTTAGTTGGTGATGCAGTTTTCAAATTATCATGACTAAAATACTAATCTCACCACCAGGCCGGGAAGCAAATTCTGCTAAAACTTTCGGGCCATAAAATGTAATTCACCATGTGCATCAGACCACTTATACCTCAACATCCTGAACTAGCTGCTAGCAAAGCTGCAGTGAGCCAGCCCAATGTCACAGAATCCCTCTCTGCATTGTATGCATCACACAACAGTAACAGGTTAAAGGACATAATCAGAAAGATGATCCAGGTAATGGCATGATAACCATCCATCCTAGGTGACGACCAGGGAATCCAATGTTTATTGAGGTACTTCAACCCACATTATACAATTCCTGGTACTCTTTTTTTCTCGATGAATCTACTACACAGATTCAAACCACGTTCATGATTTTTAAATGGCGCATAGTCCGTCAGTTTTACTTAGGTGTCAGCAAAATGTCCATGTTGAGCTTGGCTGCCCAGTCGCTGGTCGAAAACTAAAATAAACCATGTACTTGTGCAAGAGACGTCTGGATCCTGTCTCTCTTAGCAGTGCGTGGCTCATACTCTGCAGTAGGCAGTGAATGAAGACGTCATGCCCCAGCGAAGCATCAGCAAGGAAGACTTTTAAAACGTCTCGAATATCCAGGCACATTTGGGTCAGCCGTTAGGCTAACTATCCCCGTCTAAAAAAGGATTGTGGAGCCTGACAGAGCCTGACATGACAGAGAGGGGACCTTTGTGCATATGCTGGAAGCTGCAATGAGTACTTCTTTACTTAGCATTTTTTCTCTCTTGTGCAAAAGGTACAAGAGTTGTCCTTTCCCAGCTGAGGTCAATGAACTGACCATCGTCCCTCCCGTGTGTTGGAATCTCACAGGGTTTTGGGTCTCATATTGGTGTCTTAACTGGGTGAGCGATTAGAGCTGGCTCAAGTTACTGACCAGCTTGCTTCCAATGTTTGGTACAAGCTGGTACATTACCGGCACAGACAAAACAGCACTCTATTTACATAGGGCAATTCTAAATCGTATCTGTTCTATGAAGATAAGGTTCGAGAGATAATGGTTAACTTTCTCCAATGATATCAAAACGGTTGAATAGTTATCTATGTAATGCCTAATGTGTCTTCTGATCTGAATAATATAAATTAAAACAATCCTCCTTCCGCATGTGTGTAACAGAACATTTTTCAATTTATAGCAGATGGTATGGTTATGTTTTGATTACTAATGTTTTGGGGGGGAATTTATGAAATTATTTTTATGGAAAATTTCTTAGCTATGACATTTGCACAAAAATAAACGAAATAAGAAGCCATACAGTTATACATTGTACAAATCGGCACACTTTATTGACACATGCAGCACCAACTATATTATGAGCCTACATTCAGACTTGGACTGACGTTTTAGTATATTGCCCACAGGGGCGTCGATTGGTTATGACAGCCAACTGATGAAATATATATAACATGATTATTTAAAAGTAGTTCAGCCACTTCCCTCATCCCCTTATATGGTTATCTATTAATGGTATGTGCCAGGCTTGGGCCTGGCACATGAATTTAACCCACTTACCAATCAACGTCATGACTTCTTAACACGTTGATAATTGTATGACCATCAAGGTCGATCAGATATACATTTTAATCAATAGAGACTGTCTAATATGTTGGCCAGATGTCATCTCATCCCCTTAATAACCATTGTATAAATAAATATTCGACAAACGAACAGCAAGACAACGCATTAAAACGCACACCGAAAAAGAAAGTAGGCCTAACCCGTCTGTCGTATTGGGAGGTATGACCTATTTTTTTTTTTTTTAATCACTAATACGTGGTAGCTTGCAGAGTTGAACTAACCCCTAATATATGGTATAATTAGGTAGCCTACCTGCACCGTCGTTTTAAAGCTTGGCCTACTGCAAGAAATGCTATGTTCAATAATGGATTTGTAACATGTTATGGTGTAACCATACCCTGCTACACACACATCATCTGGAAGACCAATATCTAAAAACAAATAATGCAGGCATTTTATCAATAACGTCAGAGCTTACCTGTTGGTCACAATCCGGGCATGATTTAGTAGCCATTTTTACTTTCTTTGTTTTATTCGCCGACATAGTTGGACTCCGTGTCAAGAAAGCTTAAAAGTCCAGTAGTAGCGCGGTGGGAACTTGCGATTTGCTATCCGATGCACAGACTACAAGTCTACCGAAAAATAGAGGAAACTGCATTCAGCTAGCCACACAAACACACGCGCAAATGGACATCGCCTCGCTCACACACAGACCCACACAACGACCGCAAAAGCATTCGTTCACTCACGCTCAACTAGTATTACTTTGTTAACAACGGGTAAACAAGAATGACTGCTGTGTTGGGTCTGTCGTCGTCCCGAAAAGCTAATGTTTTCAGCATTCCTTCAGGCATGCGCGGTCGTGCTGGCGCAGCCATCGTTGACTGAGGGTTGTGTACTGTATGTACCATAGAGTTACCCGTAGTTTATGGAATACCTAAAAGGACGTAATGTTAAATATTTTAGGAAATTAATGTTTATAATTGAAAACGGAATGATATCCCACGTACAACGAGCTGAGTTAATGTTTCTGGTATAGGCGGTCCGTAATAATTACATGTGATTGTTCGCTCTAAAATACATAGAATAGGACACCGTGGGGAAGTTAGTTTGTTGATGGATATTCGACAGATATTCGCATATTCATTTCGGGTACATCAGAGTTTCCTGCCGTGCTTTCAGTCAGTCACGGCGGACAACCAAGGGACACCCACTTGCTCCTGACAAATTGCTTTTCACATAGGGACCGTCAATAAATAACTCCATTCATTTCCTATGGAAAATGGCTTTTTGCTCAATAGCTTAGTTCCATGGTATGGGAATACTAGGTGGTACTAATAAGAAACATAGTTTTATGTCATTATTTTAAACAATCCCCTCCCATGGGATTCTTTCAAAAAATCTAAATTGTATTATTGTAATGTACATATTATATTATCCTTGGGTGTGTCTAATTAGAATCACCTAGTAGAACAGTTCTGAATTGGTTTGGGGTGTTTTTGTACCATACCATGGAAGCTATTGAGCAAAAAGCTATTTGCCATAGGAAATGAATGGGATTCTTTGCAACATATTCGATTATCCTGGTTGTGTCTAATTAGTACCACCTAGTGGTAAAGTTCTAATGCTTACCCTAACCCTAACCCCTCCAATTGATAGTCTACTTTTATAATTTTCAGTCTACTTTTAGTTCAGTATCATGGATAAATAAGAGTTTATGGCATCTGGGTATATATATGTTAGCTCAGGAAAATTTGTTGATGTATATTAAGTTTGTGTTCACTGGAATGTATTTGGGGGATGTTAACTCCGTTCTGTCCCCTAGGTGGCAGCATAGTTATTTAAATACCATGTAAGTTGAAGCACCTGGTAGTACAACGTGGTAGTAGACATGTCATGTTCATTGTACTGCCCTGACTAGTGTTCAGTAAAAGCCAACCTAAATGTTATACAGCTGTCTGTCCCTTCTTTTAAGAGAATAGAGGATATTACAGTTAGTGCAACAAATTATTTTATCCATGGGTATGGCTAAAGTAATTAGTACCACCTATAGAACAGTTCTGCATTGGTTTGAGGTGTTTGGGTCCCATCCCATACCATGGAAGCTGTTGAGCAAAAAGCTATTTTCCTTAGGAAATTAATACGATTCTTTAAAAAATCGAATAAAATTGTAGGTGCAAAAAAATATATGATCCTTTGGTGTGTCTAATAAGTACCACTGAACAGTTCTGCACTGGTTTTATGTGTTTTTGTGCCATACCAAGAAAGCTCTAGCAGAAAGCTATTTTCCATAGGAAATTAATGGGAACTTTAAAAAATCAAATACATTTGTAGGTGAAACATATTCTATTATCCTTGGGTGTGTCTAATTAGTAGACCAGCTCTGCATTGGTTTGGTGAGTTTGGGTCCCATACAATGGAAGCTACGGAGTAAAAAGCTATTTTCAATAGTGTTACGTATTTTAAGAATCTAAGCTACCCACACATAGACCAAAATGAAGCAGGACCAAACATATAAACCGTAAATACTATACATAGCCACAAGGGGAGCAATACCTTATTGGAGGCTGCTCCAGCCACAGATAGCAGCACTTTTATATATACGAAGAAGCCGAAGTCATTACGTCACCCCGGCTACGCCCACTAGGCCACGCCCACTTGGCGGTCTCTTACCTGTGCGCCCAGTGTGAAGAGACCAGAGATTAATAACTACACGCGCGCAGGGTCACGGGCCTCTGCCCGTGGCCCATAGATCAGAGATTTGCAGCGACACCCGCGAGGGGACATGGGCCTTTGCCCATGTCCCGTAGTAGCCAGAGTTATTATCTCTCACACGTGTTCCACTCTTTAGCTACAATTCCCTCCGTATAGCTTCAGTTACCATGCCGAAACATGCCGACGACTTATAATAAATGAAGTGAGTTTAAAGCAACCCGGGATTGGACAAGTTTCTTCGAGAAAATGCAACAATAGGAAATTAATGGAGTAATTTATTGACTGTCCCCATATGAAAAGCAAGCAGTCAGGGGCAAGTGGGTGTCCCTTGGTGGTACGCCGAGACTGACTGATAGCACGGCAGGAATCGCTGATGGTTGTCCGCCAAGACTGACTGAAAGCACGGCAGCATGAACCGCTGATGAACCCGAAATAAATATGCGAATATCTGTCGAATATCCATCAACAAACTAACTTCACTACGGTTAATTTTCTACCTTGTCAGGGCCCAGGAGCCGTGCAAACATGTCTTTTTTTTCTGTCAGAAAGGCGCTGGCATGGTGCGGGGGTTGGAGGGGGGGGGGGGTAGGGTTGAAGTGCTGGCATGGTGCTGGGGGGAGCGGAGGGTTGAAGCGCTGGCAGGGTGCTGGGTGGGGGAGCCGAGGGTTGAAGCGCTGGTGCGGTCAGAGAATAAATGCTGCGCCCGGGTGCAGAGTGATCGGTTTCCGGGGACAGTCGCCGTTTCGCGTTCCCTGGCTGGAGCTGTCGGCGGTTAATGTATCCGTTTTTCAAACAGGATCCAATAATAAATATGAATACGTTTATAAATGGCAACGGTTCTAGTTTTTTCATGAATATTACTTCTGAGATGGTTGGTAATTAAGTCTCATGCTGAGTGGCTCTGACGTGATTTCGATAAGCAGCAGTCTAGCTATTGACTTTATACCATAAGCCGGCATGGCCTAATATAAACAATAGACTTTACAATACAATACAATATAGAAATATTCCCCAATTTTGTAATACATTATGGACTGCCAAACCACAAAGTTCCGCATTTTCTCTTTCAGAAAACTGGTCATCTTATGCTATGTTGTCATAGAAACATTATGACAACTTCATGTCTAACCGGTTATTTGTAACTCTGTTAAATGCACACTCTTTTTATTATCGATATTTGTCATAATGTTCTAGAGCGAGGGAGACGATAAGAGCATCTTTCTCCTCAATTTTCTTGTGTAAAAGTCCCGCACCATCTTATATTGATTGGTTACCTGAATAGCCGCGTAGCCTATGATGACAACAGCGCCTTACAGAAAATATCTGGCATTTTCAACAAGAGGTACATTGAGCTGCCACACAAACAAGGTGGAGTGCTCTGAAAAAAAGGCGCTTGATGCAGCGAGAAATGTGTCAGTGGAGCTTTGTTATGGCGATTGCATAGTCCGAAGCATCTGTGGCAATAGCCATCGGTGAATACGTAAACGGATGTGCTAGGTCAGCCAAAGTGTCCATGAATGCTCTGTCTCGCTCTGTTTTCCAGTCAACGGCGTGCAGCGTAAAAAAGCCACATGAGCTGAGCTGCTCTAGGAACAAAGTGATGAGAAAAAGTTCACCATTCCCAAAACTTGTCCTTCACCGTGAGTTGATGCCTTAGTTGAAGACCATCATGGCCTCCAGCTTTGACAGCAGTGGCACTGCCCCCTCCTTTGTGATGAGGTGTCCTATAGGAAGTCGATGGAGGGGAGACACATTGAAGATCAGGTCAATGATGCCAAGGTGCTCCATGGTGTTGTTGAACCTTTGCTTTGCAACGTGGAGTTTTACTCGGTCGAGATGACGAGCTTGGGGATTTTGTCGACAGGTGGGCGATTTTTCAAGATGTGATCTTCTAGTCCATGCTTGATAGCAGTAGATGAGAAGGGCGGCACTGTGAGGTCCGGAAATTCAGCGAAGGGGACATCAGAAGTCTAGAGCATGTTAGCAGGCCCAAAATCAGAACAGCTTTGCGGCTATTTTGCGTAGTAATATCAAAGGCCTGTGGGTGGCTGTGATTGAGCTGATGCGGTGGCAGTGACAACCATTATTTCCCGAGTCATCAATACGTTGATAGAGGCGAGATCAAGAACGACCATGTAGCGTTGCTGACGGCGGAAAATAAATTAACTCCGCTCTGCCCAGAGCCCGGTAATCCTGTGTAATCATGTTAGCCAGAGCTGCTTGTACCTGCGTTGGTCGCCGTGGCAGTAACAGTTAAGTGACAAGGTAACCAGCTTGAGATTTCCCAGGAAAGCTAGCATGCTGTCCATCAGCTCAAGGCCGTGCAGAGAAAAAAGCTGATGGGTGCATTCAGACTAATTTCGCAAGTCTCTATGAGGTACGTTTTCCATGCCGCATATTAGTCTTGCTCCGAAGGATGCTCGAGAAAACTCGCAGCCCTTGCAGCTGTGTTCGCGATCAGACACCTCATACTTTCTTGTCCGTGGTAATTCTTTGGAGTGCAAATTGTGCTGCTGTCTGGAGCTCCAGACTGCAGAACAGAAGTAATTTCAGAGACACGGCCTTTGTTGTCATGTTTTTAAAACGACGAAAATCATCAAAAGGAATCAGGAGACACCAAAAATGTGCCTGGTTAATTCCTTTTCCACTCTCAATTCCTAACTCCCTGATAAAGCAATGATTGCGTCACGCCCCTCTCGTCACATCTGCTACCAACTGCTAGAGGGTGCTTGCCCATTAAACACAATGTTACAAAACTGTGGGCAATTATATCAGTGTCTCATCAACTGTTACAATCAGAAAGGATAGAAGGACACAGCAAGAACAACTTTCTCCTCAATTTTCTTGTTTACAAGGGTGACGAGTCCCGTCCCATCTATTGATGATCAGCCGCCTGCAAAGGAGCTGCAGTGACAACCATTGTGCCTTTCTGAAGGACTCTGTAAAAAGACGCCGTGCACTGTTCTTGCCACGTATTATATACGCTCGGATAGCTGTACTTTTATGGACTTTGTTTCAGATTAATGATATATATTACACCATGAACTTGTCAATTAATTATATAAATGATAACAAGCATACCCGAGATCAATTTGGAACATCTAATCATATCTTTGTGTCTGCACTGATACATATATATATATACACAGATTTTTTAAAAGATCCAATTGACAATGTCTTTCTGTGTTGGGATTTTTGGTTCCCGTCCTAAATGGCATGTGTGATGGTGGAGGGCTGTCTGTGTCATTCTGAATATCTTTGTATTAAATAGTGGGCACGAAACCACGGGCATGAAAGTTTGTTTGTTTTACTATATATAAACTATTCAGCGATCGACCTGTCAATTAGCTGCCATATTGGTAACTTAGGTGGGTAAACGTTCTACAATCTTTGGCAACCAGGATAATGTTTGAGTAGTTCTTTCAATTTCCCCATTCATGTAGCATTAATAATGCATGTCCTTTGAGTTGCCATGGTTTCCCCAAATATTCCAGAAGGTTTCCCCACCCAACTAACCAACATGGCTGCTGGATCAATAAGCTATTTTGGTTTCCCAGCCACCAATGTGCCAGCTCTCTTCCCTTACTCTAGACCAGATGCTGTACCCAGGAGCTATGTCGGCGGCTTACTTGTAAAGCTTTTGATTTGTTATACCTGCAAAACAACAATGATGAAGTCAATTAATCAAGTGTGTTGAACTCGTGCAATCTTATGTGTGGTTGTGGAAACAGAATTAACATTAGCTAATATTATAAATTTCATACAGGGGTATAGAATCCCATAGGATGGACGATAGGCCATAGTTTGTGTGTCATTTTTAAAAGTTCTGAATAAAACACATCAGGACAGAATCATTTGCTGCATAACAAGTCACAAAGGAAAAGTAAACTCTCTTTATTGACAAGTTCAAATGGAGATATTTACAGTTCTAGCAGAAACCAGAAGTGCCTTGCTGTTCCACAGCTACGATGAACTGAATACAAACAGGTTTGTACACAGGACTGTAGTCATTTAGGACAAACCAGAGTCTCCTCTATCAACACAACATGGCTTTTATTACTGGCAGAGCAACATATGCATACGACATGACGCTGTACCTATGGTTCTGACCATTTCCCCCCACACATTCCACATCTCAGAACCACTGGGATTGGGATATTTAGAAGGTACGTCTGTTTATGAAAATATAACTCACAACGTACAAAAAGCATGTATTATGATACAATTAGTGACCATTTAAGAGTTTACAGCTTATGATGCTTCCTAGTTTTCATGAAACAGTTAAAGTATTTATCATGACCAAAATTGTTGGCTGAATTAATGGGACTCAGAAACAAACAGCCAGAAACAAAATTATGCCTTGCCAATTTTTACGATTTTTTTTAAATTTATTTTGGAGCACAGGAGAGCTGCTAATGGTATGTCTTATATTTACATTTATATATTGAAATAAGGTGTGTTGATTTAGATCTGTGGCTGCTTTTTCTTGTATGTCTTAAGAGAAGTAGGCTGCTAAACCTCGTTCTGTTGGGTCAGCTCTTCGGACACGCTGTTGTAGTTAGTAGCGCGGGTGCTCAGGTACTGCTTTAGGAACTCACTGAAGCGCTTCTGGTTGTTCCACTTGCGCGCCGACTTACGCACGCCGATGAAACCGCCGTACCTCTTCTGGTAGGACCTTCCTGGTGAGACCAGCTTTCGGTAGCCGTGCCGCCCTTTCAGAAAGCCACCGAAACGCTTAGAGACACTGAGCCCTGCCTCAGCCTGCTCTCTGGCTCCCTCACCCTCCTCTAAAGAGTTGTGGTCGATGTCCATGGTGCTCAGCTGGTTCATTCCGAGGGACGCGTCGTCAAACCTTTGTAAGGTCAAGGCGGACAGGAGGCCTCCCTCAGCATCGAGCCCAGCCACCTGGCGCTCCTCCCTCTCTTCCTCCTCCTCATCCACTGGTGGAAGGAGGGCTTCTACCTCCTCCTGGGCTCTCTTCAGTATGTCGCCCCCTATGGACACAGAGGAGAATGGCAAGAGGGCAACAGCCTGGCGGCAGCTGTCCCAAGTTGTGGATGGAGATATTCTGCTTTCACACTCGATCAAACACATCTAGAGAGAGAGAGGGCAAGGGAGACACAGAGATAGACAGAGACAGACCGAAAGACGGAGAGACAGACAAAAAGTGAGAGAGTGGAGAATACGAGAGAGAACTAGAATGATTGAGAGAGATCATTCCAAATGTTATGTGTATTCAATCCAAGAGGAAGATCCATATTTTCCTACATTTGACGTTTTTGTTTATGGCATGCTAAAACTCCCAGAGGGCAGTGGGGCGTAGAGGAGGAATGTGGAGATCGGAGACAGTCACACATCTATCCTCGGGAATCAATTAGCCAACGTTAATGACAACTCAAAGCCCACAGGGGTTATTTAGTGACTCACAGATAAAGGGGCTATGGTAGAAGATTGAAAAAGAGGAGAGAGAGAGATTGAAAACCAAGAGTGAGAGCTTAACATGAAACCTCGCTGTTGTCCTTTTATTTCATCAGAGGTTATAATGGTAGAAGTAATGGCACAGTAATATAGTGTTGAAATAGAGTGAGCTCGTTTAACTTTCACATGGTTTTGATTAGCATCAACATGCACCACATTTCATGTGAATATGAAGTGGTGTTTATTGTAAGTCAAATTAACGTAACAATACAAAACTAACAATGAACCGGGGTGTTGGAGTATAGTTTATTTTCAGCCAGTTGTGACTCATCATGGTGTTAAAGTTATGTTGTTTTTATTCCGTAAGTTGGGTCTCACCATGGTGTTAAAGTGATGTTCATTGTCCAGCAGGTGTCTACAGGTAAGACAGTCTCCTCGGCAGTCACAGTGGCCCGGGACAATTCGGCAGAGCAGCAGTAAAACCACAACAAGCGTCTTCATGGTTCCACTGTAGACTAGAAAAGAGAGAGGAATTTTGTCATTATAATACACACACTGTACTCCGTCTTTCTATTGATCAATAAAATATTCTTCTTTATAATTTTAATATTTTCTATCAAAATAAAATTGCTGGACTGACAGCCATTTTTGTTCTTTGTATTAATAGTGAATGTCCCATGAATATCTGGTCAAACTCAGACTACACTGAATTTGAAAATTAATAATTATATTTATCTGTTGGCTCTATGGAGGCACATTTGCCCTTGGTTAACATTTACACTTGCAAACACCCTTCACATCATCATCTACTGCAAGATGTTTAAACGGTTGCATTTCTCAAAGAAGATGTCGGTTCACATCATGCACAACCAAGCCTCGGCATTTGGTTTGGATGTCACCAGGCGACTGATTTAATCTCGTTACACTTGAATTTGTTTAATTGGTGCCAAGATGAAGCCCTCTGGCATCCCACACCATCACAATGTTCAGAGGAACATGCAAATACATAGAGGATCAACATGCTCACTCTCTCTCTCTCTCCCTCTGTCTGTCTCTCTCTCGCAATAGAGTATTCATCCAACATCTAAGTTGTCTGTGGTTTGAACTTCTGTAGCTGGGAGGAGCAGGGTGAGCCACACCGAACACACACACATTAATTTCTCTCTCTATCACACATAAACACTCTTGTGTCTCACAAACTTTCGCTATCACATACACACACCCACACACATACACACTGACTCACTCACTGACGTTCACACCAACATTCACGCCCTCGCTTTCTTTTTCTGACATTTGCATGTGCACACACCAGCAAGCGGCATTGTCCTTGTCAACTCACACACACAAACATCTTGTTTTCTCTTTCTCTCTCTGTCTCACACACACACACATTTATTTTCATTTGCTACTATTATTGATATCATCATACACACAAAATCTCTGTCGCAGGCAAACAAACACACATAGGAATGAGGTTTGTTCCTCTGTATTATCTGTAGTGGGTTCCAAGATTGAATTTATTTGCTTTTTAATGGAACCCTTCAGATTTATAGAGTCCTGCACTGTAGAATTACATGACATAGAGAATCACAATATGTTGAATAAAATTAAATATAGCATATGACATTGAATCATCATATGTAGAGTCACATGACGTAGTACTGCATAACACACACTGAAATAAACACAACCCTACCCAACATGCAAGCTGTCATCACAAATACACCACACATGGACTATGCCAGCACCAACGCACACAGAGACCATACATGTGTACCTGTATGTGTATGCATGACAACAAATGTTTTCAAACACTATGGTTTGGCTACCAGTGCATAACTTGGATATATAGATCCCGCGTGATCGTCAACTGGCAAATCCTGCTGTCTCGCAAGGTGAGGTTTAACATATTATTTGTGGGGTCAGGGTCAGAAGTTCCTTCTCATTACTGGCCCCTGTGGCTAGTAAGTGAACTGCAGCCTACTAAAGCTTGCACTTGGATCACTGGAGAACGAGCTCTGTGGTTTGCAAAAATGATAAACTACTGTTAGCTATAAATGATCGTTCAAATTAATTTTTTTTGGAAGAACCAAATTCCACTATCCCGGCTTATTCATTTCCTTACTTCTCCACAAATAAAATATAAATCGGTCCACAGACTTTTCTATGCAATGGAGAGAATCAGGGAAGGTCTGTTTATAATGTCCTAATGGTAATTTAAAGAGATTATATTTGTAAACTTATTTTTTTATAAATCAGACCTTAGGGATCCTCGCTAACAGTCCCATTAATAAATATATTTTGACATTGATTAATATTATTATTATTATTATTATTATTACTAATATTATAAGTCACAATGTCATTGTATTATGACCAACATCGACGGATCATTGATTTATGTCACCACTGAGGGACAAAGAAATCAATTCACGCTGTGTAGAAAGCCGTAGAAATACAAAGGCTGTGATGGACCTAATGGCAAAAAGACTGACCAAAAGACAGGTTCAATGACAGGTTCAAGGCTAGAAACACACACACACACACACACACACACACACACACACACACACACACACACACACACACACACACGTGTGTGTGTGTGTGTGTGTCAGTCCACAGACAAGTGGACTGACTTTTTGTAAGACACACACAGACATGTCAACAGCCAGTTAGATGGGCCGACTGCTCACAAGATAGAAAAACAGGTTGACAGAGAAACAGACATAAAGACATATGGAATGACTACGCTTGAGAAGACCAGACAGACAGGTCCACAGACCGACCTCGGGAACACGTCTGTGTTTCCAGTGAAACACTGTGGGGCGGAGGCAGATGAGTGCGTGTTTCTCTGCCTTCCTTTGACTTCGATGTGCCCGGGGGGGGGGGGGGGGGGGGGGGGGGGGGGAGGGGGGTTGGGGGGAATAGTCTCCCGCCACGATCTCTTGAGGGACTCGTCAACCCATTTTCTGTGTTTAATTAAGTGATGAAGCGCTAAATAAAGTGGTTAATGAAGTCATTAGAGTAGAGCTCTGATGTGCTGACGCAGAGCAGACAGCAGCGACTCTCTCTGCTGGTATAGCCGGGAACAGAATCTGCTGCTCTCCCATCTCCTCCGCAGATCGAATCTACCGCTCACATCTTCTACACCGATGCATTCAGGGGCTAGCTGCCCCTCTTTAAAATTAGATTCAATTTTTTATTTGTATTTGAAATCAAAAATAAATCGGACACAAGATAATAATATAAAAGATGATCTAGGCCTATCTATATAATATAAGACGTGCAACAGAGGGACATTGTGATGCATGGTCAGATCACAGTATCAACCAGCAGATGACCAAGATGAACCCCATGTGCACACTGAATGGTTGTTGTGGTGATGGGCAGTTCCCAGTGCTGCCCAACATGAGTAGACTGCGGATGTGTGATTGTATTGGATGTAACTGCAAACTACACAAATATGTACCACAATGTACAAAATACTGAAAACAAGAAAAACAAAAATGGAAAAGCACTTCTCCAAGAGGGTTCATTTAAATTCAAGAACATTTTGTGTGTCTTGTACACCGGGCTGCACAAGCCACGCGGTTCGCTCTCAGGTCACCGGAAGCTTCCCTATCTGGTGAGTGTTATCTCACCTTCCCTCCATTAGCAAAATAAATGACTGTGGTCTTGCCTAGCGACTTAACAACGGATTATCCTCGCATGGTGGGCCACAACGGCATGCATCCGTCAAAGCCTCTTCCTGGATTTTTGTGGAGAGCCCACAACTGCAGATTACAATGTAATTCAAATGTACAAATCATACGTTCCCATTTTGTGTTGCCAGTTTAATCCTAATTGTAGCGGCGCAAATTCTAATTCTTGACTGCATGCGTCACACAAAAGTACTTAACTTTTTTTGCAACACAGACACAGATAACTGACCACACTAGAGACACAATTCTAATATTTTCAGTAGAACCCTGATGTTTTTCATGTACTATACAATAAATATAGATTTATATGCATAAAAAACATAAAACATAACCTTGAGGTAATGTTCAACTAAAGGTTTTCCAAAAAAGTTTTTCTTCACTCTATATTTATCCTTTCTTTTTAATTAAAATTGTGCCTATATGTTCTTTAATATCGGCTGATGTAATATATGTGGCGATAATGCTCCAACTGATTGACTGAAAAGTAATTAAAGAACCTTAATTTGATATTTTTGTAATGGATTTCTATTAAGGCTTCAAATCGCTCCGGGCTGCTCCAACGTGAAGATGCTGTGCAGATAGGACTTTTCAGTGTCAAAAGGCTTATTACTCTTTTTAAGCCTTGAAAATGGGTTTTCTGTAGGATAAGGCAGGTGGATGTGATATCGAGTGCTGTTTACCTCCGGTCTGCCGAGTAGCATCCAGCTGCAGCCCCGGAGCCGGACACTTTGTTGTGGAAAAAGCACTGAAAAAAAGCACTGTGGTGTATGTATCTTGTATTTAGTGTAAAAAATGCCTAAGATGACTTAGCCAGATAGTGATTATGGAATGTAGGATACAGCCAGTGAGGCACAGTGAATCAGCAGTGTAAGGAGAGTAGAGTTAGCTCAGATATATCACAATTTGGCCAAAATATGACTTTGGCAATTATGCTATAACGGTTAAGAACCTGAGTCAAATTCACAATCTCAAAGGGCTACACATGCTATGAATCCTCCTAAAGGACCCAGTATATCTTCAGTGTGTTTGCACAAAAAAAAGGGCCATTCTGAAGCGCAGTGTGGGCTGGGATCTTCCCCTTCGATACGCCGCTGCCTGCAATCAGTCAACAGTACGACGTGATCGAGTCTCCCCACTCACATCCTTAACCCGCCCACACACCACACTGACTCTATTGTACTCGGTTTAAGCAATCGTGTTCCACAACAGTCTGTCCCTCCTTATGTTTTCTCAAGGCAAACATAAGTACTTGGTTAAGAAATAAAGGACTTTGAGTCTGTAACTGTGGGGAAAGGGTTTAGTCGAACACCAGCCAACTAATCTAGTTAGCGGCATGGTGCAGAAACGACTTCTGAAAATAAGTGATTTTCTTCAAAAGACTGTATAGAGGGAAGATTAACAAAATACTAATAAGCTTGGATGAATAATGCAGAGGGTTATTCGGGGCCCCCGGCGGCTCGTGTTGTTGACTCGTCACTCTCTGACAGATAATTAAAACCCGTTTTGCAATTTTTAGGGACTCAAGATTGAAAAAGCCCACCAAACTCAGCACCTCCTTCTCCGACGTGTGTGTGATTGACGCTGTCGTCCGTTGTGAGCCTTTCTCGAGGTACTTTGCACCGTGGTGGGTTTTAGTATTGATGATTTACTGAACAATGTGTGCCAGTGCCCCAGCATACATGGATTTGATACAAATCATTATTGATCATGGGTTGACAGTCTATGGTCTGGACTGCAAATCAGCCTTGTGATAAATATCACAGCTGTGCATCAGGCCTTTTTGGTACCCTCTCCACCCAAACTCTCTCTACCTCCTCCACCCACACTCTCTCCCCCACCTCCCACACCCTCTCCACCCACACTCTCTCTACCTCCTCCACCCACACTCTCTCCCCCACCACCCACACCCTCTCCACCCACACTCTCTCCACCCACACCCTCTCTCTCCACCCACACTCTCTCTACCTCCTCCACCCACACTCTAACTACCTTCTCCACCCACACACTCTCTCCCCCAACACCCACACCCTCTCCACCCACAGTCTCTCTCTCTACCCTCCCTCCCACAGTCTCTCCCCAATCCACTCGTCTCTCTCTCTACTCCATCAAAAACCTGTCCTTAGGGGCAAGTAAGAAAATGTGCGTGCATGTTTTTGTTTGTATGTATGGGTATATATATATATATATATATATATATATATATATATATATATATATATATATATATAGTACATGGATAAATGCTGTACCAACAAACACACACACACACCTCACACTCATGTATTAAGGTTATTCAATTTAATAGACAATTTAATTTGGTTGCATCAAATTGAATCCAGCAGCCATGGTGTAATAACTCCACATGTTTGATATAAGGTTATTGTATTTATCATTATATTTATCATTGGATTACAAGGTAGGTTGTAAAAGCTTCATTTACACGAACCATGGATGTCACGACAACAGACAACATAGGAGGACAGCACCCCTTCCACAACATCTGTCAACTGATGACGGCAGACATGTGAGTGTGTGTGTGTGTGTGTGTGTGTGTGTGTGTGTGTGTGTGTGTGTGTGTGTGTGTGTGTGTGTGTGTGTGTGTGTGTGTGTGTGTGTGTGTGTGTGTGTGTGTGTGTGTGTGGTGTGTGCGTGTGTGGGTGTGTGTGTGTGTGTGTGTGTGCCATGGATGTGAGTGTTGGTGCATGTGAGTGTTGGTGTGTGTGTGTGTGTGTGTGTGTGTGTGTGTGTGTGTGTGTGTGTGTGTGTGTGTGTGTGTGTGTGTGTGTGTGTGTGTGTGTGTGTGTGTGTTCTATGGATGTGAGTGTTGGTGCAAGTGAGTGTTGGTGTGTGTGTGTGTGTGTGTGTGTGTGTGTGTGTGTGTGTGTGTGTGTGTGTGTGTGTGTGTGTGTGTGTGTGTGTGTGTGTGTGTGTGTGTGTGTGTGTGTGTGTGTGTGTGCATAATGTCCAGAAAATAATCATGGGGTTTGCAGCATTGTGCTCAAGGGATTAACTTCTCTCTTATCTGGCTAACTCAGGAGATAGAGTGACCTTTGACCCGTGCCAGCCTGACCTGTCCCTCCCCTTCGTCCAGTGCCCTGCTGGTGTCCCCACAAACTGATGGTTTTCTTCAAAAGAACACCCGAGACAAAAGCTTAAAAGCAATTAAGTAATGAAGACACTGGAAATAAAAGTACAGCCATGATGAAACTAAATAAACCAATAAAAGCTTGGCAAAGCGACAAAACCTTACGATAAAGGTGTGTTGAAACAGCTTGAAATGTAGTGAATATCGTGTCGTCTATCAAAATAACAGCATATTAAAACTGGATGGAAGGTTAAAGTTAAGTTAAACTTAAGTTCAGCGCTTGAAGTGGAAAAAAATAAGTGCCAGTACTCCCTTATTCACAAGCGACGCGTGCAAATCATAATGTTTGGTTGTTTGTGTGCCCCCAAGTGACCAAAAATGTATTAATGCAGCTTTAAGATCCATGTGTTAACAAGATAAAATGAAAATATACTTGAAAAAAACACGCCTCCTCTCAACAGCAAGTAAATCAAAGGGACAACCATTTCAATTATTGGAGTACACTTGCTTTAGTGAGCAAATCTGCATCACCATGCTTTGTGCCAATTACACAAGGATTTAGTGTGTGGTGCAATGAAGTCTTCAGGCCTGAAATGTAGAACTCTGATGGAAGCGATGAAAACAAGTTGGCTCCACATCTATGAGAGGAAGCAAACTGGCACTCCACGTTCCCTGTGAACACACACAACAGAGACAGACACAGACAGAAGACAGAGTTAGACAAAAAAGAAAATTAGAGTAGTTAGCTATGCAGCTTGCATTCAATGTAGTCAAAATATTAAATGCTTTGTTAGATTAATCTCATTGGCTATTCTAAAGAAACAGAGGAAGTAAAAAAAATTGTTGTATTGTCTGTTTGATAGTAGCATAAATTCAGCAAGCACAAACGTAATAAGTAAGATGTTCACACACTTACAGAAATGGCACCATAGGCTCTGTGGTTAAACTTCAGGTTCTGGCGCTGCTGTGTCATCCGCATCTCACCTTGCCTTTGCAGGGAGAGGCTGAAAGGGATCTGAGGTAGAAAATAAGTTAGCTGTGAATTTGGTAATGAATTCAGTGAGGTAATCTATAAATGGTAAATGAATAAACCATAACTTGTCAACAATTGTACTTTAGTGTATGACGTCAGCAGAGTTGACAGATACCCACAGCCAAAGACATAAGTAAACAAAAAATGTAGCTTTAACCGAAATATTGAATGTCAATCTTGATTAAAAAAAAGCAAAAAGATTTTGCACAGACTAAATATTATAAGACAATTAACCTACTTAAAATAGGGTCCGGCAGGTTTTGGGGTCAGCTTTGCTTGAATGGTGAGGAGCTTCACATGCTGATTCATCTGCAGGTCTTCCTCCCTTGGCAAGCCATGACTTTACATAACTTTTTGGATTGAATTGCTGTAAAGATGGTCCATTGCATTTCAGAAACCCCTTACATTCGAAACGCGACACAGAGGACGCCATTGTTGTTGACTTTGTTTCCGAA
>NC_079425.1:19657960-19772960 GCF_026213295.1 Gadus chalcogrammus | reverse complement strand
TGACATCAAATCAAATCAAAGAGAGAACAAGACTGAGAGCAGACGAGCCACGAGCTCTGAACATCAAGCAGATAGTCATCTCCAGGCCCACACACACACACACACGCACGCACGCACGCACGCACGCACGCACGCACGCACGCACGCACGCACGCACGCACGCACGCACGCACGCACGCACGCACGCACGCACGCACGCACGCACGCACGCACGCACGCACGCACGCACGCACACACACACACACACACACACACACACACACACACACACACACACACACACACACACACACACACACAGAGCTTTCCCCCCTCCTGCCCAACAACATGATGGCTCGTCTCCTGCCATTGATTACACATTCTGTCTTTTTTTCGCAATTGGAGGTGAAAGACAACCAGCTAAATGAGCAATTAGCCGTCATTGTGGGGTAGAGTGGGACGCGGCTGCCGCAGAGCCTAGACAGCGTAAGCGTAAGTGTTCCAAGTTTCGCAAAACACACAACGTCTAAATGAGGAGAAGACACACAAGACAGGACGCAGGGAGGCAGAGAGAATTCAGAGGCAGTAAGATGTGGGTGAGAAAGGTGTGTGTGTGTGTGTGTGTGTGTGTGTGTGTGTGTGTGTGTGTACGTGTACGTGTGTGAAAGAGGGAAAGACTTTGTATGCGTGTTTGTGTTTGAATGAGTGAGTGTGTGTGAGAGAGAGAGAGAGAGAGAGACAGTGTGTATATTGTGTCTGTGTGTGTGTGCGTGTATGTGTGGATGTGAGTATAAGAAAGAGAGCATGAGTAAGACAGAGTGACACTGAAAGAGTGATTTCCTCATTGCACGGCCATGGCATTGTCTTATCCACTACGCTGTTTCCTCAACTAAATGAATCAAATCCATTAATTAAATACTCGTAAAGACTTTCCTGGGGGAAATGGCTAATGGCTGAACAGTCATGTACATATGCTAATTTTAGCCACATCAAAACAACCGCAAGAAGAAAAGAAAGAAACAACTCCGGGACTTTTTTCTTATAAAGATATGATCAGTAATTCAGGAAGAACATCTGCCCCGACTTGAAAATATTCCCAGGCTATGAATCACATATTGATATCCAGTTGGATGTATATTAAGGCCTATTATTTTTTCCTTTACATTTTTCAAAACAAGGTAAAGGTTGTCTGGACTCTGTGACTCTGTGTCAAGTTTACTTTATGTTGCTGTTCCTTTTACTATTAATGATACTTTAAAAGCACATACAACTACTTTACGATACAGTTGTATCATAAGGTCAAGAAATATAATTCAACTGTCGATTGTTTTTACAGGTTGGTTGTTTTTATGTGTCACGAGAACAATTAAGCCCAAAATCAAAATTATGAATTATGGCTATGAATATATTGATTTGAAATATGTATTAAATATGATCTATATAAAATCATGATGATGCATGATGCACATAGTTATCCATTACCAGACGATATGGAATTCAAATTATGTGATGGGAAGTTCCTAAGAAGTCTGACATCTTGGTACTTGGTAACCAAATATATATTAATCCAGCCGCCAGTTATCATTCTTATTTTAATGGTGAAGAAGCACCAAAATGGTAGCTTGGAATGTGCGTGATCATACTCATAAATTAAACAGAGTTCAGAAAGCTCCATGCTAGGTTCACGCTGTACGATAACCTTCTGTAATGGCCGCTTGTACCCCGAAACTTTTAAATCTTCTCCAGATCACTCATCGCTCAGCTCTAGCTCTAGAGTCCTGCTCTCTGAGAGACAAACGGAGGCAGAATGCCTATCAGGCAGCCATTTTGTATGGAGATAAAGAAGCCTTATCTCGTTGGGCCAGGTGCTTAGAGTGCTGATCCAATCAAGAGCTGCTTAAAAGAATTCATTGACTTCTGAACCCTGCTCTCATTGGTAAATGTTTGGAAGAGACGAAGACGGAAGAGTCTAGGGGCTTTTCTACCTTCTATTTTACTGTGATGTGAGAGAGCCCACTGCTGATGTCATGCATGCGTCAGTAGACCAACATTAGCCGCCTCGACGCCATACCGGAACCCCAACTGGTGTTCTATCTGAAAACGCTTAGAATAGCAACAACAATTAAAACAATGATTATCAGTCCTCCCCACCCCTGGTTTTTGTTTTTTTCGTTTTGGTGATGCTGGACTTTGACCCAGGCCTGGTTGTGTTGTATTGACAAATGTGAGTGAATCCAAGAGTGAATGTCTATAAAACACATTCAAAGGCATTTGGCTGACACTTTGTTGTAGTAACTATGTAAGGTATAATGTCTTTAGTCTATCATTATATTGTTATATTATTATTATCATTATTAAGTAAATTAACGCTGTTCATTTTAGCACAACTCATACGGCAACTTTCTAAATGAATCAATTATTTGACACAAATAATAAATGATTTTATTGATCAAGAAAATATTGTATTGCTTCTGCTCATATTTATTTGTGTGATTCGACAGATGGAAATAGCGTCCATAGCAATGGTGTGTTATTCATAGCACCAGGCTATTCAGAAATACAAAAACAACGCTAAATGATGTTATTGGCAAATAAGAAATAACTATTTATCAATCTTGTAGAATAAAAATATTAAAGAGCTGCATGAGCAAATTATAATAAAAAATGTATATAAAAACAACTGGAAAGAGTGCATTATTCCTGTAGCTTCCTTATGGGTTAGTTCTAGGAATCATAACAGAATCTTTTTTAGAATGTATTTATTTATTTTTATTAGTGCGTAATGAATCCCAGAAATGGAAAATCTCCACAAAGGTGGTTCTAACATGAAGCTTTTATGAAGACCATGGGGATACGGACAGTCTCTGAACAGGATGAAGCAGTTCCACAGGTTTCACTCAGGAAACCTCGTTCGATTTTTATCACACACTTACTCTGCGGTTATTTTCAATACTTACAACATTACAAGGTGATTTTGTGTAACATTTTCACGATATGATATTGTCCTGATTGTTAGCTGTTTGTTAATTATCTACCCTGTACATTTTGTCTCGCTTGCTGGCTATAAGTGATATTTTTCCCCCATCACATGAAGGCTATTATGGCACTTTGTTTGTTGACCCCAGAACTGAAGAGGCAGCATAGATTATATGATTGGCAGCTAGTTTAGTAGGTCCTCTCTTCCGGGGGTGTGGTCTTAGCTCATCTGGGGGCGTTACCTGAGCTTCCCCTGGTATGGCCTATGCTCCCACTGGGGCGTGTCTAGACAAACCCAGTATCCCTGGGTTAGAGCTTCTGACCCTTGTTTATTCTATGAAGCATGGTGTGGCTAAATGCCACCACTCTACTGACCAAATGCCACAGGTGTGATTCATAGTGCGTGCGTCAGAGCGTATTATTATTTCGCCCGGACCGGGAAGCCCAAAAGGTTGTGGAGCCGGCCCTCTCCTTGCTCTGGCCATCTCTCAACTCTAATTGGTTGGCTGCCTTCAGAGTTAATGGAGGTTGATTGACTGATTGTGTGGCCCTATGAGACGATGTCAAAGTACACCTAGACAAGACTATCCAGTCCAGAGACGTCACTAGCGAGTCACTCATGCCTTCGTTGTCTAGTTGTGGAACTGTCATCTAAGTGTTTCCACATATTGGCTGCTTTACTTTATCAGTCAGTCTGTCTGTCTGTCTGTCTGTCTGTCTGTCTGTCTGTCTGTCTGTCTGTCTGTCTGTCTGTCTGTCTGTCTGTCTGTCTGTCTGTCTGTCTGTCTGTCTGTCTGTCTGTCTGTCTGTCTGCTCATCCGTTACTATTTGTTCCTTTGTCCATTCGCCTGTCCACATTGACAACTGTCTGGCTGCCTGTCTATCTGGTGGAGGGCTGAAATACCTCTAGTTGTCATCATCCACCCCACCCATCACTCCTCACCCACCACCCTATCAACCCTCCTCCACCAACCTATTACCCCTCACCACCCCAATAGCACTTCAGCTGAACTCCGTTACTTTTGCAACATTCCTGGAACTATCTTAAGAGCAGATACACATCCAGAACCCAATAACAGCCAGCATTGCAGTTGCCTTCAATTGCAGCCTGTAACCAAAGCCTCATGTGCAAAACAGTGACCTGTGATCCATACCGTGAGCCACCGAGATAAATTAGTTTATGCTTTGTGGAGCTTGGTTAGCTTCCTAAAATAGCGCAGGGAACTCTCTTTTCTAAGAGCCCATTAATGTAGCTCTTACGAGTGCTTAAGTGGCCGACCAGGAAGGAGTGTTTTTTTTGCTTTCATGATTGGCACCCAGATGGCCGCAGTTACCTAGGCGACAGGTCCTGCCTGTCACTATTCATCAAGTCCCCATACAACTGGCAAGGGGTTGCAGTGTCTCTGCACAGCATCAGGGACCTGGGGTTGATCCCCATATCCAGTCTGGTGTTGTGCTACTGATGCTGTCCTGTCCTAGAAGACGGAAGCTGCGTTGCTGCGAGGTTGAGGCGACATCTGTTGCTGATAACTGAATGTCTCTGCTCTGTTGAACACCCATCATGTGTGTGTGTGCGCGCCTGCGTGTGTGTGAGGGTGATGCTCAGCTTGAACTGGCCCCGCTGCAGGCCAAACTAAGCCTCAAGAACTGAAATAAGAGCAGGAATGGCACGAATGAATGGATAACCTATTAGCCCTGATGGACAACACCGGGACACCTTTCCTCCCCCCCCCCCCCAGTAAAGTCAATCACATGCCAACCATTAATTACCAAATGGATACGGGAGGCTTCAGTCCATATGGAGTCTGTTTACCCAGAATGCTCTTCGGTATCGACTCCTTGGCCCGTTCACCTCTGCAGGGCGACAAAGCCATCAGTGGGGTATTCTTTACCGATGATGCTGGTCGACCAGGGAAAGTAAGTGTTGTTTGTCAATGCTTGCATGACTCAACTTCATGCAAATGAGCCGCTGTGTCGATGTATAATGGGCGACAGATGTGCTCATTTGATGTTCTTCATCTGTAAAGAATTTACTGATTGACCCTTCTGTCAATTGCAAATTGAACATCAATGATCAAAAAAACATACACAAAAGTTGGCATCTGCTATATGAGGTATGCCTTCAGGCTAAACTTTAAGCTTAGCTTATCTTCTGCCACCTTATTACTTCAAATAAAACATAGAGTTCAGCAAAATATCCAAAGTGTCCTGCAATCAAAATGTGTGTTTAAAATTAAGTGTGAGAGTGTGGTGCTATCATAATGTGTTACAATTGAAACCCGATATGGCCAACATCTTGCAGGAAAAAAAAGGTTGCAATGACTGGGCGTGTGAAAATAAGATGTGTGGCATGCTTGTTAAATAAATACAGTTCTTCAGGGTCCATCATTTAATGGTAATTAATTTGACTTATTCTTGTCATTAGCATTTAAAAAAAAAGTATTCTGTAAAAGGATAAATTGGACGTTAATGAAGAGTTTTCTTTATCCATACCTCTTATTACATTTCTCTCTCTCTCTTGCCTCTCTCTCTCTCTCTCTCTCTCTCTCTCTCTCTCTCTCTCTCTCTCTCTCTCTCTCTTGTCTCTCTCTCTCTCTCTCTCTCCTCCTCTCCTATTCATTCTCTCTATTTGTTTCCTTTGCTAGCTAATCAAGGCTTTTTCATGGGGCAGTTAAAAGAGGGCTTGCTATAAACTATGGGTATTGGGATTTAATTTTACTGCTCTGTCTCTGGTCTTCTGTCATCGTTTACCTGCGGCCGAGACAGTGGCCACGGTCATCACCACACACAGATGGAGAAATCTATTTATCCAATCATTTGTTTTCCAGTCGACGATGTGCTTGCATCGCCGGGGATTTCCATGGACAGTAAATCATGTTTGGGGGCGGAGGCGGTGGCGATGGAGCGTAATTACCCGTGGTCCCTCTTCACGTCACGGCCTAAATGGTCCCTCCGTACGTCAGGGGGTAAATGAGCCAATCGCAGCCCCCGAGAGGGAAGAAAAGGCGCTGACGGTGCAGTCTTCATCCTCTGCCGCCATCCTCATCCTCGTCATCTCCTTAATCAACAGGGAGTGCCCATTGTTTACCACGTTGGCCGTTGGAGCCTCTTCTTCCGTTCCTGTGACATCTGCCTTGATCCCTATTGGTTTCTAGTTATGATTATTATTGGTAGTAGTAGTACTGTTATTGTAGTGGTAGGGTGTAATAGGAAAGTTATAAGTTGCACATTCTGCGTCTTTAACTGCCATTTGTTGGTATGGGCCTGTTTTCTTGACCCCCTTGGGAAGGTCGAGAAGCCAGGGCTCGTACTGATTGGGCACGGCTACGACCCCCTTTATGAAGATGATCGAATCTCCTGAGGAGGTTCATCCATAGTTTACCACCATCTGGTTAGCCAATAGAATAGTTTTATTGGGGGGCAGAGCTGTTCTCTGCATCCTGAGTGCTACTGTATAAGAAGTCCTTGCTGTTGCCAATGCATTCTCCTTGCGGAGCTCTTAAGGTACGCTGGGTGAGCTCCGGTCTTTGGCCTTGGATGATTCTATGTTAAGCCTCGGATTATTGTTTGTTTGTATGTTTTACTCTTCATTCATAAACAGTTTAGACAGAGACGATTGACGTGGGCCAAATTCCCAGCACAAGGGCCAGAGGACAGGGTAACCTAGTGGTTATGGTGTCCTTTTGCTTTCAAAAGGTTATTAGTTTGAGCCCAAATATCCACAGTCTACCCGAGACATCCTTGAACAAGATTACTCTTTCCTATCTGCTCCTTAATGACCTGTACACCGACTCCTCTCGGATGAGTGGCTGCTGCCATTGATTGCTAAATAATAAATACTGGCAGAGAAAGCATTTGCAGAAGTAGTGGTAGCGGTGGGTTGCCGAACATTTTTGCAAAAGAAGTGGAGATGGAGAGGAGGTGGGGGGAGATAGGAGGAGGATAGAGGGGCGTTAGTGCAGAGGGAAGGGGAACAGAGGAGGAGAGGTAATGGGGGTTAAGAGTTTTACTGCGGAATCACAGTGTGGACCGCAGGCCAAGGCTACTGAGGCTTAGGGCACACACGCAGACTCATTACTGTAAGACGTACACCCACACACCCCCACTCACTCACACACACGCACGCACGCACGCACGCACGCACGCACGCACGCACGCACGCACGCACGCACGCACGCACGCACGCACGCACGCACGCACGCACACACACACACACACACACACACACACACACACACACACACACACACACACACACTGACCCATGCAAAAGTATTATGGGATTTTCACCTTCAGTAAGAAAGGCTTGATCAGCAAAAAATAAAAAACATAACTCAAGCGCTTTTCCCGAACTTCTTAAAACAGTAAATTGTTCAATTTGAACATCAAGCTCCCAGGCAAACCATACACACTGAAACACTCTCAAAGTGACACACAGACACACACACAAACACACACACACACACACACACACACACACACACACACACACACACACACACACACACACACACACACACACACAGATACACACTCAAACACTCACACACACACGCGGGAGCACACACACATGATTGGTGTTCAATAGAGCAGAGACTTTCAGTTATCAGTTATCTGCAGTGCTAAACTCTCCCTTTCTCGTTCTGCCCATCCCTCTGTCTCCATCCCTTGCTATATATCTTCCTCTTTCACTCAACCTCTCTCTATCTCTTTCTCTTTCTTTATCTCTCTCTTTCTCTCTCTCTCAATCTCTCGTTCACCTTCTCTACCTATTTCTCTTCTCTATCTTTCTCTCCATCCCCACCTTTCTCTCTATCTCTCTCTCTTTCTACTCCAGTTTTCCATTTATCACTCTTTCTCTTTACCTCTCTCTCTTTCTTTATCACTAACCCTCTCTCTAGCTCTTTTCTCTATCTCTTTCTTTCCCTGTCTCTCTTTCTATCTTACTCTCCCTCTCTCTATCCATCTCCCTCACACACCCTCACATGCACACACACACACACACACACACACACACACACACACACACACACACACACACACACTCACAAACAAACACACAAACACACATACACACACAGGCAAACCCCACCACACACTTTCTCTCACTATCATGCACATACACATAAACACATTCTCTGTCTAGTTGTCAAACACCCAAACACAGTCTTCTGCATCCTTGCTGGAGCGACACAGAGAAATAATCCCTAATCATATTCCACCACTTAGGACCTTAATACAGAATATAGTACTTAATGTAGTACCAAGTTCGGAGGCCAAACCAGGCTAGCTTCCAACAAACTTAGGAGAAAAATAATAGAATCTGCCAACGCAACAATGCCATGCTCAGCATAAAGTCCTGTTTCACTCCTGTCCAGGTCGCTGTACATCATCTTATTGGTAATCCTAGCACGCAGAGCGCACTTCTGCAGTAGTTGGAGCCAAGTGAATGGCCTGCAAACCCCCCATTTTAAAATGTTTTAAAATCTTTTTTTACATATAAGATCTTCCAACACACACACACACACACATACAAACAGACACACACACACACACACACACACACACACACACACACACACACACACACACACACACACACACACACACACACACACACACACACACACACACACACACAACCAAATCAGATTTTTTTTTGGGACAAAGCTATATTGCTGTTCAGGATTTGGCCTTCTCCACTTTTTACAATCTGATTTTGGGAGGTCAGTCCATAGCAGTACCAGCTAACCCCTTACATCACTTTTTATCTAAACTAAGTTATTTAAGGGTTTTGTTTTCCTTTAAATAAAATCCAATAAGAAGAGTGGGAGGGGGCTCGTTCAAACAAACGTGAAACATTATATTAAATTCTCTTTTAATGTCATCATAGTCCCTATAAACACTGTGTTCTCATTTACGAAATGGACTCTTTCGGATGGATTATTTTTCTCTGCAACAAAAGCACATGGTCAGCCCTGGTAATCCTGTGGACGATGAAGAAAGGCGTAAATGGTCTCTTTGAGAACAGCATGCAAAGGGCCCCGGTCAGTCCGGGCCCTTCTTCATGAATAGACCCACCGCGGCACTCTAAACACCTAGCTTCAAAGCGGGGGTTGACGCTATGCGTCCGCCACTTTTGTTGTTCCGGTGCCCTCGCTGCTTCCCAATGAAAAAAACAAGTCAATAATTTCACATGACCACAAGAGTGGGATAATAGAACTGACGCGTTGAGGCAGCATACCTGCTCTATTCATGTCTGAATGGAGCAGGCTGATAGACAGGACTGAAAGCACATTGTTTAACCTCGGGCAATATTATAATAACTAAAAGCATACACACTAAATGTCTTTGGTGTGTATGCAAGTAACATTTTTTTGTTGTGGTGACTTAATCCTCCGTGTTCGGTTGGTTGCGCTAGCATTGGATTTATTCACAGTGGTCCTCCTTTATATAATCTCTTCACATGTCACTCCCAATGACACGGTAAAAACTAGTATTGACAAAGGGACAATGTGTTGTCGTGTTTGCTTTGACAGCATGGTGGCCTCTCTGTTTTACAAGCCTGGTACTGCTTTTCTTTACTTATTAGGAACCAACCACAGTAAATGGTAGCTTGAGTAGTCTTAGTAAACTAAATAATAGATTAAGTATAGTATTTAGTATACTAAGTAGTATAAGCTACGTCATTGTGTAAGGGATGCAAAGTGTTCCTAAGATATTCCCATTTCTCAAGTTGGATTTTACAATTAAATGTAATGCACTATAGTAGAAGTCATTTTAGAAGACATTGATAACCTAGACCCATTGCGTGGTAACCTTTGTTTATCATCAGTTCTCAGAGCTATTTATGTAGGATGCTCATTTGTCTTTGGAGAATGCTTTGTTCTGTCTGTCCGCTGCGTCGTCCGTCCAACAAGTCCCCCTCTGCCCACCGGCTGGAGAGTTAATGGAAGAGCGATCAATGCGATGGTGACGTGTCATATCCGCCTCTGGCCTATCTTCAGCCCCCATACCCCTCCCTTCCTCCCCCAATCAGGTTTTACCCTCCATCTGCATCTGTACGTCTCTCTCTCTCGCTCATTTTTCTCTACCCACTGAGAACCCAAAGGATTTGTTTACAATCATAAAGAATCATATGCTTTCAAGTGGTAGAGTCGTATGTGTGCGTGCATGTGTGTGTGTGTGTGTGTGTGTTTGTGTGTTTTTGTCTCCCTGATCTTGAGATGAGAGATTAGAACACTTATAAACATCAGATGATTTATTTATTTGCCTCTTGTACAATTGTCCTGTCCTTGTCTGATTTCTTGTATCTTTGCCCAGAGCATCCATCCATCCACACCTCATCAGAGTCCCTGGAGTCCATTTTCAATTATTTCCCACAATTCAGTTTGCCGTCCTGTCCATGGTGGGCTGAGGCAGCAGATTCGATTTGTTCTGTTTAAGTAATGAGCCTTGAGTCACGATGCTTGGCTTCATCGGGCTCACGTAATGGCCGACCATTTTGTGGCACAGATTGCAACCAAAGAAACCATCCAAGAGACCAACCTCGCCTAGTCCCTAAAAGCTGACCCACCCCACCCCTCCACCCGTCCCAGCCGCTTCACCCCCACAGGCAATAAAGACAATTGTATTAAGTAGCCACATAAGATTCCATTAGAGCTGAAATGGATGGAATTACATCTACTGTGTGTGTATGTGTGTGTGTGTGTGTGTGTGTGTGTGTGTGTGTGTGTGTGTGTGTGTGTGTGTGTGTGTGTGTGTGTGTGTGTGTGTGTGTGTGTGCGTGTGTCCGTGTGTATATATGTATGTGCGTGTTTTTGTCTGGAAGAGACAGAAGAGGTTAGTAAATGGGGGTGCATGTGGGCCTAGTGACTAAGATTTCACTCAGCATGTAAGATACACCGACCATCACCATCACTCATTCATACCATCACTCATCCATCACCCTCCCTCATTCACAATATCACTCATTCATTGCCCACACTAATCCATGACATCACTCATCCATCGCCCACACTCATTCATCCCCCTCAGTCATCCATTAAACCACTCAACCTTAATATAATTGATCCATAACAGCAGCTCCCAGTAAGACAGTGGTTGTACTGGGAAAATCTAAGTTTCCACAAGTAGACAGCTGTGGATATACCAGTCAAATCCCAATCACCACCAGTAGAAGACCATGGTTCTACTGGGCAGATCCAAGTGTCCACCACCAGTAGAAGACCATGGTTTTACTGGACAGTTCCCAGTGTCTGGTTGTACTGGCCAGCTCCCAGTATCCACCAGTAGAAGACTGGTTGTACTAGGCAGGTACCATTATCCACCAGTAAAAGGCTGGTGGTACTGGACAGTGTCTATTTATGTGTACATGTGTGGAATACGGCTACTGCAGCTCTCAGTGTCCACACACAAAAGACTGTGGTACATCAGTTGCAGTGATGAGCAGAGAAGGATACAATGTTGATGTGTTTGAAGAGTTAGGAGATAGCCCAGCCGAATAAAGATAAAAACAACCCATACACAAACATGGTCAACATCTGACTGATGCCAAAGCTTAGCTTTACACAGTCCTACCATCACAGGATCCAATAACCTTGAAGCTTAACTCATCCACACACACTTGAGAAATGTTTGGAACACACACACACACACACACACACACACACACACACACACACACACACACACACACACACACACACACACACACACACACACACACACACACACACACACACACACACACACACACACACACACACACACACACACACACACACACACAAAGACCTGGTCTGTGGCGGAGCTTCCGTTTGATTAGTACCAGGAACAATTACTGTAATCCTGCCATCTCAACACAGGAGCTGATAAGAGGAGCACACAAACACAAACACTACCACACTCACACACAGGGACATAACAGCCCCCCCCCCAACACACATTAACACACAGACCTCAAACAAACACGCACACACACTGACACACAAACACACACCAAGCCCCTCTTCAATCTTAAACTTCTTATACATAAATACATGCAACACATATTCACAACTACCCCTGATTACATACACGCACAAACACAACCACTAGTTCTAAACACAAACTATGCCTCCCCCCCCCCCCCCCCCCCCCCCCACACACACACACATACAAACGAAGACAAACCCACACACAAACACAGACACAAACAGAATGTCTTGGTCGGAATTCTGTTAGTGTACATTTCCAAGTCATTTTAAAAATGTTTACTTTTTCTTGAAGCAATTCTTCAGTTCTATATTTTAAGATGTCTCTATATAAGAAGAACATATGGGATTGTGTATCAATCATTGTGTGATAGTGTTATGTCATATACTTGTGAGTGATTGCAGCTGGAAAGCCCCTGGCCTTTGTCCAAGGAAACCCTGTGGCCGTCAGTGACTCTGATCCCTCTAGGAGGCCCAGAAGGTGACCAAGGCTGTAGCAGAGAACCTCACATTTACCTTCAATCAAACACCTCCAGCATAACACACAAACCTTTGGTGATGTGGGTACTGAATCATTTAGGCATCGCTTTCATCCACAAACCGACCATCATCCACAGCAGTCATAAAATACCTGTAACTTTGGAACACATTGATCATGCCATCATCATGCAATTGAATACTTTTATCCAAAGAAACATGCATGTAATTAAGGAACAGGTAGGGGTTATCTCAGGTCTCAGGTTTTCTCTGCAATTTGCTTTGGATAAAATGCATCCTAAACGACCAAGTAGTAAATACTATTGTATGTTTTGCATCAGATGCAATTACATTTAAATGTCGAATATAAAACAATGATCAATCCAACTTTCAATCCAATCCAATGATTTTAAATAATTAAAACAAACATCCTATTTGCAATCTGATGTACACTGAATGATCACATTTTGCATACACATATGTGACCACATCACTGATGCCTACAAGTGTATTTGGTATTTGTTTGTTTATTTGGTAATGATCTATAATGATTGCCATGGCCTGGCTCGCGATGAAGACAATCAGTGGACCAACACACCAAAGAGGAAGGTTAACCAAATGGTTTGAAATAAAGAACTAGAGTCAAACCAAAGTGGAACAAACCAGGTGTTTGGTTCATCAGCTAATTCTGTGTGAATGCCGTGGCTGGCATGCGTCAAGATTAGATGCTGTGGTGTGTGTTGTATACAGGACCAAAATTAACCCAAGAACTAATCAACCCTGATGGCCAAGGAAGCAAAATGGATAGGGGAACGCAGAGTTCCTCAGACGAGCATGGAGAAAACCTGGGACCAACAGATTTCTAGTAGGCTTTATAGGTTTGATTTATTAGACACACCAGCCAATGCCGCCTCTCTGTAGTACGCTAGAGATAGGACACATCGATTAGAAACAAAACAACAAGCAGCAAATAACGGCACAGGAAACAGACTATGCTAGGACATCATCCCTCTTAAGAGGTCACTCTAAACAACCCAAAACTCGTACTTTGCTACCAGGTCACACTTTGCTGCTACCGCATAAGAATAGGGTACAGAGTAGGCAGGAGACACAAGAAATATGGGCAGGGCATCTGTATCAGCATTAAATATAAAGAATGCAAAAATGTCAAAGGGTAAGGATCATTATGCATGTTTACAGGGGCTGAAGTTGAGCCGATGTATAAAGTGTAAGGTTACAGGGGCCATACCAAAGAAGGAGCCTCCTTCTCAGTTACCAAATAATTCAGCTGGAGCGGCTGATCTGGCTGAGATGCCGCCAACACTTCAAAGGGAACAAGGAGAGCCATAACATTTACAAAAGCTCTGTGACAAGCTTGTGACCCCACAAATACGGATACAGATATAACTGATTTCCCCATACGTCAATGAATACCACATCATCGAAGCGTACGGCAAGAGATAGCTCCACAGGTTTAGATAGTATCAATGTTAAGGCTAGGAATGGGATTATTTATTTGATAAACAAAGTCAACCACCTGGATATTACCCTTCAATCCCAAAGGAACAGCATATTCGGCTACTTTGGTACTCACCAAATTTATTCTTGAATCTATATTTTCCAGTCTCAGCAAAATTATATGGATGGTCATCTTACAGACACAGCAAAACTATGTTTGATTGTAGTTTTTTGTGTTATTGAACGCATAAAGCTGTTAAAATAAAAAACACATTTATTTTGACAAATCTCACCGTTTTAGATATGAAAAGGAATAGATGATCAGTTGATAAAAAGAAGAAAAAGATCCACCAGTGTGAAAATGTCCACTACGTGTCAACACTGCTGCACATCTACTTAGAAATTAAACTGTAAACGCTGACTTCAGTGGCCTCCGTGTCTGCCTCCGTGCATGTGCTCAATCCAAATTGAACCCAATTTGCATAATCCGAATTGAACCCGACGTTCAAAACATAGTCGAGTCTCCAGTAAAATATGTCCCGAATGTATCTATTTCAGAATAGTCCTTTACCTCCTCCAAAATGCTTAAATTAAGAAACGCTAGGCTACATATTTAATTTGGAATAATCTACGCGGTAGACTCTGTCTATCGTTACTGTATTTACCATACGATAGAGGACTTCATTCACATAATGGGCCTCCCAAATACAAACTATCCTGTTTACTTTTCATCCCTTTACCGTGCCCCTGGGTAGACAGGGAAATATTATGTGAATTAATTGGTTGTAACTGATTTTGTTACATCTTAAAGGCACCCAGTGCAACTTTATGTAAACATTCAATGAAAAATAAACATTCAATTTCTAGTCTTTTTTACACGTAGTAAGTTTCAATAACTCCATACCATTACATATCGACATTCAAGGAGCAAAGATGAGACGTCGCTGTGTGGTGAGAACTGATAGAAAATCGTAAACAACAACAATCGCCGGTGGGGAGAAGCCATTTTTCCATTGACTGGAAGCCTGCTTTATTTATTGTAGGTTACAAAAAATAAAGAAAATGGCGGCATTGTTGTTGTTATCGATTTTCTATCAGTCCTCACCACACAACGACGTCTCATCTTTGCTGCTTGAATGTCGGTATGTAATGGTATGGAGTTATTGAAACTTACTACGTGTAAAAAAGACTAGAAATTGAATGTTTATTTTTAAGCCTCGAAAGTTGCACTGGGTGCCTTTAATGTTTTATTTTTTTGGGCCCTTTGTTGTGTTTGTAGGATGATAGAGGGCTAAAACCATGTTTTGACATTAAAACTGTATCATTATTTCAGCCTGCACTTGGAAATAAGAATTTTGTTCTTAATTTGCTTGCCTGGGTAAATAAAGGTTAATAATAATAATAATAATAATTATCACCATCATGAAGAGAAACAACCAAATACCCTTAATTAATATTTGATTCAACAGTAGCTCCAATACAACATATTCATTAAAATGGCAGCCCCACTTTTGACTGATGTGAGCCTTGTACCAACTTGTAGCATTACTCAAAACATATTGTAAATGAAAAGAAACTGCCTTCAGGTTTACTTGTCATTAGACGTTTCTGCTATACAACAAAACAATGTCAAATGTGTGGTTAAAGCGTCAAAATATCAAAGTAATAGTGCCAAGAACAAATAGTGCCACGGAATGTTTCTTACAGCTGCCTTCTCCTAGGCAAAAGCGATGACCAGAGTTTAGTTTCTTCGTTGCCAAATCTTTATTTGCAACCAAGAGATCTAAGATCCTTACAATGCCCTCCTTGTGTATCAGATTGTAATCATCAGGGCTGCAGCATCTGAGACCTTGTTAATCCTATGCTCAGAAACATATGAGGCAATGTGCTTTAGCACAAAATCTTTAAACTTTTTCCAAGACAAGTAAGCCCTTCATCTTCTCAAGGGACTTGATATACGCATCTCCACACCAGCCATTCAATTGACACTGTATTCTACGAGCAAGCACTACATGCGTTCGAATGTAACCCATCTTTCAAGTGTGGAATTTCTGCCAGTAAGCTTCTGGGACCAATTCATAAGCTTTCACAAATACTATTTCAACCTCAGAATAAACCTGACCATCGGTTTCAATGAGCGCCAATTGGGCTTTCTATTGGCTCTCCCTCTTTGGTGTGGTGGTCCACTATGTGTCAAGGCTGGGCTGAGGCCATAACACATTGTTGACCAACACACCATAGAGGAAGGTGAACCAAACGGTCTTATTGAAAGAAATCAAGTTAAGCTGAAAGAAAACAAACCAGATGGGTTTGGTTCTTCAGTGAAATCATTGTTTAGGCTATGGCTGGCATGCATGGAGATGAAATGCAGTGGTTTATGTGTGAACTTACACACACAGGACCAAACAGAACCCGAGATGTTGTTAAACTACACTCGTTGTTAAACTACACTCATGTCATGGGAAAGCAAAAAGGACCGAGGAACATGGAGTTCCTCCAACGAGCATGGGGAGAACCTGAGAACAGATGTCGAGGCAAGATTGGCGTCATTCTGCCTCTCTGAAGTGAATGGTCTAGAGATAGAACCCATAGATTAGAAACAAAACAACAACAAACATAGCATAGTTTGTCTACAAATATCATTTTAGTAAAGGTACGGCCACACCAACCGCGTTGCTCGCGTTAGGGGCGTTGAAAATCGGCATTTTTGCATAGGGAACCATTGGTCTAAGCGCGGTACACGCGTTGAAGCGTTGAAGCGTTGCGTTGGGGGCGTTGGGCGCGGCAGTTGCACGTAATTACGCACGTAAACGCAGTAACGCGCCCAACGCACCAACGCCCGGAGTTCAGAACTTTCAACGCTCCAACGCGTGACGCTTAGCCGCGGTAGCCAATCAGCGTGGAGCTTGACCCGACGTCACTGGCAGAGAGTAGTGAGCTTGCACAGAAGCATACGGCCGACATCTTTCTTTTTTCTTCTGGGTGGAAATAGTAACATAGTTACGCCATTAAATGCGTTTATGGAAACATTTCTAGCGAGAAATGTGCATTTTACTTTCATAATGTTCGCTCAGTGAATGTGAAGGATGTTTGGTTTGATAGTTATGACGAAGAGGGAACGCTCCGTTCACTTGCATGGACAATGGACTCATCTAGCTGCGTTGGCGCGTTGACGCGTTGGAGCGTTGAACCACCCCACCACACACTGGTCAAGCGTCATGGTGCGGCCACACCAACCGCGTTACTCGCGTTGGACAACGCGAGTACCGCGCCTAACCTGACGCTTGACCAGTGTGTGGTGGTTCAACGCTCCAACGCGTCAACGCGCCAACGCAGCTAGATGAGTCCATTGTCCATGCAAGTGAACGGAGCGTTCCCTCTTCGTCATAACTATCAAACCAAACATCCTTCACATTCACTGAGCGAACATTATGAAAGTAAAATGCACATTTCTCGCTAGAAATGTTTCCATAAACGCATTTAATGGCGTAACTATGTTACTATTTCCACCCAGAAGAAAAAAGAAAGATGTCGGCCGTATGCTTCTGTGCAAGCTCACTGCTCTCTGCCAGTGACGTCGGGTCAAGCTCCACGCTGATTGGCTACCGCGGCTAAGCGTCACGCGTTGGAGCGTTGAAAGTTCAATTTTCTGAACTCCGGGCGTTGGTGCGTTGGGCGCGTTACTGCGTTTACGTGCGTAATTACGTGCAACTGCCGCGCCCAACGCCCCCAACGCAACGCTTCAACGCTTCAACGCGTGTACCGCGCCTAGACCAATGGTTCCCTATGCAAAAATGCCGATTTTCAACGCCCCTAACGCGAGCAACGCGGTTGGTGTGGCCGTACCTTCAGGTTAGGCGCGGTACTCGCGTTGTCCAACAGGGGCGGACTGGCCATCGGGAGGTTCGGGAGATTACCCGAACGGCCGGAGAACAATTCATAATATTGTAATGCCCACGGAAGAGGCAGTGAATGAAGTATTGATTAGAGAGCGATTTATTAGATACCACCGCTAATAAACCATTGGAACACTTCAACACCAGTAACCACAGCAACGCACAACAAACCCCGGCCCGCCCCCATCTCCCAAACCCTGTGTATGTGTATGACAATTTTTTTCCACTAAAATAATTGTATCTTGCACTATTTAGATAATTTTCAGCCTTGATTTACCTTTCTAGGCACATGTAATTTCTAATATTTTGTACATGGACAAGATTGCTTATAAAATATTTCCCAGTGATCTTCACAATATTCTAAACACATGCACATCCCAACATTGACATGCCGTTGCAATGCACATATCCACGGATAAGGACTAGTTTTTATTATTTTACACCGTGGCAAAATTCTACGCGCGCTATTCCCGCGGTCTCATACAAGGCCTCTCCATCCCAAAGTCCCGGGCCAAATTTTTGGGCCAGTCCATCCCACTCCCTCTCAGGATAATAATAAAATAATAATAATAGATTCAATTTATATAGCGCTTTTCACGTACTCAAAGCGCTTAGGATACTCAAGTGTTCAGGCATCCAAGTGTTGCTAAACCATCTAGTGGCTTAAAATGTAATACATTGTTTCCCTGGTGTTGTGGTCTTCAACACCCAATGGCAAATAACATAACATTTAACAACTCATTAGGACACATATCATAAAATAACAACAATAAAAGGTCCCCTCAATTTGGAGGTTACATGGTCCTGTGATTGCTGAAACACTTTCCACCACTCCTCAGCAATTCGCTATGGTGTTAACCAATTCATGTTGCACTGCCTCCCTCTTCTGGAGGTTACGGGAATGCCAGACACATATGAGCTATCCAGCTACCCAGCTCCATGTTTGCAATGCAAGACTACAATTAATATTCCAGAAGATGAAAAATAATGATGGCTAGAGCGATACGTAGATCGTTCTCTCTTCTCCAATGCGGGTGACTTCTTCTTCGGCATGGATACAGCTAGCACAGCTAATGTATAGTTATTATAGCAAACATTTCCACCTAACCTCAGCAATAGCCCGTTTCTAAAAAAAACAGTATTATCAGAGGAATGATGCTCTGCTGCCATCTTCTTGAAATATCGGGAATGCCAGGCACATCCAGCAGAAACTATGTGCAGAACCCAGAATGTTATCAGCTGGAGCTGGTTTAAGGAGGTGATGAGCTGTTTGTAGTGGTAACCTACTCCCAAACAAATTCAAGTAAAAATGGTGATGACTAAATAGTTTTCAAAGTAATACAAGAAAACAGCAGGGGGCAGGGATTTGAATAAACATGCATACTAATATATGTATATCATCATATTAACTTTTGTCTAATGTGGTCAACCTTGATGATTGTTGTTTGTTGAAGATCTGAAAGCATAACAGACCGGTGCTGAATTCTAACTTGCAGCTCTGCTAGAATTTGCTTCCTACTCCCGAGGAAATATCGCGTGATGTTGGGAAATATTCAGAAAACTTGTTTGATATTCCGCAGGACAAGGTCCGCCACATATCCAAACTAGCATTCATTATTTACATTTCGCTTTGCCTTCGATAGAGGAGAGCGTATACTGCTATATATGTCCTTACATGATAATACAATAGGGTAGATATCCCAGACGGAATATAAAGTAAAAACGACAGCTTGTCAGTGACGGTAAGTTTTAGATGGTTCAGTTATGTTCCACATTGGGAATGGTGTGCTGTATGTGATCACACATGTTGCGATGTTGTGCTGTCAATGCTGATGTTAATTGGGGCAATTTAAGCTAACGGTTTGGGGAAAAGAAGAGCGCGAGACCATTGTCAAGTGAACTGCTGTGGAATTTTCATTTCCGGCCGCTGATTTTTCAAAATTATGTGTTTTTCATATTAACCAATCTCTGTCCAGTTATGACTTTCTCGCAGTCGACCGACATTAAGTAATTTAAGTGATTATTTACGTCGAAATGTGTCGAAATGTTTGAACTAGATCACGATTTTGACACCATTTACATCTAGCCATTTAGTGACTTTCCCGTGTGGCAGAAAGGATCATGCAGTTTTTAGAAACAATATTCTCTATACATGACAAAATGTATATGCTGTATTATAAATACATGCGTTCATCTGGATTATAAAATTAAAGTGAAAGGGATATTCTGGTGTTACAGCGGCAAATTACAGAAAAAGTGCAAATTAAGGTTTTATAGTGTATATATACCGCTGGGAATGGGAGATTATAGAGACATATATCATTGTGTGAATAAAAACAAAATGTGAATATAAACTTGTAGAGACTTTTATTTTGCAATCACCAAGGAATCCGGAAAATGTAGCGTGCGGACGACGGTGGTTCTCATGGATCTCGCAGAGGGAGGTCGATGCAAAATGCCATTCGGAAGTTCCATCGTGAAAGGGTTGGGGGATCACGTCAGGGCTGCTTCATAGCCTCAACCCGCTTATTATCTGCCAGGGGGAAACCGTGTCTCTCCGGGGATGGATCTATCGCGGTAGGTTTCACGAAGTTTGAACTCTGTCTCGGTACGTGAGGTGGAGTTCAGTATGCATACGCGTGTCTTCCATCGCTAACGTTACTTTCCCTTTTCCCCACCGGCCCTACACTAGTTCCTCCTAGAAGCTAGCTAGCGAGCAACTCGGGGCTGGGTTTTAATGAACCCACAGCTGTTTTGGTACCCAGCTAATCTCTCTCGGTCTCTCTTTCAGCTCCCTGGACCATCGGATACTGGTCTAGCCCTGGCGATGTGAAGACAGTAGAGGATATTATGCGTCCGTGTGCGTCCTCCACCCTCTGAGAACCCTGTCGACGACCTATTGTTTTGGGATGGGAGATGTCGTGTCTATGGAGCAGCCCTCGTAGCTAGCTGGGGTGTCCGGCTAGCACGACTTGCATGTTTTTTTAAATGTTTTCCTTCGTCTCGGAGAGGTGATTATTGAAAGGTTGCCGACCTCCTTCAGTTTCTTGGAACCCTGTCTGTGTTGACAGCAGACACCATGGGTGAGAACAGCCTGGACGTCGCCAACGTTAAGGTGGCGGTGCGGGTCCGTCCCTTTAACAGGAGGGGTGAGTGGATTATGTTTGATTACTACTACGTAAAGCCTCTGTAATGTGTTAATAAGGCACTTACTCTGCCATATATGTCCAATGTGCAGCGTTCAACCTTTTTCCCCGTGATGACACCAGGTTTTAGTTGTCGGCCAGAGGGCACCTTTCAAGGCCATGTGTCATACAGGCGAAGCCGACGACGGGTTCACTGCTATGATATTGCTCACGTTCAACAAGAATAGACAATCCCCCATTCTGTTTGACAGGAAAGAAATTAAGCGCATGACTCATCTGCGTCTAACTATTGCACCGGCCACCGTTATTATGTGCGTTAAGGAGATGACATCAAACAAAGGAGGGTTGCATAATTCTATCAATACTCGTCTTTTACAGATGTTTCTAATATCTTGTGGGGATCGATTCGTACAACAGTTGCTGATAACTGACACGTGGAATAACAAATATTTGTAGACTCATAATCCGGGTAGCCTAATATACAATACATAGCCGTAGTGCCGAAACGGTGCCAGACTAATGAATTACGATTCCTCGCCCTAGTGCACGCTTGTCAATTAGGATGCATATTTGCAGCTCCGTGTTCAGGGAAGCGGCGATGGCATTTTTGGGGTCCTAGCCAAGTAGGATTCTGCCGTGGGAGACCATGTGCTCGGTAACGCCGCCGTTACTGATGCGGAACGGACGACCTAGCTACCGACACGACCACGTGACTACACATGCACACTTATACATTATCTATCCATACATTTCAGCATTTCACGGAGCTAGCCCAGAGGGGAGTCACTGGAGCAACCCATAATAGAAACCCACTGTTCTCAGCTCCAAGAGATCTGTAGTAGATTCAGCATTGACTCATGTGTATATTGCAGTTTTTCCAACGCAAATGCCTCGCCATGATTAGGATAAAGAGGACAGTACCTGCTGTCAACCTGAGGGCTGCTGTCACCCTCCCCTGTGTGAGGGGAAACCTCTGCATTGACCTGGGACATGTCTTTATAACCAACTTGCTGTCTTGCAGTGTACATTCTAAGTCTGCTATATTTAGTAGTTTTATCATCAAAGTGTGTTTTCTGATGATTGGGTGCTCTGTGGTCGTTCAGAGGGATAAAGCCAGGAAAAGGGGTGAGCTTGACCGAGCGTTTTCTAATGTTGCGTAACGCTTGGTGTTTCCATGGCCGTGAGGGTCAGCAGAGCTTCGAGGAACACAGCGACTCGGTGTGGCGGCGGTAGCTTCGGGTTCCGTTTCCTGGCTGAGGTCATGGCTATTGTGGCAGAGCCAAGACACCCAGGGAGGCAGTGGACGAGAGAGTGCCCGACTGTGGAAAGAGAGAGCTGTGTTTATGGAGAGGGAGTGAGACTCACGGCTATAGTTACAGTTAACGTCAAACTTTCCTCTCTCCATAACAGCAACTACCGTCTGAAAGGCTGGATACAAACAGCGCAGAATACAGAGCGGTCCCCTCCCTCTCTCACTCTCTCTCCTTCTCTATGTCTCTCTTTCTGTCTCCCCTGTCAGGCGATTAGCCTCTGTCCCTCTTTGTCTGATCCGATGTTGTCCTGATTATTATCAAGCCCATCTTAGAACATCAGTGTGTCACCTTGAGAAGGCTGTGTGTGGGGGTTCAGCTCTGTTAACCTTTGACCCACACGTCCCTCACCGACAGCGTTCTGAGGCATGTGCTATCTTACATGCAGATTGTGGCTAACATTGATTGCTGTTACAACCTGCCGTTCAACATGGGTCTCCACCTTCTCACGTTTTGCTCATCCTGTAAAATAACACCCAATGCAAATAATACGCAAATTCCATGCTGCCACACATTGGCCACAGCACCTGTGGCAGAAATACTAGTTCCTCTCCCATTAATCTGACATTTCCTGGTAATGTTGGCCTGTTCCTTGGTCAGTAAAGACGGCAGTGCTTTCTCAGTGCTTCACTTGTTTTGAATGTGGACATTGTTTTTGTTTAGTAATCCTTTCCAAATCAAATGAGTTTGGTTCATTGGGCCGTATGTAAATACCGGAGACCTGTTCTTTGGCATTTCGATTTAAAGTCTGCAGTAGTCCATGTATTGATGTGGGTTAAAGGGTTAAACCACAATGTCATTTTCAATTATTAGATCTACTGTTATTTGAGAAAATGGAAATGTGTGTGAAGAGTCATCATCCAAAATGACTTTCTCCTACTGAGCAGTATAGTCTATCAGCACGCGGATGCCATCAATATCATAAGATCAATATTGTACACATTCATTGTTGTCGAAAAACACATTAAAAAAGTTTGCAGAGTCGTCCTCGTTTATTCAGCAGAGCATATCACTTTTTCCCGAAACTGCTTATCTAAGCATTAGCGAGACAGAGGAAGTTAATAAATCCAGAGACGGACAGTATCTTCCTTGTACTCAACTCTTTATGAACGTTACTACATGACCTTGCAGGTCAGCCTATAAACGTACAGATTGCGCGTGTGTCATTGAGCAAGGGGTTTAATCGTTAGCAGTGGTCCCGAGTACTAGCTTGTTTCTGACCATGAACCTCTTGACCCCGAGTGTTTGGTGTGGCGGTGACTTGGCCACGCCCTAACAACATGCAGGCTTATACAATCAGCTATTCTCAGTAACAAACGTGTGGTAGTCAGTATCTGTTCAGCTAGTTGACTCTAAACAATACCATGCAAGGAGAACAATCAAAAAGTGCACATGTGAGCAGAAAGTTGTATATTTGATTGATGATTAATGACAATATATGAATTTTGTTTTTCCCACAGAACGGGAACTGAACACAAAATGTGTTGTGGAGATGGAGAAGAACCAGACGATCCTTAATCCTTCCGGATCCAATCTGGGGAAAGGAGACTCCAGGTCTGTCTGCTTGCCTGTCTGTGTGATAATCACAGTACTTCTGCATGGTGCGCGTGAATGCAAGGGTGAATGCGAAACTCACATAGCTGTTATTGACAGCTTGGTGCCATCTGCAAGCTTATGTTACACGAGTGGTCATTGGTGGAAGTCCTGTGAACTGTCATCCCCAGAATTCCACTGGTGTGTCAGGATCACGCTCCAGAGGAATGGCTGCCAGCTGTCTTTGGACTTACATTCAGGAAAACATAACATAGCAGAGACCCCAGGGGACTGGGGAGAGGAAGAGGGAGAGACAGGGAGAGGGAGGGTGCGAGAGACTGGCAGTGAAAGACAATAAGCTACCCTAGTCAATGGAACACTGAAGGCCATCCCGTCAGCTGGCTCCTCTTCCTGCAGTCAGTGTGCTGTTTGTTTTGCTCCTTCTGCTCCCTCGTCCTTCACCCTTCGCTCCCCCCGGTAACACAGTGAAAGGTCAGCTCCGGGTCACCCTCGGTGAGCCCCCGGTAGAAAAGAGGCTGGCGAGTCAAGCATTGAGCGAAGGATGTAAAAGGGGTGGAGCCGGTGGATGTTGGTGGGTACGGAGGGATCCCAGCATCTGTTGGCCATAAAGTACCCGGGTTGACGTTTATGGGAGGTCCAAACAAGAGGAGACCATTACCAGTGTCTGTGTCTGTGCGCCGCCCGTCGCCCCTGGACAAAGCAGCAGCAGGAGAGCAGAGCTGCCGTCTGCAGACACCTTCACACGGAGACCCTGAGCTGGGGTACCCAGCCCGCCCTGTCCCAGCCCTGTCCGCTCGCTCTCCATCTCACTGTCCCTCCGTCCTCCCGAACGAACTTCCCTTATGGAGGATAGCGTCTCGCAGCATCTTCTTCTTTTAAGTACTTTTGCCAAAGCCCTGCTATATTTTACCATCCAAATGGGATGTCTCGGATAATGGTGGGTGAGCTAATAACACCCTAGATACAGATAAACATCAGCCATGGCTCACTGCTTTCTTTATCTCCCAAAGCAATCTGTAGGTAATGACTTACAATTCCTCTGAGAAAGCCTCCGTATCCGTCAATCAATGGAAGTTCTGAACCCACCGTATATAGTGGAACATCCTAGAGATGCAGCATGAACCAATGGTTACCAATGTCGTCCTTGTGGAATAAATGGTTAATCTTCTAGCTGGCATGGCCTGGCCTGTGGGAATAGATTGAGCTGGAAGGTTTTTATTTGCCTACATCTTGATGTCCTCTGACGTCTTTAATGAAATGGCCTGAGACGCCATTCCCCGGCGGCGCTGGGAGGGATGGGGGAGAGGGAATGGACCACATAAATAATGTGGTTAGCAGAGAACCTTAAACAGCCTACACATGCAATACGAGCAGGCGTTGTGCCCGCCCCCTGCTGCTGAGGAGCTAGTTGTTGCAGAGCAACATGCTGTAGTTATCCCATCAGGGGCGAGTTCAATAGCCGGCTCCTTTAGGGATGCACTGATGGTTATTTCTGGGCTATACCGAGGGTTGAAAGAACCATTTGGCCGATAGTCAATGCCAAGGTTTTTTTTATTGATCGCTTAATGTTTTTTTTGTCTTTTGTATTTATTCCCCCTTTTTTATATAATGCCAGGGAAACGGAAATCTTCCTTTTTTGTAAAAGATGTTCTGAACAGTTTTAAAGGCTTTCAGCCCTTCATCACACTATCTTTAAATGAGCACATTCTATCATACATTTTGAGAATCAACCTTTGATGTTAACCTTGAAGGTTAAAATATTTATAATAAAATATTCTAAATTGCTGTGACACAGCAGATAAAAATCTGCCACATCCATCTCTGTTAAAATCATCTCATAATGCGCTGATAAATATTTCAAAAGCCGGAGGTAGCAAAGGTGTGTCAAGTCAGTTAATAAGCTTATGTCAATACATTATATCACAAGATTGTGTCTGGCCAGAGAGGCTAGAAAGAGTTGGTCCTGCTGTGGACCCAGAATGTAAGGGCTGACTGACTACGTTACCCAGGGGTCACTGGGCACAGATTAGGCAACCGCCTGCTACCATCACAGCTTACAGCGCCAGGGCAGGATCAAGGCTTGGGATTTCCTGCCAAATATGTACAGCCTGCAGATTGTACTCATTTAGTCACGCGACCTCTCACGTTGTAGTCATTGGTGGATGCAACTGTGGGAGAAATTAAAATAGCTTGTTTTAAGTTACTGGCTATCCTAGCAAGGCTATCTCTGCAGAAACTTTTATGTAGAAATTCGGTGGATATGATGTGAGTCAAGTTTTGGATCAGTATTGGAAGACAGGGACTCTGGGAAGGTCATATGTCTATACTATCGCTCTTGGACCGCTAAGGTTCAAGAATAAGGTATAAGCATTTGTTCTGGTTATTACTAAACCTGCACTCTGTAAATATTTGACTTGGAACCATCATAACCATTCAAATACTATAATAACCATTGTTTTAATATAGAATTTTTTTTTTAATCAAAATAAACCCATATACTGATCGCTGGTTAAATTTGGTAGGCGGGCAAAAGGTTTAATTTGAACACATTTTGACCGATCCAGTGTCTTGAACAGCATCCCTCTCAAATAGTGTATCAACACACAACACACTCCTGTCAAAAATGCACACCTGTTGCTACTATGAATTGGTGTCACTGTTGAATGTTAATGAATCATGCAGTGACCTGTGGTAAATCAGCTGTTGTCAACAGAATGAATGATTCACTGTGGGTGTGCGCGCGCCGGTTCCCTGCACCTCTAGTTATGGGGTATTGTGGGTAAAGCGATGATGTCATGTGTCTGATAAGCCTGGTGACTGGTTTGAACAGTGACCTGGGGCTATGTTTGCATTTGAGTGGCTGAACTGTTGACACATTCAACAAACCTTCCTGCACTTCATAACAACTCTTCCTCTCTGTTCACATGCAAGGCCAGGCGCACACGGGTCCAACTGTTTCCAAGACGATAGTATTTATAGCATGTTATAGCACTGTCTTTGACTGATTTGTGTTGGAGAAAGAGAGAGATTTAAGGAGTGTGGAACAAATGGCTAGATTTTAGTTTTTGTGTTGAGTAGTTTTGCTGTCCGACCATTCCGCTATTCAATTTCTCTTGCTCTCTTTGATATGGAATAGGCCAGCTGTATAAAGACTTGTCTTCCAAACTAAATATGAACTCCTTGTAGACTGCAGCCGTCATTGCATAACCTGTTGTTAAATGATACCCTCTCTTTACCTTAGAACTATACCAGAACGGCATTCATGTGCCCTATTTCCAAGTCAAACAGTATATTAAGATGGGAAGAGGATTTTATTGGCTGCATTTTCTTCCACATGGATTTATTAGTATCATTTGAAGGTGCTTGGATGTAATCATGTGTTGAACAAATTGGAAATACAGTGGTGATGTGAGGCACATAAGGGAGCAATTGAGACAATTTCCATCTGGAATAAAATAGCATTCTGAATCTGTGCTTATTTGAGATGTGTACGTGATGATGCCGCCCCATGCACCAGTCCATGTACTGCAGCATGCATCTGCCAAAACGCCGCCACCGGCCAATGCAGCGTTTTCTCCATACAGGAACATTAATCACCTCTTGTCACAAGGCTGAAATGCTGTTTGTTATTTCACTGGCCAACTGATCTGAAAGTATCAATGGTAATATAATCACATGACCAACATGTTTTCCTAATGTAATGTTGTACGATGGTAATAATTTACATTTGAATAAGTTATATTCCACAGGGACGTTTATGTTACATCTGAAAATGTGCCCTTCTGCCAATCCAAACACATCTAACAAGGGCCTTACAAAAAAAAACATGCTAACCCGGCCCATATCACGTTTGTTATGCATCATGTATTATCACCGCCATAATATCTCCCTTAGTCCATCACACATCCTTCATACTGTGTAACCTTAGAAGCCATACTGTAGCTGTTGACCTTGTAGCAGCTCTATGGTTTTGATATACTGGTTCTGTCTCAAGTTCACATTCCCTCCCTTCAGCCTGAACAAACTAGCCAATCCTGTCCAATATCACGGACGGTATAGGCCCCGGGGAAAGCGAGGGAGGGGAGATCCCCCATGCGTGAAGATATTTTTTAAATGATGTTGATCAGAGCGGAGCAGAGGGGCATTCAGAACACAGAATGGGTTCATAGGTCAGGGTAACCGCAAGTGCTCTCTGCTCTCCTTCTCCCGTCTTCTGTCTTTTTTTTCTTTGTCATACACATCCCCTGGGCGTTTGGCGCATCATACACATGTCCTTGGCGTTGTGGTCTTCACATACTTGCCCTGGGCATTGTGGGCGTCATATACAAACCGTTGGCGGTGTAAAGCCAGGGATTCCCCCTCGTACCCGCAGCCTCTGAACTCTATGTGGCAGCTGTCGGCAGTGCGATGGACGTCCAAGACCCGGCATTCTCTTCACCCCCCCCCTGAGGTGTTGTAAGATGGGCTCTGTGAGGGAGGTGGGAGACACCCCAGGGATGATGGTCGTGCAGAACGTAGAGGAATGCAGCGTAAAACAAATGAAAAGCTGGAGGTCTGTTTTACATTCTGCTTTAGCGGCGCTCCTCGTTGGGGCATAAATAACCATCCTATCTCTGGAAATAGCCTTGCTACCGACAGACTGCTGCCAGGGTACTTTTATACGCTTTGTTTTCAATCTCTACCCGAATCAATTAGCTCACATGGGCCCAACCGGCGGTGGACTATTCAAGCAGGCCAGACACGCGTGTGAACATAAACCATGGTGCACCTCTTCGTTTTGTCTTCCTGACTGATTTCTGCGGTTTTATAAAGAATGTGAATCTGGCCTCAGGAAAATGTGTGTGTGTGTAGGAATGGGGATGGTGTTGTGTGTTTGTATGAAGTGGCGTGTCTTTGATTCCAGAAACCGTTAAACCTCATCCCATTGTGTATGTTTTGATTTTGTGTGCGTGAGTGAATGGTAGAGAAAAGAGAAAGGGGGAGAGAGAGAGGAAGAGAAAGGATGGCGAGAGGGGCCAACGTTGAAAGGACGAGCCACACGGGGAAGTTGTCGGTGGGGGGATTAGGGAACGGGACCCTTCGGATGGTGTCGGTCTCCCTGCCCTGGGGAAGACTTGTTCATCCTCTCTGCCACAAATATGTGAGGTGTAAACACTGTGATTCCATAACGCATTAGGCTGTGCATCAGTGGATTGCTTGTCTGGCAGGCTGTGGAGGTGGCGCCCTGATGAGATGGCCAGCACCACCTCCTGCTCGGTGTAATGACACTCGTGTCCCTACACTGCCTGTGCTGTGAAACCAGTGTCCATTTTTCTCCTGTGCTGTGAAACCAGTGTCCCCCCTTTTCCTGTACTATGAAAGCGGTGTCCCCATTTGTCCTGTACTCTGATAGTGGTGTCCCCCTTGTCCCAGAGAGTACAGCGCTGACTGTAGGTGTTGCTAAGATACCAGCCAGGCCCAGCTGGAGCATTCCTCAGATTGTTCCGAGACAGCGTGAGAGCACGGAGCAGCCAAAGCACTCGTTTCTTTTTTTTGTGGAGGATTAACATGCTTCATTTTATGCATATGTGTGGCTGGTGTGCGTGTGTGGCCGTGCACGCTGACCCATGCGGGCCCGGGCGTATGCTCGCCTGGATCATGTGATGGTGTGTGTCTGTGTGTGTGTACTTATGAGCTGCCTGTCTGCGGGGCCATGGGGAGTAAAAACTGCAGGCTGTTTCCTGGTGACTCAGCCTGCCTGACGTGTAACTTCCTGTCCCCCACCCTTGGCTAGAGGTTCAGGACAATGGACCAGGAAATCCTAACTCCATACCATAATATCCCTGATATATTGCTTGCCCAGCTGAGGGACGTGATGGCGAATTCCTTTACCCACTAGCTCACAATGATGCTGGCTCAAGTAGCACGGATTGCCATACCATGTATTTTTGTCAGCCGGAGATTTATGTTTCCTGATTTATATTTTTTCAGCATGGGTGTGTGTGTGTGTGTGTGTGTGTGCTGACCTACATTTTGGCTGTAGCATGTTCTCGCTCTCTCTCTCGCTCTCTCTCTCGCTCTCTCTCACACACACACATACAGAATGAGCTTGTCCAGTAAGTGTTTGAGTGATGTGTAAAGACAGCGGAGCCTGCAGCCTGGGAGTGGATCTGCCCCACACACAAAGTCTCTCAGTATTTGAACCATCAGCTTGATGAACCACTACCATCTGTGAAGCACAAATCTCTATATCCCTTACCCTCTCTCTGTATCTCTCCACTGGTCTCTCTCACAGATCCCTCCTCATTTGTGTATTTATTTTAATGAATACGTTCATCCATTCATCTTCCTCGTGTTTTTGCGTCCCAGTATGTGTGTGTGTCTATGCGAGCGATAAATGAAGGCACATATGGCACGCCTTTCATTTGCTTAATGTCCTGTGTGCCTGGCCGCTGTTTTCTAAATGTCACTCAGCCTTCCTAACCTTCTCCCTCTCTCTTCCATGTGCCCCGTGGACTGGCTGACATCTTCTTCCACATCATCAGGAACCAATCCAAGGTAACCTCCTGTCAGTCTGGTTTTTCTGTCTGTGTCTGTTGGCCTGTCTGTCTGTGTAGTTATATGATTGGTGTGTTTTCATTGGGTCTTTCAGGTCTTTGCCTATGATTACTGTTTCTGGTCCATGGACGAAACGGACACAGACAAATTTGCAGGTGAGTCGATTTCCAAGCAGTTATTGTTATAATTATTAATGATTTATTTACTAAGAATGGTTTATCATTGTTTTGTGAATGTTGCGGTTAAAAAACTGAAATAACAATATTGTTTTTGAAGTCTAAGTGTGTGTGTGTGTGTGTGTGTGTGTTTGTGCGTGTGCGCCCTAGGCCAGGAGGTGGTGTTTCAGTGCCTTGGAGAGAGTCTCCTCCACAACGCTTTCCTGGGCTACAACGCTTGCATCTTTGCATATGGACAGACAGGTACTGATCCTAATCTAGTCTGGCAGCCAGGGACTGACCTTGCTCTAGTAACACGGTTACCAACCCTCCCCTAGTCAGATACAGCTACTGACCTATCTCTAGTCAGACAGGAAGGTACTGACCAAGCAGTCACACAGGTAAGGACCCTCCTCTAGTAAGACAGACAGGTAAGGACCCTCCTCTAGTAAGACAGACAGGGACTGACTGTCCTCCTAGTCAGACCCGACGGGTACTTACTGTCCTCTAGTCAGACCCGACGGGTACTTACTGTCCTCTAGTCAGACAGACGGGTAATAACCATCCTCCTAGTCAGACAGACAGGTTCTGACCCTCCTCTAGTCAGACAGGGACTGACCCTCCTCTAGACAGACAGGCACTAACTGTCCTAGTCAAACAGACATGTATTGATGGTTGTAACTGTGTGTGTGTGTGTGTGTGTGTGTGTGTGTGTGTGTGTGTGTGTGTGTGTGTGTGTGTGTGTGTGTGTGTGTGTGTGTGTGTGTGTGTGTGTGTGTGTGTGTGTGTGTGTGTGTGTGTGTGTGTGTGTGTGTGTGTGTGTGTGTGTGCGTGCGTGCGGTCCAGGTTCCGGTAAGTCGTACACCATGATGGGTTCGGTGGAGAACCCGGGGCTGATCCCGCGGCTGTGCAGCGCCCTGTTCGACCGCACCCTGAAGGGGAAGAGGGAGGAGGAGAGCTTCACGGTGGAGGTGTCCTACATGGAGATCTACAACGAGAGGGTCAGAGACCTGCTGGACCCCAAAGGGTACGCACGCTCCTCCCTCCAGCACCGGGAGACACTCGCGCATCCATCAGCATCGACTGACCGCTCTGCTGCTATAAATATATTGACCCAGTAAAGATGGCCCCAGCACTTAGCTGGGTTTTGTTCCAGTTTGGACACAGTGAGGTATTACGTTTTGAAGGTTAACCATGTTTTGTTTACTTATTGACATTCATGGTGAGATGAAACCCTTCTGATTTTACATATTTCCACAAATGATATTGCTCTCTAAATGTCTTGAGTCTTTCACAATTTAACTATTCTACAATTTGTAAAAAAAAAAAAAAGTTTAAAATGAAACAAGACCAGACCTCCAGATGTCGTTGCTGACCTATATAGCCTAATGGACTAATTGATCAGAAACTTCTTGTTGTTGAAAACCAATGAAGAGCTGCAGGCTTCAGGGTTCATGTACAGCGGGCCAGCAGTAAATCTGCACCCAGGCATCTGGCCACTGGCTGGCCCTCGCCTCCCCAACCCCTTGACCCCTGACCCCAGTAAATGTCTATTAACAGCAGACTATCTCAGGGCAATATGGGGGTCGGCTGTGGACGGTGAAACCATGAAACTCTCTGCAGTGGCGTGACCTCAAGGGGACGTGTCTCAAATCCTTACAGAACAGGAACTGATGGGGAGTGTGGGCTGGACACTGTTCTGTACCAGGCCCTGTATGATACTAAGTACGATCACTGCAGTATGGATTTTCTTAAATGTCCTCCCATCATTGCAAATGGGCCAAACAGCAATAGTTGTCCGCTCATGGTTCAATAACTAAAGGCCCATAGCCCTACATTGTTGAGAGTGTATGAGGGACTGCTGTGTGTTTTTATTTGTATCGTTAGTGCTGCCGGTGTTATGTCATTTGACCTGCCCTAAATGTACAGTGAGAGCCCGGTGCAGTCGAGCACCGATCCCTCAAGGTCTTGTCCTTGGCTGAGGCCCCCCGGTGGCCGGCTGCCCCCACACACTCACCTGGTTCTGCAGTCAACTCAACTGTATTTTTATAGCCCGTAATCACAGTTACAGTCTCAAGGGTGTCACAGGCTAGATTTTATGACAACCCCCTAACCCCTAGCCCCTGTTAAGGGCAAGGAAAAACGATCAAAGAATATTCCCAGATAAGGAAGGAAGAAGGAGGGAGACCTTCCTCTGGGGATGGGTAGGAGTTCAATGAGGGCCATTAGTGGGTGAATAACAAGCCAAAAAGTTGTTAAAGTGTGTGTGTGTGTGTGTGTGTGTGTGTTTGTGATTGTGTGTGTTTGTGTGATATCCAGGAGCAGACAGGCGTTAAGGGTTCGGGAGCATAAGGTTCTTGGACCTTACGTAGACGGCCTCTCCCGCCTTGCTGTGGCTTGCTACAAGGTAATGCACATAACACGCGTACACACTAGGCGTGGAACCTGTCGCAAAATTCATCGTTCAGTTCATATATCGGTTTTGGAGGCAGGGTTTTTGGGTCGGTATGGTATTTGTTGGTTAAAGCAGGCGAAGACACAAGAGCCTATTAAAAAAAATAAAAAATTATAGGGTTCTCCCCAAACAATGTTATTGTGGCCACCGTGTTACATTTAAAATAGGTCTGTAGTGACAAAGACATTTTTTCTTTCCAATTGGTTGATTGGGATGACGCTTTTAAAAGCACACTGCAATTTCAAGTAAGTGCTGTGTCGAGGAAGTCAGTGGCTTTCAGATCCATTCTTGATCAGTCTAACTCCGTTTCAGCAGAGCTTCAATTTACAGTGGGAAGGGTTCTGCGATGCACGCCAATATTTTGAGCAATGCTGAAAGTTATGTTTCATGGCGTTGCCGGTGTTCAAGCTCTCGTTGGAAACCCAACCCATGTAAGCTCCAAGTTCCACTGGAGTATGTAACCTTAGCAGTGCTCTTATTAGTAGGTCGAACTTTTGATATAGGAGGAGCGTGAATAGGTAAGAATTTGTGACAAATTGGCGAAGAAAGGGGTATAGTGTTGGTAGAAAATGTGAGTCTTGCCAGGACAGCGACTATACATCATCCGAAACTGAGAAGTTTTAAATTATGGCGCAAAACCTTATTCCGCCAATAACTTTATTTTAAAGATTTTTCTGCGCATGCCTTTTTGAATTTTTTACTTTCCATCCATAGTACACAAAAATACATACCCACATAAACAAAAATGTCCATACATAAGACGCACAAATACATGCACATAAAAATACATACACACATGTTCACACAATTGCATGCACACATTTTCACAAATACGTCATTTTTGGATTTTTCCGTTTTAAATGTAGTTTGAAAGTAGCAGGTTGTTGGTAAAGATGATGATGATGACTGTGGTGGTGATGATGATGATGTCTGTGTCGACAGGACATTGAGTCTCTGATGTCGGAGGGGAACAAGTCTCGGACGGTCGCCGCCACCAACATGAACGAGGAGAGCAGTCGCTCCCACGCCGTCTTCAACATCATCCTCACGCACACGCTGATAGACCTGCATTCCGGGGTAACACGCACACGCACACGAACACACGCACACACACACACAATTATGTTTTGCAATATTCTTGTGTTGTTGTTTTCAGCTTTCAGAAAACTTAATTATTTACACATGTGCGCACACGTTTAAAGACCTGCTCCTTGGGTGACACACACACACAATTATGTTTGACATTATTATTTTATTGTTTGTTTTTTACTTCAGCATTCACAAAACTCACACAAAACATAATTAACACACATGTGCGTGCACAGACCTTCAGTCTGGGGTTTCACTTATGCACATGCACGCACACAGCCTGACCAGCCTGGACTGTTGGGTATCACACACTATCTCTCTCTCTTGTACCCTGGTTTCCAAGGCTCCCAGCCAAAGGCCTGTTAATAATTGACCTAATTGTCAGTCACGTGACGCCGGTTTCTAACGTGTTTGTCTGCCCCTTGTCATACTTTTTACATCTGTGTATATTTATACTTCTATATGGTTGATATCAAGACTGTCACAGGACCTGTGTCTGTGCCTCTATGTTCATTCAATACCATTGGTTATTTCGCCATGAAGTCATTCAGTCAGTGCAGCCGTGTTTTAAAAATAAACGTGCTTCGTGGCTGTCTTGACATCCTGTTGGTTAGTCAGCCGGCTGGGAAACCAGCTATTATGACTTCAGTGGGGCACTGGATCCAGCAGCTCTAGTTTTCATTTTCATGCCGTCTGAGCTAGCTCCCGGTGCTTGTCTGCTGAGTCCACCCTCTGTATGCAGACTCGGTGTCCGAATCATTAAAGTGCTGATGGAGGTGGGGGAACTTGGACGAGTTCAACCAGGTCAGGCTATCTCTGACATTGAGTGCCATCTGGTGGCCGGGCCGGGCGGGGGGCTGACATGTAACTAATGTTGACATCGCGAAGAGCTCTTCAGAGCTTGGCTCAGTTCCAACACGTTATCTGCATTTGCATAGATCCTACATATATATACATAAACAAAGCACTTAGGTTAGGAGTACAAGTACAACTCCCTCCATAGGACATTAAAGGCATGGGGCTGGGTCTATGTGGTAATGTCGTAAGAATGTTGCTGAGGGGGCTGATTGCCTAGCCCAGCCCGTCTAACGTGGCTGCCAGGGGTTTGTCCTCTCAAGGAATTGATCTGCTACCTCCTCTCTATGTGATGTCATAGTTTTTCTGCTGGCTCCACTCCTTCTAGCCTTCCGCTATATCCTCTACTCATGATGTCATGGCCTAGCTCCTCAGCTTTCATCCTCCCTCTGCACCCTACTGTGTAGGATGTCATGGCCTCCCACCGGTTGCTATGATGTCCTTTGCTTCCTGCTTATGTTTTGATATCCCTCTCCATGCTCATTTCACATCCCCCTCCCTCCAACCTTCCTCTCCTCCCTCCTCATTTAACCTGCTGACACTAGATCCTCCTAAGAACACTCTGTACATGATCAGGTTACTGACTCGCAGACTGTTGTCTCCCTCTGGCTCTCTCTCCCTGTCCATCTCTTTCTTTGCCTCTGTCTCTCTCTGGGCAGACGAGTGGGGAGAAGGTGAGCAAGCTGAGTTTGGTGGACCTAGCTGGCAGTGAGAGGGCAGCCAAGACCGGAGCCGGTGGAGACCGACTCAAAGAGGGCAGCAACATAAACAAGTAAGCAGCCTGACGTGTGAAAACAACACAAACACGTATTCAGTGCCCATAAGTGGGTTCGGTGGAGAACCCGGGGCTGATCCCGCGGCTGTGCAGCGCCCTGTTCGACCGCACCCTGAAGGTATTATTAAGATATACTGTTGATGAGACATTTGTGTGTGTCTGTGTCAGGTCCCTGACCACATTAGGCCTGGTGATTTCAGCATTGGCTGAACAAGGAGCAGGAAAGAACAAAACCAAATTTGTCCCCTACAGGGATTCTGTTCTCACATGGCTGCTAAAGGTACGCACTCACACTCACTTACACTCACACACACATTCACACTTTCTCCATACATTGTTACCAAGTTCAGTCAGGACAAGTTTACACACCCCAACAGGTTCCCTGCTTGGCATGGGTGCACACACAGCTATTTGCTTTGAGGTTTGGGTATCGAAACCCAGTACCACTATGGTACTGGTTCCTTTACGACCTACACCTATTTCGCTGCCATTCAGAGCTGCCAATTGATTGATTCCTCTGTGTGATGCACTGCCACTGTCGTCTCCCACGCAGATCACCTTGACACTTTTGGTACAGAGCCTATCAGATAATGGAGTTGATTAAACTGATGAGTTAGTTATTTGCTAACCCTAACTCTTAAGGACACAGGGGTGTAGGAAACAAAAAAATTAAACCAAATTTATAGGCTACTACTATATACTGTTTAATGATTATGGTATGTAGTATGTATTTATTCTTATAAATATATTAAATATATATTCTAAAAAAAAAATGCTTTAAATAGTGTTGGTTCAAGCACCGTTCAGGAAGTGGTTTTAAAGGGTGGTTTTAGTATGAACCGTGTTCAGTTTTCACATGGTATGACGTGTTTAACCGGCCCGTTTCAGGTCAACGTTAAACTCCCCCTCTCTTTGTGTCTCCAGGACAGCTTGGGCGGCAACAGCCGGACGGCGATGGTCGCCACGGTGAGCCCGTCGGCCGACAACTACGACGAGACGCTGTCCACGCTGCGCTACGCCGACCGCGCCAAGAGCATCGTCAACCACGCTGTGGTGAACGAGGACCCCAACGCCCGCATCATCCGGGAGCTGCGGGAGGAGGTGGAGAAGCTCCGGGACCAGCTCACCCAGGCCGAGGTGAGGGGGGGGTGGGGGGTCAGGGTTCACCACGGTCGGCCCCTCTGGAGCCTCTGGGATTTTATTTGAAGCGGTGTCTGTGTAAACGCTCCAGAGATCTGAGGGTCCTTCGTTTGAGGTGCTGTACATCTGGCTGGGCCCCCGGGGGGCCGAGAAGGATGTCAAAGAGGCTTCAGTTGTTTTACACCCACAAACTGAAAGACGCATGAGATGGGACTCACTGGTTCCTGTTGCTTACATGCCTCTCCTCTCCTTTCTTATCCACTCCTTTCTCCTCCTCCTTCATCTTGTTCCTCCTCCCATGTCTCCCCTCCTCCCTCAACTCTTCCCATCTCCTCATCTCATCTCCTCACCTCCTCTCATTTCATTTCCTCTCCTCCCTTCTCCTTTCCTCTCCTCACCTCCTCCTCCTCTCCTCTCCTCTCCTCTCCTCTCCTCTCCTCTCCTCTCCTCTCCTCTCCTCTCCTCTCCTCTCCTCTCCTCTCCTCACCTCACCTCACCTCACCTCACCTCCTCTCCTCTCCTCTCCTCACCTCACCTCACCTCACCTCACCTCACCTCCTCTCCTCTCCTCACCTCTCCTCTCCTCTCCTCTCCTCACCTCTCCTCTCCTCTCCTCTCCTCCTCCTCTCCTCTCCTCTCCTCTCCTCTCCTCCTCCTCTCCTCTCCTCTCCTCTCCTCTCCTCTCCTCTCCTCACCTCACCTCACCTCACCTCACCTCACCTCACCTCCTCTCCTCTCCTCTCCTCTCCTCTCCTCTCCTCTCCTCTCCTCTCCTCTCCTCTCCTCTCCTCTCCTCACCTCACCTCACCTCACCTCACCTCACCTCCTCTCCTCTCCTCCCCTCCAGTCTCTGAAGGCTCCGGATTTGAAGGATCGTCTGGAGGAATCTGAGAAGTTGATCCAGGAGATGACCGTCACCTGGGAGGAGAAACTACGCAAGACGGAAGAGATAGCGCAGGTAACACACGCACACACACGCACAGCTGCTCACACCCTCATCATTAATAATGCAGTCTTTATTGTATATTTAATATTTATGGAGATACTCTTTTATATTGGTTATTTTTCCGTTACGTTGTCGACCCTGTCCATGCTGCAAGAATGTCATGGTCAAGACCCCCCGGGGTATACTATACGCTTTATGCTTTGACTTCCACAAGTGTGGACAGAAAACAACGGGTCGACCAACAAAAAATTGAAGCCACATTTTCCACGTATTTGTGTGCTTAGGAGCGTCAGAGACAGTTGGAGAGCCTGGGGATCTCTCTTCAGTCCTCTGGGATCCGAGTGGGAGACGACAAGTGCTTCCTGGTCAACCTGAACGCTGACCCGGCCCTCAATGAGCTGCTGGTGTACTACCTGAAGGTAGGGTGAGCCCTGCCCTCACATCCCTCTAGGGGCCTCCTCCACTGCATCCTCTCAAATGGGGGGGCTTCTGTGTCCGTTTAGTTGTTTTATTGGTCATTAACAAGTATTAAATAATGCAACCATAATATAAGTTGAATCTGAATACGTGAAACTATGTATTTGCACCACCCATTTGATCTTCTTGTTGTTTCACATTTGTAAGTCGCTTTGGATAAAAGCGTCTGCTTAATGCCCTAAATATAAATGTAAATGTGTTCACACCAAATAACATGCACATACATTATTTTCATCATTTAAATTTGCAAAAAATAAAAAAGCGTCAGGTAAATGTCAAAATGAACCATGTTACATACAGCGTTCATGTGTGTTTGTCTGACTGTGTTTCAGGAGCACACAAAGGTGGGCTCAGCAGATTCCCAGGACATCCAGCTGTGTGGAATGGGCATTCAGGCGGAGCACTGCGTCATCGTCATCACCACAGAGTGGGCCGTCGTGCTCACACCTTACCCCAACTCCCGGTACGAGGTCTGGGAGTCTCTGTGATGCAGACTTAAGGAACCGCCACTACACATGGTTTTATCGGGTCTAGACTTTTACATATTTATACCAGTTGTTAATTATAGTGTGTGTGTGTGTGTGTGTCATGTGTTTCTGCAGTACGTGTATCAACGGCTCTCCGGTCACCAATCCTCAACCGCTTCACCATGGTGACAGAATCCTGTGGGGTAACAACCACTTCTTCAGGTACAACACCACCAGTCACTATGGTAACCATGTTAAGGCAAAAAACACTTCTTCATGCACACCACAACCATCACTCACTATGGTAACCATGTAAAGCTAGCAACAAATTCTTCAGGTACACCACCACCAGTCACTACGGTAACCATGTCAGGTCAACAACCTCTTCTTCAGGCACACCAACAGTCACTATGCCTACCATATTAAGGGAAAAAACACTTCTTCATGCACACCACCAGTCTCTCTTGTAACTCTGTTACGGTAACAACCAAGCTAAGCACCAGTCACTGTAATAACCCTTATAAGCAACAGTAGCTAAGCGTCCCCCAGTTAATTTATTCAAAATGTTAAGCTACCGACTACTGCTTCAGGAACATATCACTACATGTCACTATGATAACCACCTTAGGCTACAGCCACTACTTCAGGTATGTCACCGGTTAGCCCACTAAATCAACTGTCAACTGTAATTTATACCTTGGCACCAGAACAAAGCTGTCACATGTAATCATTTAGTCTCACTTTGATTAATTCTATGAACAATTGACTGAACAGTCAGTCATCACCTGCTGGTGTGAGAGGGACGTTGCAACACCGTTCTGCGTTAGAAAATGTTATTCGGTTTGTTAACGGAAGTTCATTCCTTCCATGATTCCTCTAGGATAAACTTGCCCAAGCGGCGTCCCCGTGGGGCTGAGGAAGAGGAGGGCGAGGGCGGTCAGATGAAGAACAGTGTCAGCAGTGAGCAGCTAGACGCCGACGCAGACTCTGCCAGCGAGGTCTCCAGTGAGGTCAGCTTCTCCTACGAGTTTGCCCAGACGGAGGTGATGATGAAGGCCCTAGGATCCAACGGTAAGATACGCCCGGATGAGTGTCTGTCTGGCTACGTCTGCCTGCCTACTTCTGTCCATTTCTGTTTGTTGACGACTGTCCAAGACTTTCTGTCCATGTATGTCTGTCTCTGTCCATATCTTTCTGTCCGTCTTTCCGTCTGTCTTTCCGTCTGTCTTTCCGTCTGTCTTTCCGTCTGTCTGTCTGTGTCTTTCCGTCTGTCTGTCTGTCTTTGTATTGAAAGCAATTTAGTAGTCCAAACCAGGGGTTCCCACAAAAAATAGTTTGGTGGAGGGGGAAGTGCTGCAGAGAAAGATGCACGAGTTGTACCCTATAATTAGAGTAGTTGAATCATCCGTCATCTTTTTGAACCTGGACCTTATGTTCCGATCGTTTTGGGTGTAGGGGACTCATGCAGACTATTTTGGAATTTGGTCCAGTTTTGTGCCAGAAAGCTGCAGCCGTAATCCACGGAAACAGGCTGGGATATATCTCTGGGGCCTGTAGCGCCTAGTACGTCCTCTAAAAGGGACTGTTTTTGTCATTGATGGCTCCGATTGTATTCAAACATTATGGAAAGGATAACCGCCAAAGAACTACAACAATTTTCTTTGCCATTCACTTGATCCTGGTCGGTTTGTTATTGTTCCCAATCAAGATTCGCTCAAGGAAGTTACTCTTTCTGAAAACTGGTTGTGGCAGGAAATGCCCATATTGTTATAACGATCTAAACTCTCCTTCACCCAAACCTTTTAGATAACTCTAAGCCTTGCTTTCTTTAGTCCAACACGATAAACTCTTTCCTCTACAGCTCTCACTCATGTTTTCACTATTTTCTTCTGCACTTTAGGATTTTGTATGTATCTCACCTTAGTCTTAGTGGTACTGAAAAACAACCCAATCTTGTCCCCTGATCTACTTTGATAGTAAGCAGCACTCTCACCAGAACCAGTCGATCCCTGAAGGGTCATCATAAGAACATTACCCAGGATGTAGTTCTAAGTAAAACAGGAAATCGGATTACCCCCTTTTTACTCTGTAATAAATCACATTATAGAAGTAAGATGCACTCTGTTTGTAGATTTGGTGACCAACACCCCCCTTGAATACTGGTAGTGGCAGGATTGCATTATGATGCCGTTGATGCCTCCGTGGTGTTAGTCTGTGGGTTCACCCCCCCCCCCCCACCCCCATGTGCTCCAGACCCCATGCAGGCCGTCCTCCAGTCCCTGGAGCGGCAGCACGAGGAGGAGAAGCGCTCGGCCCTGGAGCGCCAGAGGCTCATGTACGAGCAGGAGCTGCAGCAGCTCCGGCGCCGGCTGCACCCCGACCGGCTGTCGGGCCAGGGAGGAGCCCCCCAGCCCGGGCAGGCCAGCCAGACGGGCCAGTCGGGCCAGGGCCTACAGTCCCACCACCGCAGCCTGGAGAGACTCAGCATGGGGGGCATGGCCCACTCCACCAGCGCCCAGAGCCGGCTGAGGCAGTGGAGCGAGGAGAGGTGGGGGAGATCAGCCCTTCTTTTATTACTATAGACGTGATTCAACGAGTGGCCATATTGCTTAGTTGGATGGGGGAAACCATCTAGACTCTTTGGAAACCATGGCAGCTCAAAGCACACTATTTAGTTCTGTGTTCCATTGTCCCATTGCATTACCGTCGCATTTCAGTTTTTTCCCAATGTTCCAAGAATGACAACCACAAATCAATATGGCTGATAGGTGAATAAGGTCAATGTTGAAGTGGTTTATATTACAGCAATGTGGATGTCATTGTTGTTCCCTGTTGTGCTTATTGCTCATATTGCAACCCGCCCTGGAAGAACAAATCAAAAAGTAATTAAGAAGTACTTGGAATCTGAAACAAATGTAGGAATAAGATAAGTGGAGATGGGATTTGATTGTTCCCAGTCGAGACATTCAGGAGCCACGGCAGCAAGTACAAGACAGTAAACCACTCTCAGTGTTTCCCCTAGAATTTTTTTTAGGGGGGGGGGGGGGGTGGAGCAATTGTTGACCGGGGGGGGGGGGGGGGGGGGAGAGCGATTGTTGACGGGGCGGGGGGGGGGGGGGGGGGGAGAGAGCGATTGTTGGGGGGGGGGGGGGGGGGGGGTTGTATGTCTTCAAACTTCGTCTGGGCAATAAGGAAAAAATCAATGATAATTTTTTTTTTTTTCTACAAAGTTGATTTAATGTACACTAATTTCATGTACAGGAGCATAAAGCACCAATACATATTGAGATAGCTGGTGGTGAGCTTGGATGGTTATGATATTATGGCTAATAATAATAATAAAAAAAAAAAAAAATTTTTTTTTTTTTTTTTTTCTCTTTTTCATTTTTTTGGCCGGTTGTTGGCCTGGCGGGGGCGCTCGTTGGCCTGGCGGGCCGCCAGGCCTGAACAATGGTAGGGGAAACACTGACTCTGTACTCCAAGAGATAGAGACTGAGAGCCAGGGACGGATATAGGACCAGAGATTCAACAGAGACGTCTTAAAGGGTTTCTCATCGTCACTCCCCTCACTGATCCCCCCCCCCCCCCCCAGAGAGGCGGTCCTGACGCGGAGTCTCCGGCGTCTGAGGGAGCAGATCGTCAGAGCCAACCTGCTCGTCCAGGAGGCTGGCTTCATCGCCGAGGAGCTGGACAAGCTCACTGAGTACCGGGTCACCCTGCAGATCCCCACGGACAACCTCAACGCTAACCGCAAGGTGAAGGACGGACACACACACACACACACACACACACACACACACACACACACACACACACACACACACACACACACACACACACACACACACACACACACACACACACACACACACACACACACACACACACGACACACCCCCAACCTTAACGGACATGGCACATGGGAAACGTCTCTTTAACGGTGTTTGTTTTTAACGATGTGTGCAGCGGGACGCGGTGCTGAGCGAGCCAGCGGTCCAGGTGAGGAGGAAGGGCCGGGCCAAGCAGATCTGGACTCTGGAGAAGATGGAGAACCGCTTGGTGGACATGAGGGACCTCTACCAGGAGTGGAAGGACTTTGACGACGATAACTCCGTGAGTTACCGTGACTACCCAGCTACTAAAACGACCTACTTGGTGTCCATGAAAACCACCCATCCGCTAACACGGCAACTCGCTAACTCGGTAACCACGACAACCATGGGAGTTCCCATGGGGGGTTGACCCGACCGTCCTTTTTGAGTAATTACGGCAATGACCCACTCGGTTACCACGACGACTCATTCAGCGACTATGACAAAGTTGAGGTTGACCATCACCGACCTTTCAGTCATAATGACAACCCTGCGACTTACCCATGGGGGAGTAAACGATGACCCCATCAGACCAGGTCGCTCTGAAGAACGCCGTGTCCCTCTCTCGCCCCCTCTCCCTCTCCCAGGTGATGTGCTCGTACCTGCGCCGGGCCGACCCCTTCTTCGACGAGCAGGAGAACCACAGCCTGATCGGCGTGGCCAACGTCTTCCTGTCCTGTCTCTTCTACGACGTCAAGCTGCAGTACGCCGTGCCCATCATCAACCAGAAGGGGGAGGTATGGACTCCCCGCTCCCGCTCACACACCCGCACATGCACTAGCACACACGGACACAGTGCCGGGAACTGTTAAAGGACCCCAAATATACCATATTTATTTTCCATTAGATGCTACGAGCCTGTTAAGTGCATCGAATTCTAGCAGCTGTGGTAGCCGTCGTGTCATGGTTATTTGAGCTCCTCCAGTCCGTACTAAACGTCCGGTACCATGTGGGCCAGGTGGCGGGGCGTCTCCACGTGGAGGTGATCCGGGTCGCGGGCGGGTTCCAGGACAGCGTCGGCGGGGGGGAGGAGGGAGACAGCAGCCCCGACACGGACAACCAGGACCGCAAGCTCGTCTGCATGGTGAGCACACCCTGCACTCACTCACTCACTCACTCACTCACTCACTCACTCACTCACTCACTCACTCACTCACTCACTCACTCACTCACACACTCACACACTCACACACTCACTCACTCACTCACTCACTCACTCACTCACTCACTCACTCTCTCTCTCTCTCTCTCTCTCTCTCTCACTCACTCACTCACTCACTCACTCACTCACTCACTCACTCACACACTCACACCCTGCACTCACTCACTCACTCACTCACTCACTCACTCACTCACTCACTCACTCACTCACTCACTCACTCACTCACTCACTCACTCACTCACACAGCAAACACACATCGGCACACGTGCTCATTCTGGAAGCCATCCTGGCCGTCCACCTCTGGCCTCCGGCCTGCCTCTCTTGGTTTGACCTTTGACCTGTGTGTTGCGTTGCAGCTGAAGATCCTGCAGGCCACGGGGCTGCCCCAATACCTCTCCAACTTCGTCTTCTGCCAGTACTCTTTCTGGGACCAGCCGGAGCCCATCATTGTGGCCCCTGAGGTGGACACATCCACATCGTCCCCTGGGGCCAAAGACCCCCACTGCATGGTGGTGTTCGACAGCTGCAAGGTAGGTTGCTTTTTTTTTAAATCTATATACAAACCTCCATTGTTTCTTGAATGTGTATGGTTAGTGTTACTTGCTGCGGGGATTGAGGTTAGCTGCTTATGTCTGTTATAACCTTAACTTACTAAGAGTAACATAATACATTGGGTCTGACTGCCATTGTGTTATGCAATGAGAAATAGATAAAAAAAATGTATGAATGAAACCATGACATCCTTACTCGTGTAATCATGAGTAAGACCATCCAGTTCAGTGATGCTCCCCAAACCCTCCAACTCTACAGAGATAGGGTTTTGTTAGAAGACAGTGGTACTTCTGTACAGAGGCATACCGTTGCAGGGCATGTTTTTATCTTGGTGTCTTGGTTTAAACCGTGTAATTGTATCCGTTGCTTTCTATTAAGGCCTCCCTATCTCCACATCACTGATGTGGTGATAAGAAGGCAGATGGTAAAGTTTGGAAATGGGTAGAACTCAAAGGTTATTTTTGTGTTTCAGGAGCTGGCTGTGTCGGTGACGGAGGAGTTCATTGAGTATCTGACGGAGGGAGCCGTAGCCATCGAGGTCTACGGCCACAGGCAGGCCGACCCGGCCAGGAACGCAGCCCTCTGGGACCTCAGCATCATCCAGGCCAAGACGCGGACACTGAGAGACCGGTACACACACACACACACACACACACACACGCAGGAACACACACACGAAGGAACACACACACACACACGCACGAAGGAACACACACACACACGAAGGAACACACACACACACACACACACGAAGGAACACACACACACGAAGGAACACACACATTGAATCCAGGCCATGGGTGTCCTGTGAGCTGAGGAGTCTGCCTCTCCAAGGGTAAACATTATGCTTGTTGTCGTCGCCGCCGCCCCCTACAGGTGGAGCGAGGTAACACGGCGTCTAGAGCTGTGGGTTCAGATCCTGGAAATCAACGAGCAGGGGGAGTTTGTCCCCGTGGAGGTGGTGCCCGCCAAGGATGTGTGTACAGGCGGCATCTTCCAGCTCAGACAGGTCATTTCCCAAACCTTTCTTCTGTCATACTACTACTTTTGTTTTTCTGTTGTTTACTGGTTGATTCTTAGTTTGTTGTAGGGATGTCACATTGAATATTATTGCATGCATAAACGTGACACATTCAAGAATCATGTTTTGAAACGGAGCAAAGCACACAGCGCATTATTTTCGAGAGAGGGAGAGAGACTTTTTTTTTTTTATATGTTCTGGACAGGTTGACATCCATTGGTTGTTGTTTCTTTTTGCATTATAATTGGAGCTCTCCACGTTTCATTTTGCTGCTCACATACTTAAATGATTGTTCAGGTAACGGATAAAAAGGTGTGAGGTTTGACCCCCGGCTGTTGCCCTCCCCCCTCTCAGGGCCAGTCTCGGCGGATCCAGGTGGAGGTGTGCTCGGTGCAGGACTCTGGCACCATGCCCCTGATCGCTGAGCTGATCCTGGCCGTGTCTGTTGGGTGCGTTGAGATCCAGCCCGCAGCCAACGGGGGCTCCCAGCAGTCCCAGGAAGACATGGACAGCTACCAGGTATCTGACCAAAGGCCTGTAGATCTCCATCTGACCCCCACCTAGCTTGAGATCAGACCCCAGTCAGGTCTCTATTCAGGGTTTCTTGAGTGCGGTTGGTCTGTTCTGTTAACAGTTGTGGGGTTTTGGATGCATGACGTACTTGGACAATTATTTTTCTGCTGATGTTTTGAGAAATATATAGATATGTTCACTCAGGGGAAAAAAAAAGTCTTTATTGTTTTGTGTGTGTGGTAGGACAGGGATCTGGAGCGGTTAAGGCGCCAGTGGCTCGCTGCCCTGACCAAGAGACAGGAGTACCTCGACCAACACCTACAGGCCATCGTCACCAAGCCTGGTAACACACTGCAAGCCCTTTCTGTCTGGATAATGTCTTAGTCATGTTTGCTTATCTATATTTATGCGAGTGTGTTCGTCATTAGTTTGCACGTGGGTGTGATTGTTTGTGTATTCACTAATTGTACACATTTGTCTGTCTAATGACTGATAATTTGTGTATATGTTTGTGTGTCGAATATTTGCATATATTTCTGTAATGCTTGTGTATACTTCTGTGTGTGCGTGTTTGAAGCAGAGAAGTGTGAGGATGACATGGAGAGAGAGGCCCAGCTCTTGGAGTGGCGTCTGACCCTGACGGAGGAGAGGAACGCCGTCATGGTGCCCTTCTCTGGCAGCGGTATCCCCGGGGCCCCCGCAGAGTGGTACGTTCGGGGCCCCAGCCTCAGTTTGGCTCCAGGCCCTGCAGGCTTGTGGTTCAGCCTTAGTACTCTCTTGTTTCATTCTGTTTAACAATCCTCTGTTTTTTTGCAGGGTACCCCCTCCCGGGATGGAAACCCACACCCCTGTCCTCTTCCTGGAGCTGAGCGGTACGTAGTGTCATGGGCTCTAGGCCGGTACAGAGCCCTTCATAGGCCGGTCGGACTAAAGGCTGTCGGTACAACTCTGTCCTCATCATATCTCTGCTCACTGTCTGCCTGTGTACAGTCTGTAGGGGTGGGAATCTCTTGGCACCTCATGATTCGATTCCGATTATGAGGTCAACGATTCGATTCTGAAGCGATTATCGATGAATCTCGATGCAACAATTTTTTTTATGTACATTTCCATGCGTGATTTACAAAAATATATATATCTGGGTTTGCTACTCAGAGTTTGCAAATCACTTCCTACTTTTGTGATGATCATTAAAGACATCAACAGATTAATTAACTTATCTAATATTTTATAAGAGAGAAAGCTTTTGTCACAAATATGACTTTCTATGAACAATGCAATAATCAATGTAGCTTGCATTATAACACAATATGGAAGCATGCAAAAAATAGGTTTCAGTTTTATTTTATTTCTAATCTTTCTTTTCTATGTCATTAAAGAAAAAGCTGCTCTTAAATTAGAAGGAGTTCTTGTGTCTGGCTGTGAGTTTGCTCGCATGCTATGCGTAGGCTGAATCGCAATTGTGTCAAGACAAATCAGATTGGCCAATACACACTGAAGATAAATTCAATCATTTTAAAATTGCAAAAATTGCAAAAAAAACAACAATTAATTCAGATTATTAATTTATCTACATCGAGACTGAATCGTTCTAGCGAGAATCGCGATCATGCATCGAAGAATCGATTATTTTCCCACCCCTAACTGTCTGCCTCTGTCGACTCATCTAACACCTTCTCCCGTGTGTGTGTGGGTGTGTGTGTGTGTGTGCAGCTGACGACCTGAGCTCTCAAGACCAGATGTCTGCCCCAGAGGCTGGCGGTCTAGACGCCACTCTGAATGGAGAGGACGAGGACGACTTCTTCGACCTGCAGATCGTCAAACACTACGACGAAGAGGTCAGCACCCCAAACCTTATGGCTTCATTCCAAAATGATATGGGCAGTTCAAAGATGTGCAAAAACACTTTACATTACATTTTTCTCTCCACAATAACCAACCTGTGGTTGCCCACATCACATTTAACACCTGCAACAACTGAATACAATGTATTTACAATGTAGTAGGGGTTAATTTTCGCTTTAACCCTAAAGAAATGTAAACATCGATAACATAACAAAAAATTATTCAAAGTCGTTGAATAATATAAAATAGAAATGCCAAAATGTGTGTGCGTGCGTGCGTGTGTGCGACCAGACATGTGCGTGTGCGTGCGTGCGTGCGTACGACCAGGTCATGTGCGTGTGTGTAACCTCACGGCGTGCCTTGTGTTCCAGGTGAAAGCGGAGGCCTCCTGGGACTCCACGGTCCACGAGTGCCCCCAGCTGAGCCGGGGCGGCGGGGCGTGGCCGGAGCAGCGCGTGTACCTGACACTGCGCGTGGCCGTGCAGCTCAGCCACCCCGCCGAGATGCAGCTGGTGCTGAGGAAGCGCGTGTGCGTCAGCGTGAACCCCGGGCGCCAGGGCTTCGCCCACAACCTGCTGAAGCGCATGTCCACGCGGAGCACCATCCCCGGCTGCGGGGTCACCTTCGAGGTGGTCTCCAACATCCCCGGGGTGAGACACTGCTGGTCCAGGGGGTGGATGGTGGTGGTGGTGGTGATGGAGCGATACTGACTACTGGGGACCCCAGATGAATGTCTGTTCTAGGGGTGGGGATCACAGGGCACCTCGCGATACATGGCCCACAATACAGATAATATCGCGATTCTGCGATTAATCAATATATTGTTCGGCAATCATGTAACAAACCATCACGATAATGTCTAATTATGAATACAAAATGACCGTGAAAGGGTAAGGTGCTTGATTTGTCTTTGTTCATGGTCCAAACTGAGTTTTTCAAACTGTGTTAAATTCATTTTATTTTTATTTTTATAATAAATTAAAATATATTGATATTTAACGCCAGTTAAAGACGATATATCGCCGTATCAATATTATGTCCCACCCCTAGTCTGTGTCCTGGTTTCTATATGGATTATTACTACAATTGTTATGTGGACTATTACTAGAATTGAATACATGTCATTAATAATCAGGTAGCTGTTGGGTATCATGCTCAAGATGCCTAAAGATAAAAGTGGAAGGAAGGGGATTCTGACTGACTTTGTATATCTGCCTGTCTCTCTGTCCATCTCTTCGTCTGTGGGTCTCTCTGTGCCTCGCTGCCTCTGTTTCAGGACCCACTGGGTTCGGAGGACAGGGAGATGTTGGCTCGTCAGGCCACCGACTCTCAGAACGCAGAGACGTCGGAGAACGAGGCCGCCATCGAGAAGTACCTGCGCAGTGTTCTGGCAGTGGAGAACATCCTCACCCTAGATCGCCTCAGACAGGTACACACACACACACACACACACACACACACACACACACACACACACACACACACACACACACACACACACACACACACACACACACACACACACACACACACACACACACACACACACACACACACACACACACACACACACACACACACTAGAGCTCTTTAGAATGAGACTAGACATTCATTTTCTACCTATTCACATTGTCTCAGTTCCATCACTCGTAAGATAAGACAGTAATATGTCAAATATTGTGCGTTTGTTAATGTTCATGCTTTAATGTGTGTGTGATAGGAGGTAGCAGTGAAGGAGCACCTTGCTGGCAGAGGGAGGGGTAACAGAAGGAGTCTAAGTTCCCCGTCTGTCCACCGGGTAAGACCCCATTCCTATTACCACACTACAATACAGTACCATGTGAGACGACATCAATAAATACCTTACTGTGCAATGCAGTATGCTACAACAGCGTTTAGAGCTTGGGGAGGAGCTGTGTGTGTGTGTGTGTGTGTGTGTGTGTGTGTGTGTGTGTGTGTGTGTGTGTGTGTGTGTGTGTGTGTGTGTGTGTGTGTGTGTGTGTGTGTGTGTGTGTGTGTGTGTGTGTGTGTGTGTGTGTGTGTGTGTGTGTGTGTGTACTGATCACATGTTGTCCGTGCAGCTGTCTGGAAGCAGACAGGACCTGTCTTCTTCATGCATGGTGGACGACAACAAGGTAGCCTTGTCTTTATTCTCCCACCTCTTCCTTGTGTTGCTAGGCAATGTAAAACTTCATTACATACACCTCGCTTGTATGATGTTCCGTAATCCCACTCCAGAATGACCCTGTTGTACACTGTGCATTTGATAATGTAAACAGTTTGATTGGACCCAGCTCACGCAGTGTTACTATGGGTCAGAAGGTTTTCCAGGTTTGTCAAGTGCATAATATGATAACATGAAGCCTCATGTCATGTTCATTTTGTGTGTGTGCGTCAGGGCCGATGGGAGAGCCAGCAGGATATCTTCATGCCCTCCCAGTTCTACCGGAGTCTTCCTCGGCCGTCTCTGACCCCCTCCCCTCCTCCCCCCGCCCCCACCCCCAGTACAGCCACCTCACCCACCCAGGACCCTGAGCAAGGTAGCAACCGTCCCCACCGTCCCTCCTCCTCTCTGGTGTACCGACCTCCTCCTTCTCTTCTGCCCTCCTGGTCTATGCTCCAACATTTCTCCTCCCCTCTCATTTTATCTTGACACACACACACACACACACACACACACACACACACACACACACACACACACACACACACACACACACACACACACACACACACACACACACACACACACACACACACACACACACACACACACAATATTGCCTCTACTCTCCGTCTGTGATTCTCTCCTTTCTTTGGTGGTCCGTCTCCCTTTTAACACTGTGGGTTAATCCTGCTCTCTGTCCTTATGGCTGTTAACTCTAATCTGTAATCCCTCATGTCTCATCTTTTGGCTGTCAATCTCCCCATGAGATCTGCTGAATGTCATTCAACGTGTATATCTCTGTCGGCCTTACTAGTCTGGACTAGCGGTATCCATCTGTGGTATACTATAGCACTTCACTTCTAGAGATCATCCTGCTCAAGCCTCGGGAAAAATTAATCCTTTTCGATTAATTTTGAGGCGGTTGGTGTTTCACTGAAGAGGGTGAGGTTGGCAGTCATACCATTAAGAAAAGTCTGAATAGTATGGCTGACAATCTCACCATGGCTTTGGTCTGGCTACCTGATTCAGCCTCTGTCGACCACCTTTAACTGGGGCCATTTCCTGGGCTTGCACTTCTTCCTTGTCTTAATCTGTCCGCTTGCTGTACCTTCCACACCTCTTCCTTCCTCTCTTGGTCCACTTCCCCGGCCCCCCTGCCTCCCGTTTCCCCCCCAGGTCGCTCAGGGCTTGCTGCCTCTTATCTTTCAGTCAAAGCGCTGGTTCCTCAGATGCCCAAACTGCTCAAGTCTCTGTTCCCGGTGCGCGACGACAAGAAGGAGCTGAGGCCCTCGCCCAACACTCAGCAGGTCAGAGGTCACTGCACCCCAGGTCTGAGGTCATTGTTCTAGAGGTCCCCTTGAGAGAGGCTGCATGGAACCATCCAGGACCACATCTACCGCATCTAGAACCACAGCATCTAGAACTGCAGCATCTAGAACTGCAGCATCTAGACACAGCAATAATTGTATAAAATAAATAAATAATAATAATTGGAATACAACTGCACTGCTTTTATTATGAAGGCGACTTTTGTTGTTGCTTTACTTGTGCTCGCGTATGCAGCTTCTTCTTCTCTGGTTGCAAGTCGCAACTAAAAATAAGTAGGAGAAGATCCCCGTCCACGAGTCACGAACTGAGCTCACAGGAGACTTTAGCGCTGACGTGAATGGCTGTTATTCCTGATAAATGTCAGCTCATGCAAAAGTTTTTAACCAAACGTGGACTTCTAATTATTTTTTCACTGAAGTCAAAGGTAAAGCTGTGTGCTTAGTTTGTGGAGAACAGGTCGCTGTGTTAAAGGATTATAATTTGAATCGCCACTACAATACTAAACACGCAGAGAAATACGGCAACTTGACTGATGCAGATCGGGCACAGACATCTGAAGCTTTGCTAGCTAAACTGCAAAAGCAACAAGGCTGTTTTACCAAGCTGCTGCATCCACGGATGCAGCAGCCAGGACCAGCTTTGTGATATCTCACAAGATCGCCAAAAAAGTAAGCCATTTTCTGAAGGGGAAAGAGTGTTTGGTGGACTCTGCTGCGCTAGAAAGGTAGGTCGATCCAAAAAGGATCGACCTACCTTTCTCTGGTGAAATGTGAACAAACATTTTCAGTGATGAAGTTTAACAAATCAGGATGCAGATCTTGTCTCACTGATGATCACCTGTCAGCTGTCCTGCGCATATCCACCTCAAACATTTAACCTGACTTCAGTGCACTTGTTCAAGCCAAGCACAGACTAGATTTTTCACACTGAACAAGAAAAAAAAAACTGAAAAACAGCGAAGTTAATTTATTGCTGTTCTGAAAAACCAATAGCAAAAACATGCACATTTTGTTTAAAATTGCTTTGAGTATGCTGTTCAAATAGTGACATGATGTCATTTTGTACTATGTCTGCTTCAGTTTTTCATCTGAAGAAAACATGTGGAAAAAAAGCTAATTCTGTAATTACGCTGCAAATGAAATAGTAATAGCACTTCATAAAGTTCATTCAATGCTGTTGCTTGAAAAATGGTAAAAACATGCTAATCTTTTCACAATTGCTTTTGTGGATGTTAGTTCAATTCTAACATAGCTGCATTTTGTACCATGTCTGCATTATTTTTTTCATATTCTACTTACCATTCACAGCTTATCATATAACATACATTTTACTGCGTTTTATAAGGAGATCAAATTAATATTGAGCTGAATTTAATTTAGCCTATTGGTCCGGCCCTCCACAACAGTCCCTGTTTCTCATGTGGCCCTTTGGGAAAATGAATTGCCCACCCCTGGTCTAGAACTACAGCGTCTAGAGACGCTGCGTCTAGAGTTACTATCTATAAAGAAAAAGCACAAATCTGTGTTTGGGAGCAGTGCTTTAACTTGAACTTGTTGTCTTGCAGCATGTATCTCGAATCGTGACATCACCAGGAGGGGACGAGAGAGCCCGGAACGACGCGGTGAGAAACGTTTCCCAACCCTTGCTATCTCTCTCACGCTGCTCATTCTCTCCTTCTTCTCTCGCCCTCTCTCTCTCGCCCTCTCTCTCTCTCGCCCTCATATCTCTCTCGCCCTCTCTCTCTCTCGCCCTCTCTCTCTCTCGCCCTCATATCTCTCACGCCCTCTCTCTCTCTCGCCCTCATATCTCTCTCGCCCTCCCTCTCTCCCGCCCTCAAATCTCTTGCAGTCTCTCTCCTTTCTCTCCTGCTCCATTTTTTCCCAAGAGGAGTGAGACGCTGGGTTCACCGGTCCCTCCAGTCTGCTTCTGCCTGGGCTGCTCGTAGTGCAGCAGCCTCCTGCATGACTCCTCCCCTTCCTGCTGCTGCCCTGGTTACAGTTGAACATGTGTTGTAATGTTCCATGTTAGAGGTCAAGTCCAGTGTCTGCATGCTGTCTTTGTCCTGAAACTCTCTCTCTCTCTCTCTCTCTCTCTCTCCCTACTGTTTGTGTGTGTTGTGGTGACCGTTACCATGGTTTCCTCCTGTGTGCGTGACGCGGTGACGGTCGCCGTGGTTTTCCTGTAGGCTGGTAATCTGGGGCAGAGCGTAGCCCCGCCCAAAGACAGGCCGGCCGAGTCTACGGAAGCCCCTCCTCTTCCTGTGCATGACCCGCATGAGGCCGAGCCCCCCAGCCCCCTGAGCCAGTCGTCCAGCGGCTACTTTTCCACCAGTGTTTCCATGGTAACCCTGTCGGAGGCCGTCGCCGGCAGTGACCCCGCCCCCGTCCGTTCCTCCACCCCTTCCCCGCTCCTCCCGCCTGCCGAGGCCCGGGGGCCGAAGGCGTCAGAGACTCCGTTTCCCATAACCCAACAGCAGCCGCTCCAGGGCCCTGACCGGAACGGTGTTGTGGCCTCTCCCTCTCAGTCTCACACCACGCCTGCCGCCAGCAGCTCAACCAATCACAGCGGTGAGCACTGCGACAGGCTGGAACTCCAGGTGGAGGACGACGACGACGACGAGCGTTGTCACGACGAGGTGCTCCCCGACTGGCTGACGGAGGGGGCGTTTGTAACGGTGGGGAGCAGTAAGAGTGGGACGGTGCGCTACGTGGGGAGCACAGAGTTTGCTGCTGGAGTCTGGGTGGGGGTGGAGCTAGACACGCCCACAGGTACGTTCCCCTCGGCGGCGCCACCCATTCCATCTTCATCATCAAGGCTGTCTTCGTCGTTAAAAATGTAGAAATTAGACTAATTAGAGATCACCTTGGGGTGGGATATCCACCCTAACACATTAAGGGTTACATTAAGGGCCTTGAGCAGACGCTCCAAAGTTAGGCCATTTTTTAGAAAAAGGAAACAATATATTGCTCTCGGTACAGTAAAGATATTCATAGAAACAAGCACGTAGGACTTCAATAAGTTATAAAATGATGTCTAAATTAACGTGAATATTGTTCACTCCCCCACCCTCACTAACAGCCCCCCCTACTCTCCCCACCGCCCCCCTCCCTCCAGGGAAGAACGACGGCACCATCGGGGGGCGGCAGTACTTCCGCTGCACCCCTGGTTACGGGGTGATGGTGCGTCCCGACAGGGTGGTCCGGCGGGAGCGCGGCGTCCGCGGCGGGGACAAGCGCCGCGCCACCGCCCCGCCTCCGTCGGCGGAGCTCTGCCCCCCCGCCGCCCACGTTCCCGTGCTCCGCGGCAACAGCATGTCGACGGGCCGGCGGGGGGAGAACCGCAAGTCGTGGAGCAGCTGAAGGGAGGGGGGGGGGGGGGGGGCGGCGCCGGCAGCGCCGCGGGCCCGTCCCGCGACACGGCTTCACAGAAGGGACACACGGTCATATTTATTTAAGCTAACAGAGCGGAGTCTTTTGTAGATAAAGACAAGACTGCCCTGCGGAGGTGGGATCCACGCAAACAAGCAGCAGAGACGCGCCTGGAGGCCATTGGGTGGTGGTGGTGGTGGTGGTGGAGAAAGAGGAGATCTGACTGGACTGCTTCGCAGCCACTTCCTGAACCGCTCCAACAACACTTCCTGGGCTTTACCCCCGACCCCATGTGATTAACAGGAGGAAGCCCTTCACCGGGAGCCCCTTCATCGTCCTCCCTACCCCTGCTGTCCCAGCATGCATCTGGGTGTCCGAACCCACTCGAGGACCACCCCCCCCCCCCCCCCCCAGGCTTTCTGAGGAGTCCTTTTTGGTCTTTAATTCAGAAACCATCCCCCCCCCCCCTCTTCCCCACACGTGCCTTCATCGTGACAGAGTTTTAATCTCTTATCTCCATGAACAAGTTTATTTTATTATCATTGTGAAAGAGTCTCTTTTATCTCCGTAACTGACATAATCTTTCATCCTCATGAACGAGTTAATATTTTTCTTTCTCCGAGTTGTGTTTGTGAACACAGCAAAACCTTGTTTTTAGGTGTGAGGTGATCTCAGAGACTGGTGTGTGTGTGTGTGTGTGTGTGTGTGTGTTTGTGTGTGGTCTTTCTTGTTGGAGGCAGTAAGCAGCAAAGGGAGCAGGCTGTCTTACCGGGGAGAGGTTTAATGTGGCTGGAGCTGAGACGGGGGCAGATGGAAAGGGCTGACTCTCTGTTCCATACAGTGAAAGCCAACGGGAGCTCATCGCTTACCTTGTCAGTTACAATGTCGTTCCACCTGAATGACTTAAGAGGCGTCTGTCGCGTTGGACACGTTTGGGAGCAGCGAAAGGAAAGAGCAGACTCAGCTCGTGCAACCTCGGAAGCATATTTCTTCCAAAGCACAGCGATTAAACAAAGCGGGAGAGTGTCTGTGTGAAAGGATAAAGAGGAAATAGAGCCTCGGAACTGCTTGAGCGGCGATATCCAAGTGGTCTGTGGATGAACGATGGCAAAATGTACCCGAGCCATCCATATCTCCAGCAGTGTTGAGCAGCAATCGGAATCCGCTGGAAGTCTCTTCTTTGTTCAAATGCATATCCTGTCGCGTAGAGTGGGGGATCCACTGCTGAGTGTCTTTATTTATAGCCTGCAGCGGCTGAAGGGCTGATTTCATGTGCCAAGTCTTGATGTGATGATTGTTTATTGTCCCACGTTGTTTTTGTTGTTTCGGGGTGTTGTGATGGCCTGGTGGTACGGTGCACGTGTGGCTGCCTGGAGAGGAGCAGGGAGGCAGATTTGGGAGAAGTTGAGCACATTTCGTTTTTTTTGCAACCTGCAGAGGACGCAATCTCTACTATGCATTGAATCTTACTGGGCGAGCCGTGTGAGCTGGGGTACTCCTTGTTAAATTCTCTGGTTTGCTGACTGGGAGACGAAGACATTTGTCAAACTCTGGCTTGAAAATAATGTCTCGTTGGGATGATGGCGCCGGATGAATTGAGTAGATTTGGGAATATTTGTAACCATATTTGCGGGAGTGTCTCTGTTGAACATTCCATTAGACCTGTGTCTCTGTGTACCCCCACGGCGTATCTCCGCCCTGGGGTACATCTGACAGAGCTGCCCTTATTACCAACAACAGGAACCTACCTAGTTGTGGCCTACACACACAGAGAAGCATGTAATACATAGTTATATATAGTATACTGTAATACTCAAGTGTCCCATCTACAAACCTATCACGGATAATCCCACATCTACCTGTAGCGGTTGTGGGCGGTTCTGAGACCCAGACCGTGTCCCCATGATCTATTATTGTTAGGCTGCAGGACCCCGTGGGTTAATGAGGCTGACGGTGATGAAGACCTTGACCAGGTCGAACTGTCATGGAAACTCTGTCCGTCAGAGGAAAAGCCTTTTGCGTTTGCTATTTATATTGATTTTAGAGATGCCTTTTATTGATGTGAGCGATTATGAAGCCTTTTAAATGAATATTGCACAAGTGATTCTATGAGAACTGCTGCTGTTAGCATTGTAAATGTCCCTGTAAATTAATCAAATGATTTATGTAAGTAGTGTTAAAGCATGAATAGTAAATTAAGTAGAGCTCTTTGCTCCGTGGACCCAGTCAAATTCGAAAGGAGAGTACTCTATTGAAATATCCTATTTCCAATATAGTTGTGCTCAAAGATTAATTAAATGAGTCTAGGTTGAACAAGTCAGGGCTCTTGGTTATGTGGCCAAAATAATGAAGAATTATCATTGATTTAAAAGGCACTTTGCAGTGTGTGTGGACTTGAAAGAGAGTGGATGTGAGTTTGGGATTGGAAGTGATCCAACAACCTACTGTCTGCTAGAGAGACCTTGGGGATTGGACGAAAGCAATTCTAGGTTGTTGAAGGAACCTAATGGAGTAATTACTTTAGTCATCTCCCATAATGGGTTCTGAGGGTGGATCGTTCCATCCATCACGCGGGACCCGTTCAGTGATTATGAAGTATAACGATCTAGAGGCACCATTTAAAATGTGGATCCATCTGCTCCACGAATGGTCTTTAACCCGATCTCCTCCGTGTTCTCTGGTTGGTTGGTAGTCATTCTTTTTTTAAGAGAAGAGTTGGCTGTCCGGTATTTCCATGGGTAGTTTTGAAGGGGAGGTGGGGAAGTTGGTCAATGGTTTATTGGCTGTCATGTTTGAGCAGGTGAGGATTGATTGGCTGGCATGTTGGAAGTCGTCAAGGCTGAGTTAAAGTTAAAATTGGTTGTTGGCGGTCCGAATAGATGGTTGGTCGATAAGTGGACTTTTGGGATCGTCAGAGAGTTGTTGTGTGTTCCTTATGTGGTCTCTGATGTGGTAAGAGAGGGGAGGAATATGCTCCCTATTTGTTGTGTTTTATCAAAGGTGTGTGTTTGTGCGCGTGCGTGCGTGTGTTTGTGTGTTGGGCTCAGTAGGCTTTGCTCAAACTTATTACCAGCGAGGAAGGGATCCACCAAGCATCACTGAGGGGGTGTGTGGTTGAATCTGCCATGTTGACAGATGACAAACCGTCACCTAGGAGTTCTGCGCTGCCACGGGTACCATGGTACCATGGTTACTATGGCGAGTTGGCTGTTGGCGTTCCTACCCTAGCGACACACTCACTGTCTCGACTGAGATCCGAGGTGGTGGGAGTGTTTGAGATCACGCCAGACTTCCACTTTTAATGACTGTGCCTCCCAGGTCATGTCTTCTTCCACGTTTGTCCATATCAAACATTTTCAAATTCAATTCAGACGAGTACATTTCAAAAAATGACATGGGGCTTTATTTTTCTTTGCCTTGAGTTTTTATCAGACGGAATCTCTTATCCAGCGGGAAACTCTTCAATTTTAACTGTAGTGCTACCGTTTTTTTTGCAAATGTTTTGCTGTGCTTGTTTTCTTTTTTTCTTGTAATTTTCTGTCGATGAAATGGTCGCTTCCTTTCACCCTTTTTCACTTCATGAATCTGTAGCAGCCTATAAGTTGTCCCCATCAGCCCTGGTAGTGATGCAATCTGTTGGTTAGGAATGGTCACTAGAGAAGTCTGTCCCGATGAACATGACTCCATGACCCAGAATCACATGACACTTTAGAGTCTCGGTGGGAATACTCGAATGGCATCCTGGATCACGGGCCTCATCCTGCCCTCCAACATCCAGGAGATCCATCCCTAGATTGAACATTTCAACTGGAACTCAAGGGGACCATTCCAACTACAAACCCCAGACACAAGGTGTTAAGCCATACAGACGAGAATCTACACCCCAACCAGGACGTCTCACACGCCACCAATTAGTAGCAATGTTACTGCCTTTATTTGAGTGGTTCTTTGCGGTGTGGTCGTCTCTGACTGTGACACATAACCAGCAGCAGTATTGGTCAAGTCCATGACATTAACAACTCCCAGAACCTCACTACGGAACCAGTTCTGATCCAATGTGACTCTTGATGTGTCCAGACAATGTCGAGGTTCTGTATCCGGTGGTTGTATTTCCGTTTTAAAGGTGCTTCACAACGCTTTGTCTCTTTCGTCTTCAGTGATCTGGTTGCACTGGTCCTTATGTTTGGCCTGCAGCGCCCCGTACGACCCCGTATGATTTGGTCCAGATCGGTGTTTCTCCTGCCTTAGCAAGGCTGTTATCTATGCTTTTTTTTAAACCCTATTCCTTTTTAATTTCACATACATTTTATTTAAAAATGCGACCCATTGTCTAATATTTATTTGAATGGTATCAGTTTACTGCTGTCAACTATTATAGTACGGTTAATAACGGTTTGATGCAAAGTTTCAGTATTTTTGACTTATGTCATGCCTCTTATTTTAGAATGAAACTCGAGTAGTTACCGCCCATATGGGTTCAACACGGCGCCCCCTGGTGGCTGCATCTACACCTTGCCTAGGCGTGATTCCCCAGACACACAATAATAAAACAAATGAGAGTGAAACTATGGTCCTTCCATTCAGATTAACTCATGTGGCTTGCTAAATGAGTTGGTTTTGCAGTATTAGATTACAATAAAAGTAGGTTATTACTCAGGAAGTATAGCAGCCAGCAGGTGGCGCCCACTTCTTAAGACCTGTGGCTCTGAACCCGATGCGGCTGCAGCGTGGTGCTCTTTGTGCTGGCCCGGTGTTCTCTCTCAGGACCTTCAGACCCCAACACTGCCCCACCAATGTCCTGCTCCACAGCGCCCTCTCCTGGACCTGGTGGCCCCAGCAAGGCCCACTACTGCCCCTAGTCAAGCAGTGGATAAACTGTTACCCAGGCTTCCCTCGCGTTCTCATCACGTCACTTAACATCTCGTTAGGGGAATGGTTCAAGTGCCTGTTAGGTTGGGACTGAGCCTGTAAACCGAAGACAAAATATTTTCATCTGGCTTGGGCTTGGATGCGAGTTGTGTTGAAGCGCACCCCATGATCTGCTGAGAACCACGCCCTCCGATGGATGTGTTAAGAGCTAACTCATCAAGGTCTAATAAGTCTAAACCCGATGGACTCTAATATCTATCCATGGATTGGGTTTGAAGTGGCGAAGCTTAAATTCAACTACTCGACTCCTTTTCGGGACGAGGGTCAGCTAGTTCAGTTGCGATTCTCCTTACTACCACTAGAGGGCATTGTGCGGTTGTAAACTGGAGACGTCATCGTGCTGATCTTGTGGTAGTGACCTAATGTGGGAACGGTTGTTCTGTATGTACGAACCTATGTGTATATTGGAGCATACTAGACTTATAAACACAGAGCACAAGTTTGAGCTTTGATTAATTTAAATGTTTTATGTAATTCTATGCTGCAATCCAAAGAATAATCATGTGTTATAATGCATTTATAATTTCCATCTTTTATCATCTGGACAATAATCTCCCTGACAAGTAAAAAATAAAGAGGAAAACGAGAACATTGTGAGCCGTTTTGCTTTCCATTTGTCCCGAGGATTTATATACAATCAAGTTAATTCCGATAGGTGCAAAACCCAGACATTTAATCTGGGAGTCTTAATACCCTAACCAATACACAAATCAATATAACAAGGGAGTAAAGGACATTTCCACATCTTGTTTCCTTGAGACATTAAAACACACTCCAGCTGAGGGGTCCTTCAAACACACCAGGAGGGTACAGAGATACCCAGGGAACAAACTGCTGACGTCCACCCGGGCTACAAGATTGTGCGTCCGTGTGTGTGATGGAGAGATAGAGCTGGAGATGGATCCTCAGTTCAGACATTTTTAATCACTTTAATTCCCTGGCGGATACAACGGCAATAAAAACAGTTTCAAATTAAATCAGGATTTTTCAACAGATGAAAAAAAGGAATAAAAAGGCTTATGTAGGCATTACTACATATCGATTACAAAACAGTCTACTGTCCAAAAAGGCACTAAACAGTGACACTGAGACAAAACACAGGACGTCCTGACATTGATCATTTCAAATGAACCAAACATCCTTTAGAAGTTTGTTCTTTCATCTGAAGAGTTCAATAAAAAAATACAAATTTAAAAGAATTTACACGGACAGAATAATATTTGAAACAATTTAATTCTGTACTATGTAACTTTGCAAGGGAGCAGCCAAGTGGGTTAGTCGCGAATGGTGCTGCAACCAAATCACCCATGTTCTCTGATGCAATCATCACACGACAAGGAAGTGAATGTTGAGCTACAATGTGTTGTGGCAATTATTGTTTCACTTCCCGCAGAGCCAAGCCTGGTCTGTCAAGTCGCTGTTGATATGATGGTTAATCATGGACTTTTTGTTACAAATCTGTTTGCAGAGAGTAGCTAATAAAATTTAGGATTTTATTTTAACTTTTATCGCTCTCTAGATACTCTTTGACCACAGTTTACTGCTGGACCTGATTGGGTTGATCTCAGGTCAGCCTTGATGGGCCGTTCTCGGTTTAATACAGGGGAGAGGGAGGTGATCTGGTGTCACTGTACAGACTGAGGTCAGTCATGTTCCGCCTGTCATAATCTCTTTTTCGACATGGCTAAAGGAAGACCGGAGGCAGATACTGCATGTTACAACAAAACGACACATACATGGTAATACAGACATGACTTACAGTCCTGAAACAATCTTTATAAAACATGCTGACATCTTAAATGAATCACATGACTTAGTCTCTGCTTGGCAGATTTCACAAAAAGAAAAAAAGATATAAAATATTTTGCAATAGCATTTGTGAATGTATATATATATTTTGTTTTAACATATTTGATTACAGTACAACATCACTAGCTAACAACGCCTCCGTTTAAGAAACACTCGGTGGGAAATAATTCAGGATTCAAGTTAAATTAGACATTTGGTCTAAAACAAACCTTGTGGTACCTGGTCAACATATATTCTTGGATGGACACTACTTGAATAGTTCTGTAAAAAATACCCCAGAATATTCCTAGAATCAGACAGTATACGGTTTTCCCCAACAAAAGCGTGCAACTTCAAGCTGCTTCATAAGCCTTGAGAATGGATTTGGTAAAAAAAATGGTTACTCAAATGAGGGTAAGTGATCGTATGAAATCAGGTATATTTTCTATATCCTATTGGAGGGTTTCATGGGGAATTTAGATGCAATTGTTTCACAATAGTTGCGGTGTTGCCAACAGTCCTGGAAGCTTAATACAGTATATTTCCAACAGTCCTGGCAGCTTATGAGTAACTACTTTTAAGTTTTCCTGCAATCTTGTCTTTAATGGAAGATTTAGGAGTCAAACTGGAGAATATTATGATGCACTTTTGTGCTTTGAGATAAAAAAAAAAGAACGTAAAGAGGTCATGAAACACATAGTATCATCTTGTCCGGTTTGGTTCTTTCAAGAGGAACTTCAGTTCAGTGTCCGCTTACCACCAACCAGATCTAAGAAAGTATTATTTTTCACTGGTGCCTGAGGATAATGATTGTGTTAAAAGTATTGTCCTATTTGCGTAAAACAATTAATAAACAAAAGATATTGATCTCTATAGTCCCTGAAAAGTATGGTTGGAAGCATGTTTCTTCCATGTTGAACTGAAAAACCCCAGAGATTATATCTAAATTAATCATATTGAGAAATCCTCAATACAACTATAACGGTAAAACCTGGTAGCATGTTGAAGCAGCACTCTATGGAGCGAAGTAGTTAGCTTACAAGTATTTAGCTTATAAGATTTGGAGACTGAGGTATTTGTAAATAGTTTATTGTTAAAATAAATGTTGTATCATGAAAACTTGAATCTTTTCACCTGATGGCAGCACTAAGTTTAACCAAACAAACCGGTTTCATTTAACATGTTTGATTTAACATGACATATAGCTTGTCTAAATAGCATATTTTTCTTTTGTAAATAGCTGGCTAGTGTGTAAATATGATAGCTTGTGTTAATATTTACAGTATAGCATGTTAGTGTTAACAGTATCTAGTTAGTGGTAACACAAGCAAGCTATATAGTAAGCTAACAGTATAGCTAGCCAGTGTCAAAGGGTATGGCTAACAAGTGTCAACGTTATAGCTAGCCTGTGTTAATTGGTAAGTACACACTAACTAGCCAGCTCTAGTTTTCCACCAATTCTGCGCTGGTGAAGCACTTTTTTTTTATAAATGCCACCATTAGTCAATTCAGTTAAAAAGGTGTTTAAGTAATTGATCATCCTACATTTGAGTTACTTTGCAGAGGAAAGTTGCCTTGGACAGCAATGTCCCAAATGTTACTTTTGTTTTCCACTTGTCTGACTGGTGTCAGGTGTCAGTCAGTATATTACACTGATACATGGAAAGCCTAAGAGGCTGGAGAAATATGGACAACTCTGTACGGGAATAAGATTGTTTAACATAAATTAGGCTGTCAGACATTTCACCGTATGGGCAAAACATTCAATGCATCTTCAGTGCGATGCGTTTGTTGGTTAATTGTTTTGCCCGTAGGAGGTCAACGCGGTTCTGGCTAATGGCCAGTCACACAAAGTGCAGTTCAAGGCTCGAGCCCTTTTCAAAACACACGCAATAACCACCCTTTGTTATTTTGCCCACGGCAAATTAACCAGATTTTGTTTTTGATACCACACTTTGTAGCCTTGACTTTGTAGCATTAGACTATTTACAGGTTATGCAATTCTGACCTTGTTTAAAGAGTTATCTGTATTTTGAAAACATTTGTAATGCTTAAATAGATACATTTTTTAAAAGAGATATGCGTTGTATTTGCATTAATATAACACATCTCATTTGCCCTGTTTGTGACACCAATGATCCAAGACTGAGTACAACAAAACATCAAATAGTCCTGCCATGGATATGCCAAGAATGTGAGATTGTTTTTGATTCCCAATTAATTAGTAGATATAAAAGTTTAAAGCTTATCCGATTGGTAGAATTCTGTGGGGACTTTTCGCATTCATATACATTTGTCATAAAATCTCAACGTTTTCTACAGTGTGGCGTGACTTTCCTGGACTCAAGAATAGATTGTGGAAGTCACAAACAGGCCTAACCTCTGATGTGCATTTGAATAACATATCCATATAAAAATCTAACCCTTTTGAGTCCTTAAGTCTGTCAAAGAGCTAGTCCTCCAACTAAAGACAGAGGCGTACATTTGATATTATCAAGCTTCCAACCAGCCGCTACTGTCCACGTATTTCTAGACCTCTTGGTTCATCAATACGTCTCCCATGTTATTTTGATCCGTTTCATACTGCTAAGCCAACAGAGAGCCGGTTCATATATCACGTCATGAGATCACATTGGGTTCCTAGGATTTCTGCAGAACTCCTTACGACTCAAACAAGGGACAATGTTAATTTCCTCCACCCAGGAAGACAAGCCTCGGCGCGTCAGTCTATTTTCAGTATTTTCTGATATCTCTCGGCTATATTCAACAGGTTTAGAAAGGCAGGTGGCCTGGAGGCTCTTGGCACAGTAAGGTATTTGACTAAAACTACGACTTACGTTTTCTGCTCACTCGTCTGCCTACCTGCCTTCCGTCAACTGTTGTAAACAAAAATCGCTTATAATAATTCATTTATAATAATGAGCGTTATATCAAAGTCATAATTCTATTTTTGGGGATGTAGCGGTAATGCCTGGGACAGTCGGGTGTAGCGGGGGGGGGGGGGGGGTGGAGGTAGAGCGGTGAACTTGAACAACCACACCCAAACACCAACGCACCTCTCTCATCCCAAAGCTTCTCTCCGGCGCCCCGTCTTCATTCGTCCTCCATCGTCTCTGTCTTGATGTCATTTCCTGTGCTGCCCCCTGCGCCGCCGTCAGACGCCTGATTGGCTAGGGCTAAGATAGTATGATTGACCGCCGCCATCTCCACAGCCAAGCTGATCGGGTCCTGGACCTCAGTGGGTGAGCTGTGACTGGTGGGTTCATCCTGGAGGGAGGGGGAGGGGGGAGACCAGGACACACCCGTCAGTCTGGAAGCCTCTGCCTGAGCCCCCGCCCCTAACAACGATCGGCCTATCAGAGGGTTGCCCTTCTGTCCAGTCACACCCCCCCTGCCCAAGCCCGGCCAGGCAGCCAACCAGCTGGGGAGAAGAGATGGGACCTGAGGGGAGTAGGTCGCAGGTTAGGTGGTGGCCGGCTACACAATGGTGGTGGTGTGTGGGTGGCGGCGAGTACAGACGTACCTGTGTGGGTGAGGACAGGTCTATTCGGCTCAGTCCAAACGCTCTGTTTGCCGCCCTCTTGTCAAACACTGACACCTCAGGGCCCTGCGGTGAAACAACACGCTGGTCTGAGTACAGCTTTATAGAGAGGAGACGGGACCCCTCTATCGTCTCCGTATTGTGGGGCTAAAGAAAGAGAAGTTCAACCTTCTACTGGTGGACACCGGGAGCTGCCCAGTAGAACCCCAGCTTTGTACCGATGACACTGGGAGCTGCCCAGTACTTATAGTGGGTATAACGTCCACATTATTAGATGAAGGAGGCTGGAGCTCAGGGGTCAGCCTTGGTCAGCAGGACAGCGGCTCCTACCTGCTCTGGGAAGTCGTTGCCGTCCACCTCGTCGCTGTTGGAGTGGCCCCCCGGGCTCACCACATCCATGCCGTGGCTCTCCAAGATGGCTGCTTCTTCAAAAGACACAAAACTCACCATAACATATCAGGGGGTCAAACCTTAGGACCGCATGCATCCCTCGTACACACACAAACACAGTGTGTTCTGCTCGGCAGTGCATGCTGCAAATACTTTATGGATTAAAAAAAGGTCCTTTATAAGCCTTTGGCAGGCCGGTCAAAGCAATACGTATATTTGCACAATCCTGTCAAAATGCAAAACACGCACTACACACAAAGAATAGCAACATGGAAACACGCATGTACTAAAAAGAGATGTATATCGGTTGGTGGAGGATATTACCTATGTTTGCGCGCCTCTTCATCTCTTTGCGTCGGTTAGCGAACCAGTTATAGACCTTCAGAGATGTGACCCTCTCCAGATCAGACAGCTTCTTCCCTGTCAGGAGGAGCCAGTTAAACATCCATCTCCCGTGTGTGTGTGTGTGTGTGTGTGTGTGTGTGTGTGTGTGTGTGTGTGTGTGTGTGTGTGTGTGTGTGTGTGTGTGTGTGTGTGTGTGTGTGTGTGTGTGTGTGTGTGTGTGTGTGTGTGTGTGTGTGTGTGCGCGCGCACACACTCTTATTTCTCCATGCCTCATGAACACAGCCTCTTAAAGTTCAAACATTTGTTTCCGTCTAAATACTCTACCTGCAACAAATCTATTCTGGTATGATTGCAGTTTATAAATAGCCCCTGGTTTTTACAAGCCATGCCAATGTGACTCAACATCCTGCCACCGGCAGGAATCTGTCACTAATACAGCATGCATAATGCGGCCAGATTATCGGCTGCAGGCGTGCATATCTTAACATTGATTTTGGCATTAACGTGGAGACAAATGGTTGCTTTATGCTCCTGACATGTGTTGATGCATAGATATTGATTGGCGCAGTGTACACCGGCTAGCTGCAGAAACTCCACCTTAATTAAACAGACCAGAGCCTCCGATAGAACTATTTCACAGAGGCGTGATGGTGGGACAAACCCCGGTATTGCTCATAACATTAATTATGTGACTGCTCCTTTTGTGTTCCCGGGACCCGGAGGTAGACATATCGGCACTCGCTAAGTCAACTAACCACGCCCTGGTACAAAAAAGGAGCCGACCCATAATTAGTGCTAGGAGCAACAACTGTGTTTGTCCTTCTATACCTCGGAGAAAAGATTCTAAGCATCACCAATATCTTGGGATTTACTTGTGTGATTCCAGAAACTAGTTAGAACCAATTCTACCTTTAAAAAAGAAAAATAACAACCCTATCTTGTGTGGCGCAACGTAAAACACACTCTTGTTAGGGCCATTGTTATCGAGGCTGGAAATGCACGCAGTACATTTAAACCCTGATAGTGTTAAAAGGTCCCATGACATGCCACCAGTTGGGAAGTGATTAGCCGTAAGACGCCGTTTTGAAAACCTGTCTCTTATGACATCACAAGTGCACCTAAGCATAAGCCCAACTAGATGTGTGACAGGTGTCACGGGGCCTTTAAACAGCGCTGGGATGCCCTGCTGCTGTAGTGTTGCCAGCTCCCTGCCTAGCCGGCCCTACCTGGCTTCTGGATGACCGCGTTGCAGGCGCTCGCGATCTCCTCCCTCTTCGCCTCGTCAGGGTACTGGTTATCACTGAAGTAGCTACACACACACACACACACACACACACACACACACACACACACACACACACACACACACACACACACACACACACACACACACACACACACACACACACACACACACACACACACACACACACACACACACACACACACACACACACAGAGAGAGAGAGGTCTTTAGATAGTCCAACAGCCACCCCTTTGTTTAATATGACCACGGTATTGGCCCCGCCCCCTCACCTCTCCATGACAGAAAGACACTCCTTCCTCCAGGTGAAGCGACTCCCCCGCCTCAGACGGGACCCCCCCGGCATGGAGCCAAAGGAGGGCGGGGTTTGGTGCCACTCCACCATCTCGTCCATGGCCATTGGCGCGGGCCGCATGGCCAGAGTAGCCCCTACACACACACACACACACACACACACACACACACACACACACACACACACACACACACACACACACACACACACACACACACACACACACACACACACACACACACACACACACACACCCTGTTTTAACGTTGCAACTCCAAACCCTGGCTTCAACCAGCGGTAATGTAATAATATAATGACTAGTTGTGTGACAATAGCGTAGAACATTCCATAAAGACGGTATGGGGGACCGCCCAGTGGAACTACAGTCTTCTCGACCAACCTGCCCTACTACCATAGACTCTTTACTTGGGTGTAGTGAAGCCACCAGAAAAGCCTGATTGTTCCCAGTTTAATTTCACTCACGTGAAACAGGGATGCACATCCACAATCAGATTGGATGCTTTTTCATACAGCATAATCCAGTAAGAGTAGAACCGTCTCTGATTAAATCAGAAGAAAACAGCCGTTTTTGTAAGTAGCAGATATGATAGATGTGCATTCCGTGGAATCTCTTTCAGTTTGGTATGGATTAGGAGAACTTGTTTATAGAATGCTTATGACTTTAATGTGACCTTGTGTTGAACGATTAAGACTGTCTCAGTATGTAAATGACAGTATATTTACCCAAATTGGTTGATGACATGATATGAAACGGAGGTTGAGTTTGGTGGTCAAAGGGCTGGTGCTGTTGCCTGTTCTGTTGTGTGTGGGTGTGTTGTACCTGGGTTGGTCTTCTCCAGCAGATACCAGCGGTAGAAGGCCCGTTTCTTCTGGTCACTCAGGTCTGACCCCTGCTGCACCAGCCAGTGGGAGATCCGGCTCTGACTAATTCCTGGAAGGAGAAATCGAGAAAAAGGTGACATGCTTTTAGTTTAGTGTCACAAAGTGTTGCCTTATTCGAATTGGTTCCCTTGTGCAAAATAACGTGCACTATTTAACGAGCGGAACACCCTGGCCATGTTCATTATCAAACCTTTGCAATATACCTATATTTCTAGCACCACCTCCCTGCGTCTTTTGTTTTGAGGAGCCTATAAGAAGTCACCTGGGTGGTGTGGGGCAGCCATCTTGGTGGCGCGTAGCATGGACATTTTGCTACAATCCCATGATGCTTAGCGGTTTTCAATATCACAATGGCAGGCTCTTTATGTAAAAGCTTTCAAGTGGTGACATCAAACACAGTTCTGCTATTTTATGCGACCAACACGTCATGTCGATGTTTGGTGCATAATTTGGTGCCTGAATTCCCCCTCCAGTTGTTCCCTGAATACTATATAGTGTTCATTATTTCTGGAACAGGGACTGAGGGCACAAGTGAGCCAAATTGAACACGGCATGCATGTCAAATGTCGCTTTGTCTGGCTGGCTATCAGTAGAGTTAACTCTACATTGATTGGCTGAAGGCCAGTTTGGGCTGAGACACTGACCTGTTACCTGGGCAACCACAGCTTGCGAGATCCGCCTGTTTCCCAGGAAGTTTTTGATCTCCTCTTTAATCACAGCGCTGTCCATTCTACACACACACACACACAGGGAGAGAGAATTTATAAATGTATTATGGGATGCATCAGGGAGAAAATAAAGAAAATATTGAATAAACCTGGATAATGTGAAAGTTGAATTCACTGACACAAAAGAGTAAAACATGGTCGACTCACTTGTGCACATCGTTGCAATTAATTAAACTAATTGTCTCTTAATTCAACTAATGACCTGGATTATTCCAGTCTCTCTATTTCAGTCCCTCTCACAGCTGAGTGGACCTCTGCGCTGCCAAACCGTACAGGTGACAAGAAGAGCAGCACACAAACAGGATTATAGATATTTGGCTAGCCTAGTCAAATCTACCAGTAAACCTTGATTCACGTGAACCACACCAGTTCATGCTAGTTCAGCCTGGTCCTCACCTCATGAGTTCTTCCACCTTCTCCTCGAACTCCAGGTCTTCCTCACTGGTCTCGAAGCCGTAGCTCTGGGCCACGACCCCACCGCTGCTGCCGATCATGGCCACGGGAAACCTCGGAGGAGACAGCTTCCCGTTCGCCATGCCGACGAGACCGTTCTCCGCCGCCGCCGCCATGGAAACGGGCGTTGGGGCCGACGCCAGGAGGGGCGGCGAGGTGCGGTACAGGTTACTGGGCGACGGCGACGCCCCGTTCCCGGCGAAACAGGTCTGAGTGGCGGTGGAGGTGGTGGAGGAAGAGGAGGAGCGTGGCGGTGGCGGGCGGGAACGGGGGCTGGGCAGACGGCTGTGCTGGCGCTCCAGGCGCTCCAGGGTGTCCAGGGCGTGCACGATCTCCGCCTGCGTCATGCCGGAGCGCCATAGGCGCTGCAGCAGGTCGATCTGCTCGATGGTGAAGCGCGGCTCCTCGCAGGGATGGGACATCCTGGAGGCGCCAGGGGTCAACAAAGGGTCAGGGGTCAACAACCGGATAGGGGTCAACGGGTCAGGGGTCAACAACGGGAAAACAACTTGAGAACTTAATCTGAGAAAAGATACTGTTGAAATAGAAAATGTTCATGGCGATAACGTACAAACTACCACTCTGGAAAGCTCTTTTGGACAGAAACGCCAGAACAACCGTTCTTTACGGGCAATTTCCCCCCTGTTAACAAATAACTTCATAATATTTGGGTAAAAATAGCACTGAAATGCTCACAAACACTTTGTGAGATAAAAACTGAATGGTGTAACTGCCAACGCAATCAACCAATCGTTTCCCAGTGAGCCTCCTTTACCAAATGATGGTAAAGGAGGCTCATTATGAGCCTCCTTTACCAAATGATGATCAGCTTCATTATTATTTTCTAGTATTCCCATTTTTAAATTAAGTTTCCTAGATCTGCGCCTGTGTAGGTTCCTTTTGTTTCTGCTCTGTGTTAACCCGGGTGAAAGTCAAGCAATATATAATTAACCCCGGCAGTGCCTTTTCGCAGTGCCTTGTTTTATCCATTGAGCTACAAAAGGAATATAACTCCTAACCCTGGCAATGCTAGTGCCTTGCCAGTAAGATGTTCATGGAGTAGATGGAGAGTGACGCTTTTTTTTGTGTCTCACCTCCGGCCCGGGCTGTAAGAAGATGATCACCCAGCAGAGAAGACACATAAATAATTATCGGACACAGACACACAGACACACGCACCTCAGTTTGTGTTCCCTGCACATCGTATTCACACACACTTGCTTATTGTGAGGAAATCCTTCTCAGTACGTGTTCCCTGCACATTGTATTCAACATCTGTCAGCATATTGTATACAGTAACATTAACCTAAACAATGAGCTGAGCTTTACCCCTGCACTTGAACCAACTGCAACACAGAACCAGATGCTGCAGTCTTGAAACCCCGCTGGATACAGGCAACAAAGTGAGGGCTGGGAGTAGATTATCTTTAACCTCATACTTTACTCTCTCCCGCACTCACCATGGCATTGGCCACGTGTGTAGAAGATGGCTTCACTGAGAACAACCAACCAACTTTCTCCATCCTCTCTGTAATAATATCAATTCAGCCCCTGGGAAAATGGCATGTTTAAGCTACATTACTGAAGTGAGTAACCACCCTTAGCCAGGCAGAATCACAGCTAATGATCCATGCAGGTTTGGGTGCGCTTTCCAAGCGCTAGGCAGTGCTAACAGCCTCTGCTGAGGCATTTAAAATAACAAATTGAAGCGTCAACAGAAGATAGAAATTACAATCACGCCAGTTGACAAGAGCCCTTTCATTTACGCCGTGGATCTCCCGGAGACGTGTGCAGAATGTCTGGGGAGACCGCCACACTGATCACATAACAGGCTAATTAATCACTTGCCGAACCCCAAAGGATTATTTATCAACATGAGCGAGAGTACATTTACATCTCTTAGGTTAATATGATTGGTTTGAGGGACTATCTCTTGGACAAATGTTTTTCTAAACTGTGTGTGTGTAGTGTATGTGTGCGCATGTGTGTGTGTGTGCTTGCGTGCTGAGGTTGATAATGTACCACTTTGTTTTCTCTATAGACAGGAGAGGAATCAATCCAAGCAACCAGCCAATCAAATCTCACCCTCTGACATAACATAACTGCGTCTTTTCACTCAGCCATCAGGGATGGGCCCTAACACAGGCTGGTTGTTCATACTAGCAGCACCTCCATGAACCTAGGCTAGTGGAAATCCAGTGGATGTGATCATGCTGCTGTATGTTTGCTATTCTGTAAATGCAAACAGACGAACAGTTGGATAGGCTATGGCTTTCTTTGTTGAACAATCCTTTAACTCTGTGACTGGGCTGACTATCAGCACACAGCATGTTGAGAATCAGTTAAACATTTGGCACCCATGTTGCTCGTAGGAACCATTACACTGTTGGGGGCAGTGTATAATGTATAGTTCACCCAGGCCACTTCAGTGGGCAGGAGAGGAGATTTGATAAACACATGATGTGTGGGTTAGGAATTGAATTATGTACTAAAGAATTTAACCTTGATACGAGTACAGAAATTGGGTGCAAATGGGAATTTAACTAAAATTACCCAGTAAAAGTTTTGGTTGTCAGACATTCCCTTGATTCGCTCGATGCAACACATAGGCTCTGTTTGTTAATCATTAATAAAAGGCCATATGAATTATCGATCACCAACAGTATTTATTGCAGCATAAATTATCTATATGCAGAACGTATTTGAAGGGTCAAAAAAAGTTGAAGGATAGTCCTCAAAATAACCACCGATTGATGTTAATTTGGTTCCTGTTATTAAAAGCATGCATTATTTGTTTTAAGGAGCTTCCCTAGAAATCAAAAGGAAGTTCGTTTCTGCACTTCAGCACAGAAATAGAAAAGAGCACACACACACACACACACACACACACACACACAGTATCCGGCTTCTAAAACCATAGCATGCAGCTACAAGGGCCTATTGATATTAATAATCTGTGAATGTTGAATATTTGTAGACCCCGGTCTTGTTCAAAACTTACTTAATCGGCTAGTTGTGTAACCGAAGGAAAGTTGTAAAGTCAGGCAGACAGATGTGGCACCAGATGTTCTGGGGGACTTCCCCCCCCCCCCCCCCCCCTATGTGTTAGTAAGCAGCGCTGATTACTAAAACCCACCGAACACACCTGTCTGCCTTATAGCTTTACGTATACAACGATGTAGATCGTTTTGATCCCTATAAGACAGTAGATTTCGGGTTGTATTTCCAGGGGAGAGGCCATGGTGTGGCAGTGCCAAGAAGAGCTGGGCGAGCCTACGGGATGGCTGCCTGCTAGCCGCCGTTAGCCGCCAAGTTCCCCGGGCTGCAAGTCTTACCTGGCTGACTGCATCCGTGACCGCCGACCTCCGCAACATTTAATTGACAGATGGATTTGGTCCCTTGTGTTTCCAGGACTAGCATGCACGGATGGGTTTCCGGTTGCTACTTAGAATGTTAATTTGATTTTACTGGGTAGCGAGACTGATTTGCCTTTGTCCGACAGACAGAAGCCATATTGACATGGCAACGCAATGCTTTCTGGGACTCGTAGTCGTCTAGAGTTAGAACGACATAGACAGTATTCACTCTACTACATCATGGACCTATGGTCTACATCTTCTGCTTTCTTTTAGATTTTTATGACGGTATGAAACCTCCATTCTGCGCATTACCGCCACCGTCTGAGCCGGAGTATGAACCGGGGACCCTACTTATCTTAGACAAAAAAACAACAACATATCAACCAAAATAACTCAAACTTAGGCTACATGACATTAATCCATTTTGTTATCTTTAAAAAATGAAAACCTAATTTAAAGATAACATCCCCTCTATTTGCTATACTAATGTATAGGCCTACCCCTTGACTCCTTTAATATCAGTCTCTGGTCTCTTATGTTTTGAACGCAACAGTTGGCCTACTGGTTTGACAGTTTCTGTCAATTGACAATTGAATCTTTTAGTCTGGCAGTGTCAAGCCTTATAGGCAATGTGAAATATGGTGTAGTACTCTAATCACTGTGTAGCCGGATTACAGTTAGAGCAATAACAATTATTGAAATATATTTCATGAATATAGCTTATACCATACAAAAAGAATATGACGCATCAATTGGAGAATTATAAGATAGAGTACAAAAAAAAGTATGAAGTCATTGGTTTTCCTTACCCAAGGAACTAGGAACCTTTGAAGGACCCTTTTTGGGGTGTTGTTTTGACCCCAGTTGGTGATGAATATTCCCTTATTTTCCACAAGGGGGAGCTAAAGTATCAAGAGTTAAACAAAACGACTAGGTTGATTGTTTACCATAATTGTGTGCAATAATTGGTCATCTAGCGCTTGAGGTTTACTGACGCTAGAAGTGTTTTTATCAGGAACCATAATATTGCTTGCCCATTCCATCGTAAAGAAAAATGGGTTCCCGCAGTGGCATACATGTATCTTCTAGTGTATATAGGCTACTGGAAGCGGTAGACCACTGCCTTTAGGTGTCACTGTCTGCCTATTATGTCCTTGTTCCTAAATAGCCATTTGTACATGCAAATGTGTCACCTATAATGGCAGATTGTTTTTTAGTGCACTAGAACCAGCACCATTTCATTCAACAAAACGTTACACACAGTCTTGCGGTGTGAACGCAATATTTATTTGTCCTTCTATACTCAGGGTCAAAATGATTTGTTGTACCTTAATGTGCGTTGCGATATAATATTATATTATACGGAATATAATATTGTACAATGCATTGTTGTTATTATTGTTGCAATCATTTTTATTCTTAAAATGATTCTGATGATCATTATTAAGAGCTAGTAAGACTATTATTTTAGTAATGTGCAGCAGTATTTTTAGTGGGGTGGTCGCAGCAGCAGTAGAAGTAGTAGTATTTGTTTGTAAACAACTAGATTTTGCATGTTAAATGTCTTGTAAGAGCAGCACTCAGCTATCTTTTGTTCCCAGAGCAGGTTCAGCAAATACGAGGGGGTAGAAAGGGGATGTGGGTAGGGGTGCAGGGGATGGGGAGGGAGGGGGAGAGAGAGAGAGAGAGAGAGAGAGAGAGAGAGAGAGAGAGAGAGAGAGAGAGAGAGAGAGAGAGGCAGGCTTTAGGATACAGCACGGGGAGAGAGGAGGAGAGAGCAAGATGCTGACAGATTCCTGATAGATGTGCAAAATGGCGCAAGCATGTACGACCCCAGCGAGCCCCCCAACTGTAGCCGTGTAGGTTAGACCATGTAGAGCTGAATGTGGATATCCATGCTGCTGCTTCTCCCGTTCACGTCGCCTTATTTTCTTCAACTGTTGGAATTCATTTGGAACAAGTGCTGAAATGGCACGAAGGGGCTGCTGCTTTGTTCCATGTGTTTTGGGGCTACTCCTGAATTCTCTGATCGGTGAGTGGCATTTAACGGTGCACCCGTCCGTGCATCATAATAAGACTGCAAGGTAGCACCTTGTGCATGTATGTCGTATTATACTTGGGTGTGTGTAAATGCCTTACTATCCTGGGCCGCACTTCTCATGGCGACGCCAGCGTTCCGCGGAACCGTGAACTTGGCCGTACGGCCGATGGCCGTGAGCTTTTATTTTGGAGTCAATTCCTCCCTTTCGGCTGTTTCGAGTTGAGTTGCCCAGAGCGCAGGATCAATACGTGGGTGTTTCATCTTAAATGGGATGAAATTAAGAGAGAAAAAATACCTAAACAAAAACATAGCACATGCATGAAATCGTCCGTGGTAAACGCTCCGTGTAACGATAGAGTGTACAGTGTTTCACATGGTTACCTCTCCACATGGAAATAGGCTTTGCTTGGTGTTTTCACAACAGTAGCAGTTGCGCTGCTCAAGGTGCTATTGATGAGCATCGTTTGTGTTGATTTTGCAGCTTGTTTTGTCTCTCAAGATGCATTCAAACATGCAACACAAAGTAATTAACTGCTTTCAAAGTTATCGCCACGCTTGATTCGAAAAGTCGGAACCAAATACTACGGGGACTGCATGTAGATATGTTTTATGTTGTAATAACAAACTTCTGGTGCAATAACGTGTATTTTCCCCTTCACAGTACTAATTTTCAAAGGGGGTTGTCTTTATAACGGTCCTCACCTTTAAACTTCAATTTCCAAACGATTTACCAGTAGGCCTAATTAACATAACTAATTAATACTTACTACATCTCTTTGGAAGTCCAAGACCCTTAAAGAGGTGCATACTTCCTTAATACCCTTATTTGGACCGCCACAACCATAAACCCGCTCTACCTAAATCCAAACCACCTTACAAATAGTAGCCTAACCTGCGATTCTCTCCTGGCAATTACTGGTATTCATTGTTCCCCATTAAAGGATGGATGTGCAGTCAACTTTTTTTGTCGTGGCAACTTGGATTTTTTATATGTTTGTAAATAGTCACACATACATCCAGTCGAAAGCGTTTTATCTGCGGACTCTTTATTGATGGCCCAGCTCTCTCTCGCTCTGGTCGCTGCACCACCCGCTGGATGTAAAATGGCAATGGTTATTGTTCCGTGAATAGATGGGGGGAAAAGGCCAGGTTATCCCTACTGGCAGAAATATTTGTGCGGATTAAATGTCAAGGCTTTCAGTCCTGTCCTTTTCAACCCTTTTGCCCACCTTTTATCGCTAAAACGTGAGGGCTTTCTCGCTTTTTTTCCCTCCCTCCCTGCGGTCGTGATTGGAAAGAGCGTCTGGAATTGAGTACGTGCACAGCAGAGAGACCACACGTGGACCCCGATCTCAGTCACATTTAACCGATATGTCCACATTCATTATATTCTATATTAAGACCCCCCCACATCCCCCCAGAACTGAAAAAACTGATATGTGATTCCACTGAAATATGTAGGCGTATAAACAATAAAATAAGATTTGTCAACTTTTACAATTGACGTATTTAATCAATTATAATTAGATTAAAACATCAAAACACTTAAAAAATATATATTATAATACTTGGATTATTGGTTGTCGTAGCCTACTCTACAATCTTCGAGCCAAATGTTAATATGAGCATGAAATAATACTAGTGCCTTGTTTATGGACCCGTGGTTGGTTATGGTTTACTGTTTTCTCCAGCAGTGTGGACAGTTAATCTTAAAAGTTTGCATTTTGTTCTCATTTTGCATCTGCTCACTACAGATGGATATGGATGGATAAGTCAGATGATGTGTATGGATGTATAGATGATGGATGGTTGCATCGATGATAGATGGATGATGGATTTATAGATGCATTGGTGAGAGTGGATACAGATGGAGGGAGGGAGTGATGGTATAGATAGATAGACAGATCGATGAACCATCCCGGACTCATTGTTACATGTATAAACCAACCAAGAGAATTTCAATATACTCGCTGCAAAGCTTGAAATGGCCTACGCTTGTTATTCTTCCAAATCTAGAAAGAAAAGCTTTGCAGGGTAATGTTTAGTAAAGGTGAAGATGTTAACAGTTGGCAGGAGTCTTTATTTTCTCAGTAGATGTGTGTTTTCCTTCCCAGTGACTCCGGGAGGGAGAGGTTCAGGAGCCGCAGCAGCACTAAAGCTGTCGTTCTGTAGTCGTTCCACGGGGAACTTCCTGTGTGAAGTCTCTGTCGGCCACGCAGAGTTCCAGGTCGCCGTGGTTCAGGAGGGGGGGGGTTGTAGGTGTGAGGAGATGAGGCGGTGAGGGGCAGCGGGGTACAGATAAAGCCTCTGAGGAGGCTGAAAAACAGCAGCAGTGTGTGTGTTGAGGAAGTCCATGCGCTACATAAGTAAACATCGCTAGACACAAAATAACCAGTAGCGGCACCGGTGTGGTGTGTTCACACAGAGGGAGAGAGAGAGAGAGGGGCCCCTTTCCAACCCCCACACAAGTTAAAAGGGGGGGGAAAGGTATCCGAAACAGAGCCACAATAGAGAGAGAGAGAGAGAGAGAGAGAGAGAGAGAGAGAGAGAGAGAGAGAGAGAGAGAGAGAGAGAGAGAGAGAGAGAGAGAGAGAGAGAGAGAGAGAGAGAGAGAGAGAGAGAGAGAGAGAGAGAGAGAGAGAGAGAGAGAGAGGGAGAGAGAGAGAGACATTGGATTTCTTTAAGGAGCATGTCAGTGCATTCCTTCCCCTGCTACCTAAAGAGCAGGAGCAGGGGGAGGTGGGCTTGGGGGGGGGGGGGGCTCTGTTGGAATTTGAGAGATGACGCTGGCGGTTCTGTGTTCTGACCCCTGAGCCGTTCAGACCCCTTCCCTCCCTCCGCTGCGTGCCCTGAGGCAGAGGCTGGCAGAGTTCAGTCCATCAGCCCCTGAAACCCGATACCAGCCGGGCCCACTAAGCCCCTCTTTTATGGTTCTAAGTCAGGTCCGCGTGTTTACGTCCTTTATTTATTGTACCTCTCGTGCCCCCCTCTCGCTCTCTCTCTCTCTCTCTCTCTTGCTATCCTCTCCTCATCGTCTCCCTCTCTCTATCCGTACCTCTATAACTTTCCCTCGCTCTCTCTCTCTCTCTCTCTCTCTCTCTCTCTCTCTCTCTCCCTCGTTCTCTCTCTCTCTCTCTCTCTCTCTCTCTCTCTCTCTCTCTCTCTCTCTCTCTCTCTCTCTCTCTCTCTCTCTCCCTCGTTCTCTCTCTCTCTCTCTCTCTCTCTCTCTCTCTCTCTCTCTCTCTCTCTCTCTCTCTCTCTCTCTCTCTCTCTCTCTCTCTTTAACTCTCGCTCCCGCTGGCCTCAGAAGCCCGCCGTGCAGCCTTGAACCGAGACACCAATCCGCGCCGGTCAGGGACTCTGTGTGTGTGGGTGTGTGTGTGTGGGTGTGTGTGTGTGTGTGTGTGTAGACGCACACTCTGTTTCCAACCCCTCTTACCTGGTTCCAGCACAAAAGGAGAGGGAGCAGGACAGAAACAAACTTTTACGAGCATGGAGTTTAAAAGGGAAAGAGTGTATTTTCTTTTTTTTCCCGTTTGAAGCCCTTGGTCTATGAATCTCGGTTTCTGCAGAGCGGGCGGGGGGTGAGGGTCGGGGTGAGGGTCACAGGGTCCTGCTGGGAGAGCTGTGATGCTCTCCCCCATGGCGTTTACATGCCCACTCTTAAGAACAAGCAGGGGCAGGGGCTCTCAGCCAGAACCACGTACAGTGAAGCCCGATGCACACAGCACAGAGACAGAAACAATGTGTTTTAAGATCCGTGGCCAAAACAGAATTGGCTCCTATTTGAGGAGACGGGGAAAAAGTTGTTAATGCTACATTACATACTAGGCTTTGCCCCATTAAAACGATATTCTAACATTTATTTGTTGTGTCATCGTTCAAATATGAGGCGAAATTCATGCTCCCTACGCTTTGGGTTTACTAGCGCAAAGAGTAAGCCCAAAGCATTCACCCCCCCCCCCCCCCACCACACTCGGCTCAAATGTCGCTCGGCCACTGGGCGAGTGGATTCTCTGCTGGTGATGCTACTGTTGACAGACAGGAAAGACAGAGTGCTGTCCAGAACGCGTTCTCCTTCCCTCTAAAAAGCCTTGACGTGCAAAACGTGCTCCACTGATGTTTCACTAGGTTCCACTTGACACAGGAAATGTCATTGAAAAAAGGGTCCTTTCTTCCCTTCAATTGTTTGTGTGTGTGTACGTGTGTGTGTGTGTGTGTGTGTGTGTGTGTGTGTGTGTGTGTGTGTGTGTGTGTGTGTGTGTGTGTGTGTGTGTGTGTGTGTGTGTGTGTGTGTGTGTGTGTGTGTGTGTGTGTGTGTGATAGCTGACCGTAGATCATGACAGCACATATCTGCCACCAAGGAGATCCAGTATTGTCGTCCAGAAGAAGAAGGGCCCAATAACCCTGCTCTTCCTGTAGCCTATCTGAGGACACAAATCATAGTGGTATAGTGCCGTAATGACCGGTGAACCACTGGTGAACGACTGGTGGATGACTGGTGGATGAATGGGGCGTATGAGTGGTGCACTGGGGGGCTATCAGTGCTGGCTGTCAGGCTGGATTGACTGGGGGAGCGGTGTGGTGGTGGGGGCCCCGCTGTGACGCGGGGCCCCCACCACCACACCGCTCCCGGTGATGATGTGGGGCCCTGGAGCAAACCGTTTTACCACATTCTTTTCATAAGGAGCTGTGTTTGACCGCTCACAGCCAATGTAGGGCCTAACGCAACATCTGGCCCCACACCGGGGGGTACCCCTTCCATCTGGGGCTCCTGTGACACATGATTGGACTCTGAGTTCTGAGTTCCCCCCGCTGACTATTTGCGTATGTGTGTGTGTCTGTTTGTGTGTGAGATTGGATGGTGATTTCGGGCAGTGCATGGTTCTGAATGCTCTCTGGGGCAAGAGCTGAGGAATCTGGGAGCCAAGCACGGAGACAGATGTGGGTCCTTTTTCATGTGATGTGAGTGAGTGTGTGATCCTCTTGGCTGATGACGCCGGGCTAATTGTCCCTAATGACATGCTGAATGTCCCAGCACTGGCTGTCGATGTAGGACAGGTTTTTCCTGAGAATACTGTGAATAATCCGTGTAATCCTATTAATAGTGACGGTCCTAATAATCCCAGTTACCATAATAATCCTAATCATCCTAATTATCCTAAACCTCAAACATCTTCATTCACGTAGAACCGTTCAACATTTACGCGCCAACGTGCCTCACACACCCAATCAATGAGGGTTCAAATCTGCTCAAAGTCCTTTAAACCGAGGGCAAGCATCAGAGTTTGAACCCAGATCCTTTTAACACAATCAGAGTCACACAATCCACAAAGAGGTCTGGGGACCCTGTGCCTGTGCGTGTGGTTTAACCCGCGTGTATCTGTGTGTTTGTGTGTGTGTGTGTGTGTGTGTGTGTGTGTGTGTGTGTGTGTGTGTGTGTGTGTGTGTGTGTGTGTGTGTGTGTGTGTGTGTGTGTGTGTGTGTGTGTGTGTGTGTGTGTTACTCCCGGCCACAGGCGTGAGGTGCGACGGCGAGCTTCTCTTCACGCTGGAGCCCAGCGACATCGTCGCGGTGCAGGAGCAGCCCCTGATGCTGCACTGTCAGGTGGACGGCATCCCACCAATCACCACGCACTGGAGGCGGAGCGGGCTGCGGCTGGCCGGGGACACGCATCACACCGCCTTCGCCAACGGCTCCCTGCTGATTGGCCACTTCCAGAAGGCCAAGCCCGGCGGCGCCTCCGACGAGGGCGAATACGAGTGCATGGCCCAGAATCCCTTTGGGCTCGTGGTGAGCCGCAAGGCCCGCGTCCTGGCAGCCAGTGAGTCCCCCTCCCCCTACTACTGTTTACCACCGTGTGTGTTTGATTGTCTGTGTGTGTGTGTGTGTGTGTGTGTGTGTGTGTGTGTGTGTGTGTGTGTGTGTGTGTGTGTGTGTGTGTGTGTGTGTGTGTGTGTGTGTGTGTGTGTGTGTGTGTGTCTGTGTCTGTGTTTGTGTGCGTCAATGCGTGCATGCGTGCATAGGGGTGTGTGTGTGTGTGTTTGTGTGTGTGTGTGTGTGTGTGTGTGTGTGTGTGTGTGTGTGTGTGTGTGTGTGTGTGTGTGTGTGTGTGTGGTATTGTGCTGATTTGTGTCGTTTCCTATGCATTTCTGAGTTTGCTCAAGGGGCCCTGGAAGCAGTGTTCTTAGTGTGTTAGGCTGCTAGCCCGGTAACCAGACAGAACTGTGAGCTCATCATATGTGTCTGGAACCACCAGATCTATCATCCATGTGCTGTTGTTGTGATCCAGAACCGCTTCCATTCGGTCTCTGGATGGACGGGACTATTGATCAATCCTGTTTTGTGGATTTTAAGTTAACGTGATTAACTATCATGCTTTGTTTCACCCAACAGAGGTGGGCGTTGTGATTTATTTAGTGTGAAATGTTTTCTAGTATGGAAAGTATATGTTCCATTGTCTAAGTACGATGGGCAAGAGGTTGGATCTGCATCTTGGTTTCCAGCTATATTATTGTGGGCAGTGCGTCTGCATTCTCTGGGAGGGCAGATATGTATATTGTCTGGCTTTGCTTTTTAAGTCACTACATGGTCAAGGATATTCATACTCCTGCATTAGTTACAGTGATCGGGTTACCTATAAATCACTGTGCTCTCTGCCGAAGGCAAAGAAACATACCGATGCGCATCTCTTTCTGTCTCTCTCTGTCTCTGTCTCTGTCTCTGTCTCTGTCTGTCTCTGTCTGTCTCTGTCTCTGTCTCTCTCTCTCTCTCTGTCTCTCTCTCTCTCTCTCTCTCTCTCTCTCTCTCTCTCTCTCTCTCTCTCTCTCTCTCTCTCTCTCTCTCTCTCTCTCTCTCTCTCTCTCTCTCTCTCTCTCTCTCTCTCTCTCTCTCTCACTTTCTCTCTCTCCCTCTCTTCCCCCAACCTCTCTTTGTTTATCCCTTTCACAAACACGGACCTAACCTTTAGCTTAAATGACCACTGACACAAACATGCCAAATCCGACATTCTCTGGTTGCTACGCTGAAAGGTTGCTGCAGAGGTGTTAGCGGGCCAGCTCGTGGGCTACTCTCACCACCGTCTCTGTGGACAGTCATTGTTTAGGTGACGCAGAGCTAGACAAAAGCTGGCGGCAGCCTGTTGATTCCTGGCTAGTGTGTGGACGGCGTGCCGCTGGGCTCCCATCAGGCTTTGCCGCTCGGAGGGATGGCGAGGTGAGCTGGTGTCTCGGTCCAGCCAAATAAGTCCGGTCCGCCTCTAACCTTTCTTCTAAAGGTCAGGTATATGCAAGTTTCGGTAGCTGCAGTCAGAGCATATTTGAGAAGACGATGCTGCTACAAATCGTGAATAGCATAATTATTATTTTATAAATCAAATACTATACAATAATAATATACTACTTTGCACATTATATATACATAAATACTTGGTAATGGTACATAATACAACATACATTTTGAAACATACATGCAGGAACATCTGAGTTAATTATCCCAACCCTAGGCTAGACGTTCTCTATTCACCCTTTATTCTTTTTCATTGATGTCAGAATCACAATGAGTAAAGACATGCTGAATGATTACCAGAGGTCACTGCCCCCACCTCTCACCTTCGACCCTGTGCGTCGGTGGAGCGTCTCTGACTGAGAGGCAATCTCATCTTTCATTTCTTACTTCAGCGAGAGACAAAAATGCATACCTTCTACTAGACTGGGACTATATCTCGATGTTCCTATATTGTCAGATTCTGTTATAGCACGTTACGTGTATAGATATCTAAACGTCTATTAGCTGTATAAGTCAATTGAATAACCTCAGTAGGATTATTGAAGACAGGGATTTGATTTCAAGATGAGGTTCACTAATACGGTGATGATGTGGGGCCCTGGAGCAAACCGTTTTACCACATTATTTTCATAAGGAGCTGTGTTTGACTTTCTTTAACCACATTTCGAGCAGATTCAACATTAAATATTTTACTCCAGCACTGTAAATGTAATTTTGACAGCGCTCTACCCTCAAGTCTCTCCACCTCCCCTCCCCATATGATTTGTATTCAACACCTGTGCGCTTCTATATAACACCTCTTTTAATGGTTCTTGTGATGTTCATATTAAGCCCATTTTCGACCGGTTTTACGGTGATCATATTTTACACCTCCATCATTAATAGAATGGTATTTTTTTTCTCGACATTGACGTTTTTATGGGCCCACTGTGTTCATTCTCCACCAGCTCTCCCGGTAGGTGATGAGATTTCCCCGTGTGAGATGTTATGCAACATCCCTTCTGTTGGAAAGGCTTCTGTTTAAGCTGTATTTAGATGCGACTTGAAACCCGCGTTGGAAGTCAAGGCTCTGAAGAAAATGGAGTGAATAGCCAAAAGTACTTCTTTTATCATTTAGCATTTCCACTTCCATTAGAGCATTCTCCTAGTGCTATTCGTCAGGCAGGGGATACGTCAGGATTAAATTATAGCGTGAATAGCAGGAGTTCTTTGAGGACAACCTTGCCCAACCCCCCCCCCCACACACACACACACACACATCCCATTATTATCAATATCATCAATGGTTGGAATGTGAGGCATGCCCGCTCTGGCTTAGCCCAGCGCTTTGGCAGACATTGCCGAAGTGAGGGGAAAAGTCCATCTGCGTTTCATGTGGTCTTTAGAGGACTTTAATCAGTGGAATCACAGGCCCTGTGGACCACACAGCTTCTGATGTTCCTCCGCCCCCTCCCTCCCCAGAACCATCACACATCGCTAGGCTCCCCCGTTGCATTACATGACACAAAAATCCATATTTCTGAGCACGCTTGATTTTTAATTTAGTCCTTCCTGCCCTTGCATGCTCTATTAAAAGGCTCATGTAGCACCGAGGTTAACTGGCCTCTGATGTTCAGCTTGTTCGGAAACAACCCCCCCCCCCCCCCCCCCCCAACAACCAGAGCCCTACCAACGGAACCTACAACCAAACCAAAACCCCGGCCTGACCGACTACAACCCTACGCCATCAAACCAAAGCCCCCCCCTCCCCAAGCAACATAAGCCCCACCTCCACCAACAGAAGCCCCGCCTTTCACCCCTAGCCCCTCCCCCTCTGACCACCAGATTCCTCAACAAAGGCCTCATCTGCCACAGCTCTTATCTCCGTGGTCCCCGGGGACGGGGCTCTCTCACCGTCAGCCCCCCGTTAGACACTGGTGTGATGGGCTCCACCATCCGAGGCGGCAGGGGGTCTCCTCGGCCGGCCTTTCATCCTCTGTGGGCCCGCCAACGGCGGGCCGGTGGCCATCCACCCCACCACGGCGCCCGCCATTCTTCCCCTCCCTTTAAGCGGGACAGAATGGGTCTGTTGCCCAGTTGCCCGGCCTAATGAAGATCAAAGACTGTTATTTGTTGTCGCTCTCCATTCACGGTGTGTTTGTGCGCCGGGGGCCGGCGCTCCTTTGGTGTGTGTGTGTGTGTGTGTGTGTGTGTGTGTGTGTGTGTTCAGCGGAGCCGCGGCGTTGAGGCCTTCCCACAGGGATGTGGCTAGTGGCACTGGGGTGCACTGAGTGGGGTGATTACTGCAGGACCCTCTATAGCCCCCCCGCTGGATAAACCCCTGCCATCTCTCCCTGTACGCCGATTCCTGCCATAAATTTCACTTCTTATTTGCTTGACAACCGTTTTTGTTGAGTCGCTGTTGGGGGTGGCTGTAAAACGGGCACCCTGTCGTCCCTCTAAATTGGCCCAGGGTCCAGGAAACACTTCTTCTCCCTCTCTCTCTCTCTCTCTCTCTCTCTCTCTCTCTCTCTCTCTCTCTCTCTCTCTCTCTCTCTCTCTCTCTCTCTCTCTCTCACTCTCTCCGTCTCTCTCTCTCTCTCTCTCTCTAAATGTTATCTCTTCGTTGCTCACTCTGTCTCTCCCTCCCTGTAGGTTTCTCCTGCTCTCTGTACATCACTTGTTTTGAAATATAATTCTTTATCTCGCTCTCGCTCTCTCCCTGTTTCAATCCATCTCTCTCGATCTCGATTTCCTGCTCCTCTTTGAGCCTCTTATTAACTTAGAACCAGGAAGCTTTTCCTCAGCGGAATGAATGACAGGCCTGCTACAGAGGGACCCAACCCGGGCCCTCCACCACCCCCCACAACCCCTCCTCTCCCTCAGCGCCCCGTTACCAGGCAACGTACAACAAAAGCCCTCCTGTCACAAAATAGCTTTTGGGATCAATCGGAATGACTTGCTTTTGTCTGTTTCTCTGGCATTAATTGGAAAGAGTTTAAGCTTTGTTAAGAAATAATTTATTTTTTTCCCCGTCCCATTCAGTGTGGGGCGACTGTAGTTGACCTGTGAATCCAATAGAGAGGATTTGGATGCAGGGCCTGAAGGGTCTAGCTGAGTCAAAGAAGGGCTAGACCAAACAGAAAGTACAGTATGAATAAACCACTCCAATTACATGAATACAAACATATGCAATATATAAACCACAATGGGAAAATACGTGAACATTCAACAACATGATATAACTAAACATCCAGCATAAAAACACGGGCATTCGACAAAACCTGTAAACACAAACCACAGCTCCAAAACGATCTAAAATACATCTTAACACATCATCAGCCCCCCCCCCCACTCCACACACAGATAAACAATATACACATATGTACTATGCATGAACTAACACATATCATTTAGATGAATCACACCATATAAAACATGATAAACCAATTCACATACAGGAATATAGTACATAATGCATGAACATATTGAGGAAGGTAGGAACATTACCGGGAACCTATGAACATAAGCTTGAACGTATGGACGTATTGGTGAACGTATGGACATAATGGTGAAAGTATTAACATAATGGTGAACGGATGAACATAAGCTTGAACGTATGAACATAATGGTGAACGTATGAACATAATGGTGAACGTATGAACGTAATGGTGAACGTTTGAACGTAATGGTGAACGTTTGAACGTAATGGTGAACGTATTGACATAATGGTGAACGTATGGACATAATGGTGAACGTATGAACATAATGGTGAACGTATGAACATAATGGGGAAAGTATGAACATAATGGTGAACGTATGAACATAATGGTGAAGGTATGAACATAATGGTGAAGGTATGAACATAATGGTGAAGGAATGAACCTATTGGTGAACATATTGGTGAAGCTATGGCCGGAGATGAGTACATGACTACATTGGAAGCGATGATAAAAATGCTACGCTAAAGGATTTAAGCACTAACATGCTTTCAAACCACGGTTTGTACTGGTGATTTATAAGGGGCCGAACCTGTGTGTGTGTGTGTGTGTGTGTGTGTGTGTGTGTGTGTGTGTGTGTGTGTGTGTGTGTGTGTGTGTGTGTGTGTGTGTGTGTGTGTGTGTGTGTGTGTGTGTGTGTGTGTGTGTGTGTGTGTGTGTGTGTGTGTGTGTGTGGCCCCTCCTGACTGGGTGAATGCAGAAGCACCATCATGACATTTCTGCTCTGCTCCCTTTGTCTGTGTGCCAAACCCATCCCAGGCCATGAAGCCCAACCCACAGAGTTAAGCCCCACCCACTGAGTTAAGCCCCACCCACCGAGTTAAGCCCCACCCAATTGGCAGTTAACCACGCCCCCCCCCCTCTCTCTCTCCCTCTCGTCCCCCTGGCCATCCCACTATCTATCATTTAGATTAATTATGTCAAAGAATCAACTTGAATGGATTCATTCTTAATTTCAGAATTTGACTTTGTGTTAAATTACATTGAATAACTTTACATTTTTCAGACTTTATTTATTTCCTACTTGTTTGCAATTAACTATGAATTTAGATTTGAATATGAATGGGGAGGCCTTTGATGTCTTAGGTACAGCAGATCTGATTGGTTTATTGCTCTCGACTCACAGGCTTTGAGCTCCTATTGGCTGATCAGGCATGCCTGCAGTAGAATATGTTGCTGCAGTGCATTGTTGTTTACGGATGATCGTTATCTTGACAGTCAAAATATTGAGTTGAGGATTGTATTATCTTTTATTATACATTTAATTATTACTATATTAGAAATAGTAAAATGTTGATACAGAGTATCGTGAATTAGGTTATGTTAGTAGGTTATATTCTCTCTCTCTCTCTCTCTCTCTCTCTCTCTCTCTCTCTCTCTCTCTCTCTCTCTCTCTCTCTCTCTCTCTCTCTCTCTCTCTCTCTCTGTATAAAGGGCCCACATTTTAACAGGGCTGCAATTGTATTTGTGAGAAGTTTTAAATGATACTCCAGCTCAGTTTTATTTGCTGAATACGATTAAACTGAATAAATGCTTTTGAAAGCCTTGAGCTTAACCTTTGTTCTTTTAACCCGCCATCTTTGATGCCATCACCTGTTTTTATTGCAAATACCAGGAAAGGTCTTACGTATAAGCCCTTCACAGTCTCTCTATGTCACTATGTCTCTCTCTCCGTTTCTCTTTTGTTTTTTCCTCAGTCTCCGTGTCTCTGTCTCTCTTACTCTCTCTCTCCTGGTCTCTCTCTCTCCCTCTGTCTTTCTCTATCATCTCAAAATGTCAGCCACAAGCAGCTCATACAGCAGGAGCACTGCAGAAGATGTGCAGAGCTACCACACTTAGCCCCCCAGGCTTAACGAATGTCATGTCACGGGTGCATCAAGTGCGATGTGCTACACAACACATAGCAGTAGTAGCACTGTATGCGCTAACGTGCGCCGCTGGACGTATCTCCCTTCTTCCTGTGAGCTATCAGCCCGTGTACACATCTGCACAGCGGGAAGAGTTTGACCATGATCATACTCAAATTGCCGTTCCTCCAGGCGAACGGATCCTAGGTTTTTCATCTTAGTCCAATCCGGCTCGGTAATGGACTGAGACCAGTGCTTCCAGCTCCGTAGCTGGGTGGGGATATCCACCTTCTTCCTGTAAGCTATCAGCCCGTGTACACATCTGCACAGCGGCATGAGTTTGACCATGATCATACTCAAATTGCCGTTCCTCCAGGCGAACAGATCCTAGGTTTTTCATCTTAGTCCAATCCGGCTCGGTAATGGAATGAGACCAGTGCTTCGAGCTCCATAGCTGGGTGGGGATATCCACCTCCTGGTAGCTTGCCACTGCTGAACGATTTAAACTAATGAAGAAAAGTGACCATCACAGCCACCATCACAGTGAACATAATGACATCACAGTGATCTGTGACAGCGTTTGTGATGTCAGGGCTATGCGTGACATTGTTTGTGATGTCGAAGTGATACGTGACGCCCTTTGTAACATCACAGTGACCTGTGATCACGCAGTTGGTGATGTGAAACAAAAAGAGAGTGTAAACACATTTTCCCAATGTACAAAATGCTACGAGTGAGTAGATGATTGAAGGTTGTCATCGCGTGTGTGGATTGAGTCGCTCTCTGGATATCTTCAGAACAGCCCAGCGTTTCTCAAAGTCGCAAATCAAAAGGGGGCCTTAAATTCCTTGTGCTGCTTTTAAGGCTCATCTGGGAAATTCCTCAATAATAGAGGTCAAGGGTCGAAGGAGAAAGGACAGAGACCGCCAGACCATCAAACACTGCTCTGCCTCCATAACAGTTAGCATGTGCGTTTTCTTACTATAGATCCACTTTAGCGTGTGGGTTTTATATGCTATGGATCTTTTTAAGCATAGTGTGTTTTAAGATATAGATTCACATTGGCATAGTTCCTCGATGGCTATAGATCCATGTAAGCATGTGGTCACATCACAGTCACCGTGGTCACATTATGTTTGCTCTAAAGCTTGCACTTACTAACAGCTGGAACTAATTAGCAGGATGGGCTTAAACTCCTAGAAGTCTGCTTCTACAACAAACAGGTAGTAGTTTATTTTATCTTGTTTTTTCTATAATAATATCAACCATATATTCAAGAATCTATTTAAATATGCTTCTGCTCTTTTCTCTCACTCCCTCTCTTTACTTCTCTCTCACTCGTTGCCTCGCTCTGTCTGTCTCTTTGTCACACGCACACGCACACGCACACGCACACGCACACGCACACGCACACACACACACACACACACACACACACACACACACACACACACACACACACACACACACACACATACAGTCCAGACTGGCTATAGGAAGTGTTCTGCTGCTAAACCATAAGCTAAGAAGTTAGAGACAAAGGACTCCAGCACCATACAAACCCCTTACACTGTGTGTGTGTGTGTGTGTGTGTGTGTGTGTGTGTGTGTGTGTGTGTGTGTGTGTGTGTGTGTGTGTGTGTGTGTGTGTGTGTGTGTGTGTGTGTGTGTGTGCATAGCTGGCTAAAGCGGAGGCCCCCTTTTGTCATGGCTGCCTCTGTGTGGGTCCAGTCCCCCCCCCCCCCCCCCTTTCCCAACCCTCTTTCTGCATTGACTTAGAAATAAGGCTGGGTCAAAGGTCAGGGGGGAGAGGGGACCGGGAGGGGGTGACCCCTGTGTGTGCACCAGGGCCGTGCTAGAATAGTGTACCCCCCCTTCCTCTCTTCCCCTTCCTCCTGCCTGCTCCCTCACCCTCCCCTCTCCCCTGTGGGCCAGTGGGGGTGACCTTGGCTTTGGCAGTGAAACAAGCAGGGGGCTGAGACCCCTGCGTCTCTCGTGGGATAGATCAATGTTGTTCCTAATGCACTTATGTAGAGACGTTTTCTGAGGTCCCCCCATTGGAACCACTGCAACAATGTCACAATGCAGATGTCACACGCACGCAAAGGCCATTGTTCATCTGTTATTACATTACCGGAGTATTTTCTTTTCTTTTCAACCGCAACAGCTGTTACTGCTGAGTAAAAAGGAAAGACGTCTTTTTTTTCTTCTTTATCATGACAGGGAAGTTCTGACATTAGCATATAAATTCATATATTTTATTACATTAGTTCTATTCAACTCTGGACGCAAACGTTTCCCGTTAATGCCCCTTGTGTTAATATGAGTTCAACAGAGCGTTGCGTCTCACGCTTTTAGAGAACGACTCGTTTCAACCGAGACGTCAAAGCACAACGTTGATGAAACGCTACCGATTTAAACATTACCTTGTTACATCGGCACAGATGATCATACTTTGTTCCCGACGTGTGATGTCAATGTGTGTTGGGGCTGGTTGAGGGCAAATCTCTCTCTGTGGTCTTGAGCTGGGCTGCAAAGGGATGAAATGTATTCCTCAGGAACTAATTAGAAGAGTTTGCTGCTTCCGCTGCTGTTGCCCGCTGCAAAGTATTCTGGGTAGGACGATTCCCTTCCTGACAACCTGTGTGAGATATCTCTTGGAGGAACAGTGCTCGTGAGATTTGAACAGGGTTGATTAAATTATCGCAAAGATGGGGTTGTTTCATGTATAATCACTTATTAGTTAGTTGGCTGTAGTTAAGAGGGTTTACGTTAGATTGGATTCAATTATCAGTAGGATGGGATTTTTTAATGCATACTGGTCATTTAAGGTTAAGAAAGAGGTGGAGATAGATTGGTAGTGAGAGAGAAATACAGTGATAGAGAGAGGTAGTGAAAGGTAGGCAGAGAGAGAGAATTATAGTGGTAGAGAGAGGTAGTGAAAGATATAGAGAGAGAGGGAGATACAGTGGTAGAGAGAGGTAGTGAAAGGTAGGCAGAGAGAGAGAAATACAGTGGTAGAGAGAGAGAGATACTGATAGATAGACAGAGAGAGAGAGAGAAATATAGGGGTACAGAGAGGTAGTGAAAGATATGGAGAGAGAAGGAAATACAGTGGTAGAGAGAGGTAGCGATAGATATGGAGAGTGAGGGAAACACACTGGTAGAGATAGGTAGTGATAGATAGGTAGAGGGGGTGCCAATAGCGATGTAAATTCAGACTGTGTCCAGGGGTAGAAAGGGGAGAGAGACGGAGGGGGGAGAGGGAGAGCTAGGGTGGGAGTTGGCGACAGAGATAAGTCTGGTGAGAGTTGTAGCGAGAGAGGTGGGGTGAGATTTGGAGAGAGAGCAAGATGAAGAGAGAGCATGTGTTTGTGGCCTCTCTCTAGAGACTGGACCTGGAGCCAGGAAGGAACATTCCATTCCTATGTGGCGCCATGGCCTTTGACCTCTTAGCTTTTTTCCAAGGGCAGCTTTCAAAACGGTGCCCCCCTTCACACACATGCACACACACGCAGACGCACACACACTCACACACAAGCACACATGCGCACACACACACACACACACACACACACACACACACACACACACACACACACACACACACACACACACACACACACACACACACACACACACACACACACACACACACACACACACACACATACATACGACACACACACACAAATGTATCTATCCCCATACACACTCCCACGCACTCACTCACACACACACACACACACGCATACTCAAAATACACATACATGCATACAAATGATTATGTATATGCACAAATAGATTTACAAACAGTCTTCCTAATCTAAGAATATTCTTTATCCAAATGACGTATTCATGTACACATAAATACACTCCCACCCACTTCTCCAGTGACATTCCGGTATCTCTCCTTTAAACCCTATCTGTACTGTTGTATCTCTCCTTAAACTAACTAGACTTTCTCCAGTGTCAAGCACCAGGGGTCTGGTGCGTTTTAGCTCTCTCGGTTAGGCTCCGTTTCAAAAGCACTTGAGTGTGGACACAGAAAACAGCAAGGACGGATCCCACCTATTGTTTGACGTACAGTACAGTGTAACTTGCGGCGAACGATTACCCCCGCGCCTCAATAGATGGGCTTTAAGTGGTGCCAGCGTTCAGTGGCTCCCTGATAGCACCACAAGTGCGCCTCCGATTTGAGGGGAGTGTGTGTGTTTGTGTGTGCAGTGTTGCGAGCCTGTTTTCACGCCTGTCAGAGGCATTACTGTTCTTGCGGACTCAAACTGCCGAGGAGGAAAACCTTGAAATGAAGAATAGAACGCCACAGGGGCCCTGAGATCCCCGGACGTGGACAGCTAGGTCGCCTTTTAATCTCATCAAGACCTGTCGTTTCTTTCCATTCAACTCTGAGAGATTGACAGTCATGCGTGTATTGTCCACGCTGTTCTGACCGGTTTCCGGTTTCCGGTTCTTTTTTAGGAAGAAGGATCACTTCTGAAACCAGAGTTCTGAGGTTGCGATAAACTGACCTTCCAGTCAGAGGTTCCTGCTCATTCTGCTGTCAGGTTGATGATTTCATCGTACAAACTGCGGCGGCTACATAAACGTTGAGATTTATTTGGGCCGGCAAGTGGTGTTTCCCTATGACTTTAATAGCCAGCGTTAGGTTAGCATTAAAGCTATCTGACGTGTCAGTCAGCTTGGGTTTGTTTCACAATAAAAGTCCCTCCGTCCTTAGTAATGGAGACTAAAGGTACTAAACTGGGCCATGTTCGTCCCGGTCTCTCTGGACACAGGAAGTGTCCAGCTGACAAACATAAAAACAGATATTTATCTACCGCTGCCCGTCACACTCGTGTATCATATTTATGTACATGTCTGTATTTATAGATATGTTCCTCGTTTTAAACACACCCTCAGAGCAGACGGCCTTGTCCTTAGAGCAGCAGGCTTTTTCCTTATCAGGCTGAGTCCTTACAGTGGGCTTAATCCTTATGAGGCTTAGTCTTAGTCAGGCTTAGTCCATAAACTGGCCTTAGTCCTTATCATGCTTAGTCCTTACAGCAGGCTTAGTCACACACTGGGCTTAGTCCATATCAAGCGTAGTCCTTACAGCAGTCTTAGTCCTAATCAGGCTTAGTTCTTACAGCAGTTTTAGTCCTAATCCGGCTTAGTTCTTACAGTGGGCTTAGTCCTTCTCAGGCTTAGTCCTGAGAGCAGGCTTTGTCCTCAGGCTTAGTACTTCAGCAGGCTTAGTTTTTTTTACCAGGCGTATTCCTTATCAGGCTTTAAAGCAGGCTCAGTCCTTACATCAGCCTGCTTTGTCTTTGTGCTGAGCAAGCCGGAGCGAAACCATAATTATGTCCTGATGGCCCTTGCGCCGGCCGGATTCGTACCGCGATTTGTTGCGTGTCCACAAATTATTAAGGCAGGCGGTTTCATTGCCACATGGGGAACACACACAACACTGAGGACCCGTCCCTGCTTGGCCCGCGTTTCACCAGGGGGGGGGGGGGGGGGGGGGGGCAGGTGACGAGAGAGGGGGAGAGGAGAGGGAGACGACGGGGAGAGAGGGGAGAGGCGAGTGGTGAGTAGAGGAGAGGGCTTGGGATGAGGGGAGGAGAGAAGGGGGTCAGAGACGGGAGGGAGATGAGGAGAGAGAGGAGGGGGGCGGTAGAGGGAGGAGAGGGTTGAATGGAGGAGAGAGGGGCGGGGAGGAGTTTAGGAGAGAGTGAAGTAGAGGAGGAAACGGGGACGGGAGGCGAGGTGTTCGTGGAGGAGAGATGGGGGGAATGGAGGAGAGGGGGTGGTGTGAGAGGGTTGGGGGGCTAATAGCGGTGGTTGTAGCAGCCGTGATATGTGGCGGGGTGAAAGGGAGGCATAAATTCTAAAGCACTTGGCTGCAGTGGCTTGCCATACAACACACACACACAAACACACACACACACACACACACACACACACACACACACACACACACACACACACACACACACACACACACACACACACACACACACAGAACACACGCACACACACGCACACACACACACAGAACACACACACACACACACACAGAACACACACACACACACACACACACACACACACACACACACACACACAGAACACACACACACACACACACACACACACACAGAACACACACACACACACACACACACACACACGCACACACACACACACACACACACACACACACACACACACACACACACACACACACAGAACACACACACACACACACACACACACACACACAAACACACACACAGAACACACAGAACACACACACACACATAAGTGCAGTGGATTTATAAGAATGAGAATCAGGCTCTTCTGTTCGCTATCCAAGTGGGAAATAAGAAGATGGCGTCGGCCCCTGAGAGCCGACGGCCTCACAGGGGCCGACGGGAGAGATACGCCGCGTCACAGGCGCCCCCCATCTCTGGGATCAAATTACCATTTAGATGGCACAGAAGGACGAATTAATGCCCGCCGCATTGTTGTGCGTGGCCTTTCATACGCTGCTCGGACGGCTATCACCTTATCTTTTGTTAGGCATTACCATATTTAACCATGTTCCCCGACGCACCCCGATTCTGATTCTCACTGGAAACCTGTTAAGCGTTGTCAATTTGCGTGGCGCTTTGTGTGTGTGTGTGTGTGTGTGTGTGTGTGTGTGTGTGTGTGTGTGTGTGTGTGTGTGTGTGTGTGTGTGTGTGTGTGTGTGTGTGTGTGTGTGTGTGTGTGTGTTTCTGCACAGCGCGTGCTGCTGTTCAAAGTGCCTCAGTAGGAGACGGGAAGATGAAAGATGGTGGGCGAGAGAGGTAGAGCGGCGCAGGGGAGAGAGAGAGAGAGAGGCTGGCTTGTCTTATGATGGATTATTTTCCCAACCAGAGCCGACAGGTAAAACACAGCCGTCCTCTCTGAGCCTCCCCTCTGCCACATTACCAAGGAACAAGAAGACGCCATGACACACTGGCTCCACCCTCACCACCTCCTCTACCACCTCCAACGCCTCAAACATCTCCAACCACAATAATCTCCTTCTTGTCCACATATTAACATTTTCTTGATTAGGAATAACCCCTTGAGGTGAACCCATCTCGTCCTCAAGGGGGTCCTTAACAACATAAAGTACAATAACAACATATTAAGAACATATTTCTTAAATAAAAAAATAAAAAACACAAAAAAAACGCATGCACTTCTTCCACCGTCTTCACCACCTCCACCTCTTTCACCATCACCCCCATCAACCACCATCTGTAGCACCTCCACCTTCCACGTCCTCCAACCCCAGCTCTCCCACCAGACCCTCCGTCACCAGCTCCAGCCAACGCCACCTCCACCACAACCCCTTTCACCACCTCCTCAACCCCCTCCCTCCACCACCTCCTCCATCACCATCACCTCCTACTCTACCTCCACCTCCACCCTCACCTACTCCACCAACGCACCACCGCCACAACCCCTTTCACCACCACCTCAACCCCCTCCCTCCACCACCTCCTCCATCACCATCACCTCCTACTCTACCTCCACCTCCACCCTCACCTACTCCACCAACGCCACCACCGCCACAACCCCTTTCACCACCACCACAACCCCCTCCCTCCACCACCTCCTCCATCACCATCACCTCCTTCTCCTCCACCTCCACCATCACCTCCTCCACCACCAGCTCGGAGATTAATAGGCGAGAAGGGGTTTGATTTACAAGCGTCGGCAGATTCATTTAATCCTGTTTATTAATCCCTCCTTTTCTCACCCTTATGTCGGGATGAGCAGTAGTGGGCCCTTTCTCCCTGCGCTGCAGATAAAGGCGATGTTTTCTGGAGGCTTAACAGCTCTGTCTCACGGTCTGATACGAGCGAGAGGGCTGCAACGGAGACAGGTCCGGGCCCGGTGTAGTTTATGAGCATGGAGACACAACGTATGCCATGCTGAGAGGGGCTTTATAGACAAATATCCTACAGCCGGACAATCCGATTATTTGACGGTTATATGGGACAGCACATACATACGAACATATATATATATTTATACATGCAAACATTTATTTATGTACGTATGCACGCACGCACACGTACAGTTTATTTGTTGTTCATACAAACATGCAGATGTTCACACACACACAAATATACACACACACACACACACGCACGCACGCACGCACGCACACACACATTCACACACACGTAAACGCACATGCACAAATACACTCACTCACTCACTGACACGGGATTTCAATAGCCGATCCAATGTGATCACTGATACTGCTGTGGTCTTCAAAATAAATACAAACCTCATCTGCTGTTGGAGAGGGAGAGAAAAACCTTCATGTGTCCTTTCTGTCTTTATCTCCCTCTACCTCTCTGTGTGAAGTGTGTTTATGTGTGCGCGTTTCAGCATCTGTACTTCTGTGTGTTTGTATGCATGCATGTGTGTGTGTTTGTGTGTGTGTGTGTTGAGTATGTGTGTGAGAGAGCGTAGCCTGATCCGTGTCGCTGGATGTGATTAAAGTAGCGAGCTTTCTCCTGAATCTGTCAATCTGAGCAGATGAGCTGATATTTACATTATCCCCCCGGTCTTCATGCACCATTTAACTGAGTGTGAGCTCCGCCTCCACGCTTTCTCCGCCCAGCCTGCCTCCACCCTGTCCTCAGCCAATCTCGCCTCTACCCAGGCCTGTAGTCATTAGGTAGAAGTGATGAAGCATCTCTCCTCCTCCGCCCAACCTCCCTCTCTGCCTTGGCCCTCCCTCAGCTCTCTCTATCTCTATCTTCCACCCTCCCTCTCCCAACCTCCCTCTCTCAACCTCCACCCTCTCTACCTCCACCCTCCCTCTCTACCTCTACCCTCTCTACCTCCACCCTCCCTCTACCTCCACCCTCTCTACCTCCACCCTCCCTCTCTACCTCTACCCTCTCTCTACCGACCACCCTCCCTCTCTACCTCCACCCTCTCTCTACCTCCACCCTCTCTCTACCTCCACCCTCTCTACCTCCACCCTCTCTCTACCTCCATCCTCTCTCTACCTCCACCCTCTCTACCTCCACCCTCCCTCTCTATACCTCCACCCTCTCTCTACCTCCACCCTCCCTCTCTACCTCCACCCTCTCTCTACCTCCATCCTCTCTCTACCTCCACCCTCTCTACCTCCACCCTCCCTCTCTACCTCTACCCTCTCTCTACCTCCACCCTCTCTACCTCCACCCTCCCTCTCTACCTCTACCCTCTCTCTACCTCCACCCTCCCTCTCTACCTCCACCCCCTCCCTACCTCCGCCCGTCCAACCTGGGTGATGGTTTATGAGTCAGTACTCCATATTTCCTTCCTGTTTCTTGCCTCGGTTCGCCTCTACCACCTCTTCTCCTACCGCTGCTGCCATGCACCCCCTTACCTCCTGCTCCTCCTCCACCCATCCCCCTCCCAGGGGAGAAGCTCCTTTTGCCACACACATGTGATGGCACAGCGCTGCCCGGGATTGTGATTAATGGCCGCAATTCAGCCGGAGAAATCCCCTTGAGTGGCTGCCAGTTGGCCTCCTCCGCTAGCAACTCATTACTGCTGTCAGTTAGGGGGAGGGAGGGTCCTGACGGAGAGCGCTAGGGGGAGGGAGGGGCTTGACGGAGAGACCTTGTGTGTGTGTGTATTTGTGTGTCAGTGTATGTCTGTTTATAAATGTGAGTCCATGGGTGTGTGTTTGTGTCCGTACGTATTTTTGTCAATGTGTGTGCGTGTGTGTGTGTGTGTGTGTGTGTGTGTGTGTGTGTGTGTGTGTGTGTGTGTGTGTTGTGGTGTGTGTGTGTGTGTTGTGTGTGTGTGTGTGTGTGTGTGTGTGTGTGTGTGTGTGTGTGCGCGTGTATGGATTTATGTCAAGAGGCATGCATGTCAATGTTTGCGCAGGTGTTTGTACATGTCTGCACCCGCTCTGTTTGCGTGCGTGCGTGCGTGCATGTCAGTGTGTGCTACCATGCATGCTAAGTGAGTATGTGCTTGTGTGTGTGTGCGTGTGTGTGTGTGTGTGTGTGCGCTCTGGTCTGTGCGTGATGGTGACGGCGTGTCAGTATGGGCTCGTATCCAAGTTACATGGATCATTTCTGAGAAGGGAATGTTTGGTGCTCAGCCCTCTGAGCACCAAACCAGGCCGGAGCTTCTTCAACAGCTGACCTGGGGCCGGGCCGCCTCACTGTTTATGAGTGGTCCTCACTCTGCCCCGTCCCGCTGTGTTCACCTGCTAAGGTGGAGCAGATGGTCCTCTTAGACAGCCTCCCTCCTCTCCTCCTCTCCTCTGTCCTCCTCTCCTCTCCTCTGTCCTCCTCTCCTCTCCTCTCCTCTCTCCTCCTCTCCTCTCCTCTCCTCTCCTATGTCCTCCCCTCCTCTCCTCTGTCCTCCCCTCCTCTGTCCTCCCCTCCTCTGTCCTCCCCTCCTCTCCTCTGTCCTCCCCTCCTCTGTCCTCCCCTCCTCTCCTCTGTCCTCCTCTCCTCTGTCCTCCCTTCTTCTGTCCTCCCCTCCTCTGTCCTCCCCACCTCTGTCCTCCCCTCCTCTCCTCTGTCCTCTCCTCCTCTCCTCTGTCCTCCTCTCCTCTGCCCTCATCTCCTCTGCCCTCCCCTCCTCTCCTCTGTTCTCCCCCCCCTCTCCTCTGTCCTCATCTCTTCTCTCCTCCCCTCCTCTCCTCTGATACAACAAGTTAATGGCTCAAAGATCCATGTGTGTGTGTGTGTGTGTGTGTGTGTGTGTGTGTGTGTGTGTTTATAGGTGTGTGTGTGTGTGTGTGTGTGTGTACAGATGAATGTGTGTGTGTGTGTGTGTGTGTGTGTGTGTGTGTGTGTGTTGTGTGTGTGTGTGTGTGTGTGTGTGTGTGTGTGTGTGTGTGAGTGAATGCCTGGTACCTCCACCTCCTCCTCCATCCCCTGGCTCCTCTGCCTCTCCTTGCTGCCCCACCTCACCTGGCTCCTCCACCTCCAACCCCATGGTCACCTTGCCACAACCACACACTCTTAAAGACCGCTGCAATATCCACTCTCCCTCCCAAACACACACACACACACACACACACACACACACACACACACACACACACACACACACACACACACACACACACACACACACACACACACACACACACACACACACACACATACATGGCCTTCTTTTAATAGTTTCATAAAGTTGATGACGCTGTCCTGGCCGAGTTTCCCTGGTGCTTCCTGATTGTTCCGTCAGACAGGGCAGTTCCTGCTCTTAAGCGTGTGAGCCGTTGTGCAGTGGAGTGACAGTGATGCGTGTTCAGGCCTCAGCGGAGTGGTCAGACCCCCAGTCTGGCCGGGCTGTTGTTCCCAGTTCCTCCCAGCTTCATGCACGTCCCCCTAATGTCTGGCTGCACAAAACAAGAGGCGGAGACGGGCCGGGCAGGAATTCTACAGCCATTTCCATCTGAATCTCTGCGCTATTTCGCCCCCCCAGATGTCTCCCAGTGTTTTGTTTTTAATGCATGTCGGAGTTTTTGCAGCAACATGTGAACATGGAAAACAGGGTCCTCATTTGAATTAGAAAGCCAGGAGTGTCCATCCACAGCTAAGGCTTCTGGGAATTGGCTTTTCGGGTGGCTTTTGTGTGGTTAGGGTGGGGGATATTCTAGCTCTCTCCCAGACCCAAGGAGGGGAGAGGGTGAGGTGAGAGCGAGAAAGAGACGAGAGAGAGAGAGGAGAGGGAGAGCCGGCAGCGTGTTCGTTGAACCTTAACAAAACAAAGTGATGTACGCAGATTGGGGAGATTTTGATGGCTCTGAATTTAAAAGTGCACGGCCAGAGTGGCCGCAATGATGGGAAAAGGAAGACCCCGTTGCCATGGTGGGAACACGAAGCGGCGTAAGGCGTTCCCTGCTTGTAAGGGTAAGACAGAGGTCACTTTGAAAGAATGGCCAAAGGATTATCATTGTAGGTTGGTTAAATGAGTGCAATGCATCATAGGGAACCCAAAGATGGTGATTAGACACGTCCACGTGATGTAACATAAAATGGGGTGCTACTATAGAAGTCTGGCATCGCCGGATGAATTGCAAACTACAATTAGTCTGGAACTATTGGGCGCAGACCAAAATGCCTTTGGACGCAATTGGGTGGGCCTTCAACCAATCATAGCCACGAAACGGCTGATTGTTTTTTTTATACACAACATACATGTAGGTAATTTTCTGCTGTGATTGTATATTATATACTACATAGGCCTACATACTACAGAAGAAAAGAGCTGGATTGATTACCATCGACCTGTCTGTTGCCGTTTTTGCCATGAGAATTTTAAAATAGAAGGTGTTTTAGTAACTGCTAGTTAAATACTGTGGATAGCGAAATCAACAGACCATTCTACATCAGGGGCAGCCATCTTTGTGTGTTGTTGAAAAAAAGCCTCTTCGGCGCTCCTCTGCACCGTCATCGTGTTTATCCCGCCTCATGTTAGATAAGCGGTTGTGATTGGTCGGCCTATCTCGTACCAGGCAGAAATATTTTTGTATCGGAGGGAAGCCAGGCCTTATCACGAAAGCAAATAAAAAATGAGCTTGTGAGATTTGTTTCCGGACTAATGAAAGCCCTGCTTGGTCGTGATTGTCTGTTATAGAGTGACGTCATCCGGTGTAACACAGCTTGATACATTCGCCTATTAGCGGGCATGTGAGCGAGGTGGGTAGGTGCGTCCTCCGCCCCTTTAATGCTTTTGACTGAAGCTCACTCCTTTCCTTCTTCTCCCGCTGCGGTATGGATGTCATGCACTCAGTAGGTCTGCAGCCACAGTGGAAGGGGGAGGCGACGGACACAGGGACATGGTGAGACCCCTTATGACGAGACAGGCGGTCCCACACCCCACCAGGGTGAGCCCCTCAGTTTGGGGGACCAGCCGGTGGGAGGGGAGGGGAGGGGAGGCGGGGGGAGCCGATTCTGGGAGAGATGAACCCAAGGGTATTCACCTGGGTCGTTGACTAGTAGCTGGGTGTTACATCCAGTGGGACCACAAAGCCAGGACGACGTGCTAAAGGTGCGGAGAGTGCTTATTTCAGATTCTTACAGCGGGCCTCGATTCCTGAAGGACCCGCGGAAAAAATCCGTGATCAGCATCCGCCCCTCCAATTTATTCCTGTATCCCCTTCCTCACGGCCACTTCCCAGGCCTTCGGACGGAGACCATGGGCCAACCCCCCGAAGCCTTGCAGCGGGAGAGGGAAAGGATCCTGATAGTGGGCTCCTACCGGGGACTAGCGTGTCCTATAATTATGGTGAAGAGGGATGAGGCTGTCAGATTAATAAAAACAAAAAAACGAGGGAAAAGGTCAATGCGCGTGTCTGCGACTTCTGCGTGGTGCCATTTCAGCTAATACTGTCCATGGAGGATGGTCCGCTTCTTGGGAGAGTGTAGTCTAACGCTCATGTTGAGGTAAAAGGCACGTAGAGGAGAGCTGCTCTCTGATTGACTGGCCACTCTCTGCGCTGTCTTCTGATAGGCTGAGTTATGACTATCAATGTGTTTCTATGTGTGATTATTATCAGAGTGTGTTTGAAGTCGTTTAATGAGCATCCAGATTGCCTCCGAGTTAGTCATTATAATACACAAAAGCCTCTCTCGCGCGCGCTATGTCGCTCTGTCCTTCCTCTCTGTTACTCTCCCCATCTCTCCTTTTCTTTCTCTCTGTCTCTCTCCTCCACTCTATCTCCTTTCTCCATTGCTTTCCTCCTCTTGTCTCGCTTTGATGCATCCTATATTCAACCATCTCTTTTAATTGTGTCCCTCTGTGAATTTTACTCAATTCCATCAACGGGTTGTTTTAGACATTATTACCAAAGATAATCATCAATAGAAAACAATACACAGAAATGGACCAACCAAACCTTTTGACATAAATTGTCCTTATCAACATTAACATATGTTTATGTAAATATTTTCCTGTGTCTCTTTTTCTATCTCGTCGCAATACCATATCTCTCTCCCTCTCCCTATCCCTCATCCCTATCCCTCCCTCTCTCTCTCTCTCTCTCTCTCTCTCTCTCTCTCTCTCTCTCTCTCTCTCTCTCTCTCTCTCTCTCTCACTCTCCCTATACCTCCTCTTTCTCTCTCTCTCTCTCTTTCTCTCTCTCTCCCTCTCTCTTCTCTCCCCCCTCTCTCTCCTCTCCTCTCTCTCTCTCTCTCTCTCTCTCCTCTCTCTCTCTCTCTCTCTCTCTCTATCTTACTCTTCTCTCTCCCTCTCTCTCTCGCCCTCTCTCTTCTCTCCCCACCCCTCTCTCTCTCTCTCTCTCTCTCTCTCCCTCTTCTCTCTCCCCCCCTCTCTCTCTCTCTCTCTTATCTCTCTCTCTCTCTCTCTCTCTCTCTCTCTCTCCTCTCTCTCTCTCTCCCCCCCTCTCTCTCTCTCTCTCTCTCTCTCTCTCTCTCTCTCTCTCTCTCTCTCTCTCTCTCTCTCTCTCTCTCTCTCTCTCTCTCTCCCCCCCCCTCTCTCTCTCTCCCTCTCTCTGCCACTTCCTTTAGTCTCTTGGTGTTGAGTGTCTCCGGGGCTGTGTTGGGCCCCTCTCTAATTAGGCTCTGCATGGTGATGTGCCAGAGGCCCCAGAGCTCCCAGTCCGACCCACCAGGACAGAGCAGGGGGGCTGGGGGGTGGGGTGTGTGTGGTGTAAAGGTGGGGGATGGGGTTGGACCAGAGGGGCGACCTTAGGGGCGGAGGGGGGGGGGGTGGGGGGGGGGATGGGTACTAGTGGGGTTGCTGGGTGCGGGGGGCAGCAAGAGGGGGGAGGGGGGCGTTGGAGGGGGAGGGGGGGGGGCGTTGGAGGGGGGGGGGGGGGGGAGGCGTGGCGGAGGCCGGCCCTTTGTTACCAGGGTGGAGAAATGAAGGGGGCGTGTCCCGCGGTCGCCATGGCGACAACAGGCAGGCAGCGAAGTGTCCCCTCTGCGGGTCTCCGTGGCGACGGGGTGGATAAATAGTGTGGGTTTTTATCGCGTCGTGTTATTAACGTGTTAAAGTCATCCCCGGTGGACCGCGGCGCGACTCAGTCAACAGTGGCTCCGGCGCCGCGCCGCGCCCACGTGTAATACCCTTATTTACAAGGTCAATGATAATGCCATCAGGTGGATTTACCGCCGGCCGGTGGTCCCTTTTGGGGTCTTTTATGGTTTCAGACTATGGTGTACGTATACAGAGGGTATCACGGCTGTCACTGCAGAGGCACACGAGTGTGCAGTATACAAGCAGAACAGCAGGTTTAACAGCGGATGTACACGAGAGTTTAAATGTCACGTGACTGATGCCGCCCATTCCCAGACCACCCAGGCTTAAATGGTAATTATTAGAATGTAATAAGGAAGTGTTTAGCGCGCGACATTAAGCGTGCTCTCTTCACGCAGAGGGAGCAGTAATGGCAGCAGGAAAAGGTCTTTCAAAAGGCCAATTAGAGAAAGCCAATGACCGAGGCTGCTGCCGTGGTGCGTGTTGTGGAAAACACATTACCTGCAGAGTACAGCCTGAGTAAGCCGGCTCGCGGATCCGACGCAAAGGCCCAACTCGTGGACGCGGGAGGACACTTGATCGCCGTGCCGGCCGGGACCCCGATCCTCTTTCCCTCATCCGGGATCAACCCCCGACCCCAACATCCACCCACCCACCATTGTCCCCTTCCACCACCACCCACCCACCCACCCTCCCCCTCTCCCCCCCATCACCACTACCCCACCCTCCCCTTCTCCCCTCCCCCCCCACAACAAACACCACTCCTCCCTGGCCCGTAGAACCATCAGGATCCACGGGGGCCCGGAGTCCCGCTAAACGGCGCTCTCCTGAGCCAATAAGGCCTCACATCTGCATCAAAAGGCCGTCTCCCCGGCTTGACGCGCAGCGCGCTATTTCAGGGGCGCCCATTTAAAGGTTGTTGAAGTGCTGGCTCTCTGCGCTGGAATAGCACCTAACACCATCTCCATTATTTATGGGCCTCATCTCATCGTCTTTTACAGCTTCCCCCCTCCTCCCTACCACCCCCCCCCCCCGAGATGGGAAGGGAATGAGGGGGGGGGGCGAGGGTGACTGTGACGTGGTTCCTCTGCTGATGGAACAACACAGGGCTTAATGATACCGTGGGGCTGGCGAGGCTGCAGGGGGCTGGGGGGCGATGGTGTCGGTGGTGCCGGACGGGGTGAGTGAGTGGAGGTGGAGGTGGATTGGCGGCGGGGGATGGGATGGTATCAAATGGAGGTGGGAGGGAGGGGGGGGGGGGGATGCTTACGATGCTAGTGCCATTAGTTCTGTCAGATCTATGAATCAGGCAGGCAAACCCCCCCCCCCCCCCCCGTCCCCCCCGTTCCCCCCGTCCCCGCGGAGGGAAAGACGCAGATCGGCGGCTGGCGTGGATCGCTCTCGCACTCCTCAGGTAGAGCGGAGGGTGGCAGTGATTTACCACGAATGCACCCGCTTCACGGCGCGCTCACCGGCTCAAGCAGCAGCCGGGCAGCGTGTCTCGTCTCTGTGGGTGTACGCACTCACAGATTGGAGAGAGAACGAGGGTAAAAGAGAGAGACACACACACACAGCGGGCCAGAGAGAGTAAGTAAAAGATGGGGAGAAACACAAACACACACACAGAGACAAGGAAAGAGAGACAGACCTTTAACCATTCCTTTATTGGCAGACTTCCGAACATTTCTCACAATTTCAATAAAACAAATGTGTACACAATCTTTGATCATTATTGGATGCAGAGAGAGACAGAGAGAAAGCATTGGCAATGTAAATGTACGTTTTACATGCCAATAGAGCCCATTGAATCTTGAAACATGAGAGAGAGAGCCAGAGCGAAAGAGACGGACAGAGTCAGAGGGAGACAGAAATAGAGATAGACAGAGAGCGTGTCTGTTGGGAGTGGTGTAAACAGGAACATACTGTATGTAACAGTGTTTGAAGATGATAGATGATAGAATAACTGACACGCAGCTCGTCCCCCAGCTCTCTACGCCTAACCGCCCTGATTCCATTCATCCCCACGCCAGTACGAATCTCAAGCACCTTGTTCCATCTTCTTAATAGGCTTCTGTACATTACACGTGTGTGTTTGTGTGTACATGTGTGTGTCCGTGTCCGTGGGTGAACTAGTTGCTCTAAAGTGTTTGCCGACGCCTTATTTCCTCCACCAGTGCCACATAAATGCGGTCCGTGTATAACAACAGATCCCGTGATAAACCCCTTGTGGCTCTTAAGCACAACTCGTCCCTTGTTGTCAAATTGCTGGAACCTCCACATGTTTGTGATGTGTCCTTCTTGCTCCTGCAGTACAGAGAACTGGAAAACCCAAAGACAAGGTGCATCTCAGGCTAAAATGGGATTCATGTGAACTTGCTTAAGCCAATTATATATATACATATATATATAATATATATATATATATATATATATAATACTTAGCTAGATATAAAATAGCAAAGTAAAAGGCGTATTTTATTTTTTATCGCATACTGATGAACAGTTAAAGGGATGTGGGGATATTACTTTACGTACAGCTAACATTGGGATGTGTTGACACATGGCTAGCATAACATCTTCATTCAGACAAGTGCAAAATAATTTTAAGATAAAACATGTCAGAGTACAGCTGTCGCACATCTTCCTTTAAAAAAAAAAAAATACATAAAAGAAATGGAGAAATCGATTGAGGACATGTTACTCATGAGTTGTAAAATATGTTTTATTACCGTGTGACGGTTTTAACCTGATTGGTTGAACGGCCTGTCACTACCACTCAATTTACGGCCCGCGTGGCTCGCTGGGGTTATAGTACGAATCTGTCACTTTTCATTCCCCTTTTGACAGAACAGTGTGTTGAAATCATGTCTTTGTGGACGAGGCAAAATATTTGGTGGTTAAATGTTGAGGTGAAGCCATTAAAGAGCTTGTCTCGTACAAGGAACATGAGGATTAGTTCCGCATACCTCTCTTCCCCTTAACGAATTACTATCGACAGTTTCTCACAGTCCTATACTCACTAGGTTACAGCTTATAACTTCCACCAATACATTATACTCATTATGGGATACTTCACCTTATACCATTGAAGACCCAACTGGACTAGCGTTAATTATTTCCCCTCACAAACTCTCGGTTAAAGTGGTTAGTATGCATACTCTGTACCAAAAAAAAGAATCTAATTTATTTCCAATCATTTTCCAACTTCTTACTTTTACTTTCGTCCCAGCTAGAGTATCTGCAGTGCTACTCAGTCAGCGGTGAGACAGCACTGGAGCACTTCAGACCTCCCTAGGAGAGACTGACTGGGCTCAGGAGATGGAGCACTTGGCCTGGTTTCTCCTGTACGAGTGACACGTCCTCCTGTGTGATAGGGGGGGGGGGGAGACCAGGAGGGAACCCCAGTCACAAAGCAGCCACTTTGCCGCACACGGTCAGACACAGTTTGTGGGTCCCTGCGACTTCCCAGGAGACCGGTACAGAGACTCCTAACTGCAAACCTTTCTCTTTTCATACTCATTTGAGGGCACCATGAGCTGCCCCACTGGAAGATTGCAAAAATAGCCTGTTTCAATCTGCATGTGAGCTTCATGCAAAACCCCATACATCCTCTTACAGCAGCAAGGTCAGAGCACGCTACAGAATGATTATATTCTCATTACTCTAGAATGTAATAATGACATCTTAAGAAGGTTAAAGCGATTCCTCTGGCTCTCTGTCTCCCTCACTCTCCTTCTCCCTACCTCTGTACCATTCATTCTCTTCATTCTCTTGTTCGGGTTAGGGTCTCTCTTCTCTCTCTTCCTCTCTCTCTCTCTCTCTCTCTCTCTCTCTTCTCTCTCTCTCTCTCTCTCTCTCTCTCTCTCTCTCTCTCTCTCTCTCTCTCTCTCTCTCTCTCTCTCTCTCCCTCTCTTTCCCTTTACCTCTCTCTCTCTCTCTCCCTCTTTCCTTTTACCTCTCTCTCTCCCTCTCTTTCCCTTTACCTCTCTCTCCTAATCGAACCTCTCTCGCTTTACTCCTTACTCTTACTTTTATAAAAATGTATTCATGTCGTTGTGCTTATGTTGCTCTCATGGTGCGTGTATTTGTAATGTATGTGCATACCGGCCGGAGATAATGTTGATTTATGGGTAGTTTATAGTGTGATTCGATAAGCCAGTTCTGGCTCTGTAATAAAAAGGAGCGATATCAGTTGACTGATTCAGTGAGAAGATCCATAAAATGTAAAAGGTCTAATAAAACCGAAAATACCATCAAATACATTCCCATGTTCTGTGGATACAGCATCTAAACAATGTGGCTCAGCTGGAAGAGCAGGGCATTGTTCGATTCCCCCTGGGACTACCCGTGCTAAACATGAATGCCCTCTTGGTATTGTCACACAATGGATAGCTTCCAGCAAATCTGTTATGAAAACAACGCGTCTCCAACTGCAAAACGAACAGCGGACATCTTCCTCTGGTGCAGCAGCACCAGAACACAACATTCACAGGGGGTTTTCTGCCGTCGCAAGGTGAAAAAAAGAGCAGTGTCTTTGAGGAGGAGTGGACAAAACATGGTTGTTCCCTCCCTTGTCATGCTAGCAGTGTCCAGCTAGCCCTGGCGTGGCCCCAAGTTAATTATGGTTGACATTTAAATGAGTGCACTTGTCTTGCAGCAGCGGAGAGAGCTGTGAAAGACAGAGGCCTCTTTCTAATTGAGTTTGTTGCCTGCCCTTCCGACCACACCGCCTTTGTGCTACTGGGAATAGCGATGTGACATACATGTAATCCAGTGCATTACCATACCAATGCCCGTGCTGGCCATTACTGTTCACATCTCCCTCCATACCGCCCAGTTCCCACCCAGCTCTCCACCAGTCGAGACCTGTTTTATAGGCTGACCCCTCCGCCTACGGCTGATAGCCATCAGTAATAGAAGGCTGTTTACTCTGAGGAGTAGCATCCGTGTTAGCTCACGGTGCTAATCCCCCCGCTGAGAGTCACAGCGACCCCGCGCTGATCCAGACCTGGGCGCCCACGTCCACATATCCGATCATCTTATTTGATGTGAAGAGCTCTCAATGTACTGGAAAGGGATTTGCCAGAGTGGCCCAATGCTAACTGTATTGTCGATCTCTACCGGCCGTCCCTCAGATAGCCCTCTTTCTACCTGGAGTGGGTTTACAGGAAATGGGAACACTAAGATAACAATTTGCGAGACTAATGTTGAATGGCTATGGCGTGGATATGAAGTCACTAAAATATGACCTAGAACTTGCCTTCTAAAAGACCCCCGCTCTGAGGCTGAAGCCTTTTTTAATATGCAATGTTAATAATAAGCAGTGTTGTGATTCTGTGAAGTTTTAATTTAGGGTAATTAGGGACTAACCTCTCTCTCTCTCTCTCACACACTCTCTCTCTCTCTCTCTCTCTCGCTCTCGCTCTCGCTCTCTCTCTCTCTCTCTCTCCCCTCTATCTCTCTCTCTCTCTCTCTCTCTCTCTCTCTCTCTCTCTCTCTCTCTTCTCTTTCTCTTTCTCTTTCTCTCTCTCTCTCTCTCTCTCTCTCTCTCTCTTGCTCCCTCTCTGCCTCTCTCTCTTTTTCTCGTTTAGATTCAATAGACTTTATTGGCATGGGAAGCATACATTTCCATTGCCAAAGCACGTTGAACATAAAATAAGATACAAATAACATCTCTCTCTCTCTCTCTCTCTCTCTCTCTCTCTCTCTCTCTCTCTCTCTCTCTCTCTCTCTCTCTCTCTCTGTCTGTGTGTCTCTCCCTCCAGCCATGGCAGACTTCCACGTGCAGCCAGACTCGGTGCGTGGCGAGGAGGCCGGTGTGGCCCGCTTCCAGTGCCAGGTCCACGGGCTGCCAGAGCCCTGATCAGCTGGGAGAAGGACGGCCGCCCGGTGAATACAGAGGACGAGAGGTAACCATAATGATAGGACGCAATAGGGCCCTACAGGCCCGACATAGTGCACACAGCACATACTACAACACGCAATGCAATACACACACACGCACCACTATAACACACACTATAATACGTGTACACAAGCACACCACACACACAGACACACACCCACCCACACACTCTACGATAACAAACACACACAATCTACGATCACATGCACAAACACACACTCACAAACACACACACAAATATTCACACACTCTACAATAACACACACATACGCACACTCTCTACGCTAACACAATCTTCTATAACAGACTTACACATTAACAACAGACAACACAATTATATTTTTGACCTTGGTAGGTTTGTATTTATTTTTTATTTTCTCCATCTACCTGTGTGTGTGTGTGTGTGTGTGTGTGTGGTTGTGTGTGTGTGTGTGTGTGTGTGTGTGTGGGTGTGTGTGGTGTGTGTGTGTGTGTGTGTGTGTGTGTGTGTGTGCGTAGGTACACCCTCCTCCCTACAGGCGTTCTCCAGATCACCGGTCTGGGCCCGGGCGATGCGGGGCGTTACTGCTGTGTGGCCCACAACAGCGCTGGAGTCAAACACAGCGCAGAGGCCCGGCTCACCGTCTCAGGTTCCTACACTCACTTCATCACTCATGCTCCTGTTCAAAATCCTCTTCCAGCTGCCAAGTCGGTTCAAGCTGTGCCACAGCATTCACCATTCATCATCCAGAGTTCCCATTTAAAGTTTCTGAAGCGGACGTACACTTGATCGTCTGAGGTTATTATTTATCATGGGATGTTATAACACCTAATGCCATATCGGCATATCAGGTATTTGGGTGAAAGGTCAAGTTTTACTGTAAGAATACTTAGCATAGCCAATATTTAGCATTATTAAATCCAACAGAAAAAAACAAAAAATATATATTTGCATAAAACTATGCAAATCATTGTTAAAACTATTTATTTGGAATGCCTTTACATGGATAATTAGAATAGATAGATATTATTGAACCGTCTCATACATTATCCCGAATGGAATTTAAAGTATCGTCGACCAAGTAAACATCCCGACAGCTATGTAAATAATTATGAACAATGTTCCCAAGAACTAAAGGGCACGCCAAGGCCATTAAAAAAAAAACGAGACAACTGGCACCAACGTTTCCCCCAACTGAAACGCATTCCTCATCACTCCTTTTGTCTTGTCATTGTACTATTATTTTTTCTAACCCTGACGTCTCGCAACCAAGATGGCACCACGACCCCCGACCCCGCTGTTGCCGTCGTCTGGCCGGCGACGGGGTCCGTGCGGAGACGACGGCGGGCAGATAAATGTAATTAAAGCCTCCGTCACTCTCCTACCACGCAGGCTCCAGTTTCTGTCTACAAAGAGCCCGTCATCCTGGTGGGCCCTGAGAACCTCACCCTCACTGTTCACCAGACGGCCATCTTGGAGTGCGTTGCCACGGGATACCCCAAGCCTATTGTTTCATGGAGCAGACTTGGTAAGAGAGGAACTTGGAACTACCTAACGTGTTTTGTGTGTGTTAGATATTGATACGACATAGTAACATAGTAACCTTGTTTATCTCTAGTGTGTATATACCTTAGATATAGCATACAAGCGCACAATACTGGACTGTCCTTTGTGGTTGTCTTGGATTATTCAGCCTCTTTCGCCGAGCTCTGTTCTTGCTGAGAGTGGTTTTAATTTGTTGAGGAAAAAATGCCCCGGTCACCACATGTCCTGGGATGTGATGAATGACCATCGTTTCTCTGTCAATGTGTGTGTGTGTGTGTGTGTGTGTGTGTGTGTGTTTGTTCGGTGTGTGTGTGTGTGTGTGTGTGTGCCTGTGTGTGTCTGTGTCCTGGTGTGTGTTTCTCTGTATGGGTGTGTGTTTGTGCTGGTATCTGTTTGTGTGTGTATGTGACATGGGTACATATGTAAGCTTGTTTGTGTTTGCACGTGCACGCTTAAGTAGGCTTGTGTGTGTGTAGTGTGTGTTGTGGTGTGTGTGTGTGTGGTGTGTGTGTGTGTGTGTGTGTGTGTGTGTGTGTGTGTGTGTGTGTGTGGTGTGTGTGTGGTGTGTGGTGTGTGTGTGCATATGTAAGTGTGTATGCGTGTGTGTCTGTGTGCTTTTTTAAGTTTGTGTGTGTGTGTGTGTGTGTGTGTGTGTGTGTGTGTGTGTGTGTGTGTGTGTGTGTGTGTGTGTGTGTGTGTGTGTGTGGGTGTGTGTGTGTGTGTGCGCGCGCGCGTGTGGCCGCGTGATACAGAAGGGGGGGTTTCCAGTGGCCCCGGGGGTTAAGTGTACGGTTCTATTCCTGATGAGGGACGCGCTAATCAACCCCGGAAAACCGATATCCTGCTTCTGAATCTCCACGACGACCAGCTCATGCTAGGAGATAAGAGCTGTTGAGACGCATTTCCTCTTCCTCCATTCGTTTCTTCCCGACAATCACCAAAACGGTTGCTAGCAATTTCCCGATCTGCTGTTTGGTTTTACTATTATCCAATCTGATCCGCTGATCAGAATGGAAATTGCCCCCTTACCCCCCCCTATCCCGACCACCAGTTGGAGGAAATCACATTGAGCATATTGCCTTACACAATTGACTGGAATGAAAAGCCTGTGCGATCGGCGCTGTGTGTATTAGATTAGAGGCAGAGGGGGCCAGGGGATGAAGCATAATGAATGTAATGGATCCACATTTGTCTCTGTTTGCTTCTATTCATTCGACGCAACCACAGCCCCGCTGCCCCCGCTGGAGTTGGGCTGAATCAGAGATTGACAAGTGCCGATACAAGCGGCGAAAACTAGTCTGCTCAGCCTAAAGAAACAGGGAGGACAGTGGTGTAGAATGGAGGAGTGAGGAGCTAATAGAATCAGGATAGTGCTACAATAGAGTCATTTAGTAGGAGAGATTTTATCATAAGCAATTTACAGGGGAGACGGATCCAGGTGGTTAAGGGGCAGGTAGGTTAGACCTTCGCTCAGCAATGCTCGCAGGGTCAGCAGACCCCCGCAAGCTCTCCTTCCTGAGATAAATAGTGATATTTTTAATACATTTAATAAATAAAAATGGAATAAAAGGATTGTGAAAGCACATCATTGGGTGAGATGCGAGGTTGTGTTTATTATCTGGACAGAGAGATATGGCGTTGGCAAAATCTCCGTCCATATTTCCATTGAGGCTCAAGAGTCATTATGTTCCATCTGTTTCTATCCTGTACTGTAACGTATAACTATTATTTTCTTTCACCAAATTACCCCCTATTTACCCTTCAGAGGCAATAAAGGATTGTCTTTTCTTATCTTTTAAAAGCTCTGGCCGTAATATAAAAGGATTCCTCTGCGTCATGTATTTCTCCTTCTTCCTGAAGACTTTGTTAAAGAAGAACGACATTTCAAACCCATGATAGGGTTGGATTACTAATATTATATCCGGTGTTATATTTGGTCACTTCTTATTGGAGTGATTATTAGGAGAAACCCCCTGCTGGGGTCTAATCCCTCGCTGCTCAGCTCATTGGAGGAGGATGTTGAAGTCGGCCTTATCAGGACAGCTCAGACAATTCTCTGAGAAAAAAAACGATTCCTTGCTTCGCTGCCTACACCTTATCTTTGTTATGAAGTTATAACAAGTTGGGAAGATAAGAAGTGACAGTTACTGTTGGTGGGTCCCCTGCCTAACAGCCAGCTTTGTGACAAGGTCTTGACAAGGACTTATTTAATCTCCCATAAATGCAGCATCTGTCACTAACAAGCTGTTGCCCTGCACATCCTCAAATTGAGCAGACAACGGTCGTAGTGGTAACCGGCTGTGCTGCTTTGGATTACACACTTTGGTCCATGGTCATTGACTGATCTGGGCCTTTATCCAAACTAGCACTCAACCAAAAGTCCTGCTTCCCATTAAAAACAAACTTTTGTTCATTTCACTGCCCAAATGGACCCCAAAGCTGTTAATTACAGAAAGTATAACACAGAAAGACACGTTTTACCTCCTGATCGGTTCAACCTTACACCATTTGGGACTCGCTCATCTTCCAGTTTTACATGCATTCCTGTGATGCACGCCCAAATACAATTAAATATACAAAGACAAAGGCGGGAAGTCATCTACAGCGCCTATCGTGCTATACACCCCCTTTTGTCTCTCTTCTTCTGGCATTCCCCTTCCAGCTATAGTGGGGCTCATAAAATAGTCCTGTGACCATCATGCAGAACATGTATGATGCAGAACTCTGTCCCTCTCTCTCTCTGTCCCCTCTCTCTGTCCCTCTCTCTCTGTCCCTCTCTCTCTCTCTCTCTCTCTCTCTCTCTCTCTCTCTCGCTCTCTGTCTCTCTCTCTCTCTCTCTCTCTCTCTCTCTCTCGCTCTCTCTCTCCTCTCTCTCTCTCTCTCTCTCTCTCTCTCTCTCTCTCTCTCTCTCTCTCTCTCTCTCTCTCTCTCTCTCTCTCTCTCTCACTTTCTCGCTCTCTCTCACTTTCTCTCACCTACTCACTCTCTACCCTGCTTATATGTTTTGATCAGTTAAAATTAAAGCTGGAGTACTCCATGTATTTTAAAAGCATTTTTTTCATATTTGTTCATATTCTCAGCCATTAATAAATCAAAAAGAAAGAAATACAATGTCTGTGCCTTTGCACCGCTGTTAGGCCCGTTCAATCTTCTAATCTCAATCAATCCTCTTCAAGAAAAATTCTCCTCATCTCGCTCGTTTAAGTTCTTGCAGCTTGCGCTCTTTGAACTCCTACTTGAGATTCCTGCCGGAACGAGAGAAAATCCGAAGTACCTCCGCAGTGGAGGCTTTGCCTAAAAGCACAAATATGCGTTTTGTTATAACATAGTCTAAGTGAGGTCACTGATCTACAGTTAAAGCTTTTAGTTAACCCGCTGTAAGTGAATCGACTCATTAACTGTTTATTAAGTGACAAAATTTCCTACGATATTGGAAGAGAAACTCCGGAAACATTGGTTTCCCATGATTCCACGTGGGTTTTTGTGCAAAGAAAATACTTTAGAAATGATGAAATAGGCGAGGTAAATTACTCTCTTCATAATATAACCTAATATCTAGCATTCGTTTTATTCTTCCAAACAGAAGTGGTGCACCATTCAAGTAGTAAAATAATCAAAATTACATCCAGACCAATTCAGGCCACTTCAAGCCACTCAACTCAAGCTTCAAGGTTAATGCTGAATTACACTCATACTCATCGTGCGGATGCAAAACTCAGTTCCTCTCTCCACCTTGTTTCCATGTGTCATTGGACGCCACAGTGGTCGATTCTTTCCGGGGTGTTTCTTTTTGTCCTTAGGTCATCTCCACAGGTCATTGTCTGCTCTGAACCGACCAGATATCTTACTAAACTGGCACACTCTGCTCTCATATGACCACCGCCTACAAAACGGCTGCTATAGTGGCTGTTTATTGAAGCAACAAAATGTATATCCTTTTGTTGTGTGTGCGTCGAGTGCGTGCCCATAGTGTCAATCATGGAGCTTATGGAAAAATAACGTTGTGGTTCCACCATAAAGATGTGTTTCTTACAGTCACAACCCTTTGAAAAGAAGAATTGACATGCTGGTAATTCTCATCCACACATTTATTACCCGTTGTTACTGTACGTGTCTCATGATGGCCTTTTCCCCTGGCTAGATGGACGTCCCATCGGGGTGGAAGGCATCCAGGTTCTGGGCACGGGAAACCTGATGATCTCTGACGTGGGCGTGCAGCACTCGGGGGTCTACGTCTGCGCCGCCAACAAGCCTGGGACCCGGGTCCGCAGGACCGCCCAGGGACATCTCGTGGTCCAAGGTCCGTCTTTTTGGGGTCCTTTGGGGGATGGGGGGTGCATTGGAGATGTCTTCAGATGGGTCGTGGAGGGGGGGGATTTTGAGGACTTTGGGATCCTGAAGAAGAGATTCGTAAAAACTAGCTCCAAGGAGAGTGTGATGGGTCCTGGAGGTCTGGGTTCTTGCTCGGGGTCCCTGTGAATATTCAGGTCTTTGAGTTCCTGGAGCTCTTAGAGAACCTTCTGGTGCAGGACGTGTTTCGGGGTCCGGTGGCCTCGTAGACTCTGCAGGATTTGATAATTGGGGTGCAGCAGGGCCAGGTCTTGCTGGGGGTCTTTGAGCGGCTGTAGGTCTGTGGAGATCTCAGTGAGGGACGGGGGAGGCCTTCGCTTCCTGTAGCTCAACACATTGTCAATATTCAGCCTAATGTGTTTGTGGTGTGTGTCCAGGCTGCATCAAAGGAAATGACAGCGATGTTGATTAAATGTCAGTTTCTTTGATAAATCTATTGATTTTCTGCAAACTATTAATAACTCGCCGGACGCTGTGCAAAGAGCACCATTAAACGTCAAGAAAGAACTAGGGATATTGAGTAAAATAAGGAAAGGAACAGCTCAAACGCATTATGCTTAAATTAAACAGGGATTTGTAATTCAAACAAAACCTTATGGGTGTGAAAAAGAGTGATTGTTCTGCAATAAGATGATCATAACATCGATCTATCTCTCTCTGTTTTCCTGTCACTCAACTACCCTCTCTCTTTCTCTCCTCTACTATTTATTTCACTCTCTTATCTACCTTCCTCGTGCTCCGTTTTCCTTCTCCCTCCCTTTCTCTACCCTTTTATCTCTTCCCCCCTTGGCTGTTATCCCCCTTTTCTCTCTCTCTCTCTCTCTCTCTCTCTCCTCTCTCTCTCTCTCTCTCTCTCTCTCTCTCTCTCCTCTCTCTCTCTCTCTCCCTCTCTCTCTCTCTCTCTCTCTCTCTCTCTCTCTCTCCTCTCTCTCTCTCTCTTCTCTCTCTCTCTTCTCTCTCTCCTCGCTCTCTCCTCCTCCCTCTTCTCCCCCTCCCTTCCCATCCTCTCCTCTCTCCCCCCTCCCTCTCTCCCTCCCCCCCCTCCTCTCTCTCTCTCC